>NC_073635.1:35757803-36060833 GCF_029407905.1 Bubalus kerabau
CCCAGTTCTGTCTGGAGTCTCAACACGGACATGGGTATGAGGACTGGGGGTAGGAGGTAGCCAAGGTGTGCCTGTTAATAAGCAATTGATCCATCATGTAGCTGCTACACATGCCAGCCCGGCTTTACTCTGAACCCAGGAGTGAAGGACAAGACCCCATCCCACGGACCCCTTGGGCTGGCCAAGAGGAGAAGACCAGAACCCCTAGACAACGGGAGAACTGTCCAGTGTTAATTCATTTGCATGGACTGTGAGTGCAAAGAAATTCAGAAAAGGAAAGATTCCAGCAGGTTAGAGCCACGGAGGAGAGAAACTCGAGCGTGTCCTTGGAGGGAGAACAGAGCCATGGGCTCTGCTCATGTGGCCGGGCCGGAGCTGGGGCCGGAGTGGAAGATGGCTCTGGACCAGATCTCACTGGGAGCCCCTCCTATGCAGCGTCGGGGGTCGGGGGTCCGAGCACTGGTCACTCTACCTTCCTGGGCCTCGTCTGTTCAACCACAAAATGAAACAGACACATCTCCTGCATTTCCAAATCCTGTAACTAGTGGTTCATACAGCAAAGAGTATTAGCTACGGACTGTGTGCACATTAGAAGGCGCTAAGGAAAGAAACTTGGACAAAAAGCTATTTTTTAAAAAGGTTGTGGGTTTACTCTGGATCAATGAAAACTATGTTCATACAGAAACCTGTGCATGAACATTTATAGGAGAGCTATTGAAAAAGTCACCTAAAGATGGAAACAACTAAAATGTCCTTCCATGAGCTAATGGATTTTCTAAAAATTGCGGTACATCCAAACCATGGAATTCTACTCATCTGTAAACAAAACGACTTTGATGAACAGGACAAAGCACACGAAACTTAAAGGTTACACTAAATAAGAAAGCCAGTCTCAAAAGTCTGTCTGCTGTATCATTTCATTTAGACATTTGTATAATGTCCTCGAACATACAGGGTTACAGAAGAGATGAGTGGATGTTAGGAGTCCACTGTGGGGTGGGTGTGAATACAAGGGGCTAACACAGAGAGTAGGTGTCATGGGGTGTCAAGTGTCTTCTGGTTTTCGTAGTAGTTACATGTGTATGAGCTTCCCTGGTGGCTCAGAGGTTAAAGCATCTGCCTGCAATGAGGGAGACCTGGGTTCGATCCCTGGGTTGGGAGGATCCCCTGGAGAAGGAAATGGCAACCCACTCCAGTATTCTTGCCTGGAGAATCCCATGGACGGAGAAGCCTGGTGGGCTACAGTCCACAGGGTCGCAAAGAGTCTGACAAGACTGAGCGACTTCACTTTCACTTTCACTTTACATGTGTATGAAGTTCTCTAGACCTGTATGCCAAAAGATGTTTAATTTACCATATGTTAAACAATGAAACTATAAATAAATAAGCAAAAGGCAAAGGTAGTGGGGAGAGGGGGGCTGCTGCATGGATGAGATTTTCTGTGTCGAGTTCCCGGGTCAGATGTGGGAACAGGCAGTGGGGGAGCAAGTAGGCCTCCAGTGTCCCCACCCCCCAGAGCTAGATTAGCACACGGACCCAGGCTCAGCCAGGCTAGCTAGGAGGAACAGCCCCAGGTTTCGGGGTGAGCGAGCCGTGAACCCGCAGAGTCTCTGAGGCAAATCCTGAGGACGGTGGTCCAGGGACCGTTGACTGGCTCGTGTCCCAGCCAGCCAGCCCCCAGCCACCTGGGTCCCATGGAGCACCTGAAATTGGACCTTAATGGAATAAACCACGCAATGTAAACAAACCAGCAGAGACGTATCTGCAGCCATGAGGAGCCCCTGACATCTAAGAGTATGGTGGAGGCTGGTTCTCTGTGTGTTCTGGTCTGGACTGCATTTTCTTTCAAAGAATTCAATTTCTTTCCAAAGCAGGTGAGGAGAAGGAATGTGAAGCCAAATGATCAGATTTCATCCGCAAAGAACAGGAGTGATGGAATCAGCCTTTACATTAATCCTCATCTGCAGACACGCTTCTCTCAGAGTCAGCAGGTGCCGAGGAGGGGGCCAGAGGTGACAGCTGACAAAATCTGCTCCTTCCTCTGGCCAAGTCCATTGCAGAATTTCTTCCTTAAACCCTTGGGCCTGGGGTCTGGCATCAGAGTTGCCCTCGCTTGCACAAGAGGCTCCCAATGCCCTGAGGGGTCCACAGGCCTGGGTTGGGCAGGGGCCATGTCTCCGGGAAGCAGGGCAGGAGGATCTCCTGGGCATGTCTCGCACAGTCATGTGGCTTGAACAGGACATCCCATTCTCTGTGATGCCCCCAAATTACTGAAATGACCCACCCTCTCTCCCTGGAAGGGCTGTGCAAGGGCCGTGCATGCTGCCAGCAAGGCCCCCGCAGTGTGTCCACCAGCCGGAGGCCAAGCCACACCTGCACGGCTACACTGAGGTCCAGGGCGGGAGGCCGCCCACTGGACTGGAAGGTGTGGGTCCCCTCAACTGAACCTCACCACCTTCGTCCCCAAAACAAAGGTTTAAGGGAGCCTCCCTGTTCCTAATATCCTTCATATCAGAGGATCCTCAATACTCCTTTCGGGAATAAAATTCTGATTTTACCGTACAGCAAAGTACTTTGCAAAGTGTTGGTTTTTACACCGACATGAGGTTGTGTTAGCAAAGTGCTCAACAGGCCTGAAGTGAGTGCCCTGAAATGGAGCCAGGGCACTCCACCTTCTCTGGCCCTATTCTGTGGGACCAGAGCTTCTGCCCCAGGACTCTCCGAGGCCTGGCGTTAGACAAGAAAGCACAGCCCTTCAGCGAGGATGCTGGTTTCCTGGGCAAGGTGAGGAGTGTCCCAGGAAAGCACCCCCACCCCAGGCTGACACCCCAATTTCCTCCTCTATACAGTCCAAATGCAAACCTTCCATCCCCAAGGCACTTCCAGAAAACAGGTTTCTGGAAACAGAGTCCTCCAGCTCAAATCCATTCATGTATGAACACTGTCTTCATTCCAGGAAGAGTGACCCTTTCCTCAGGCCTCCTAACACATCTAATCAACTGCAATGATCATTTTATAACATTGGTGAGGATACCTTTATTTTCAAATGTTCCATAGGTATCTGACGAGCTCTTACAAATCTACAGAATTTTTAAAATATCAAGTTTCTCTTCTTTAAGCTCAATACAGCATGGAGACAAATACTGCTCAGATAAAAATCTGCCTGAGGACATTTGAGAACCTCCTAACACTCAGAACTTCTCAAGTACTCCATCCAGGTCCCCTAAGAACAAAGAACCCTGGTGAATACCCCCAGAAGTCTGAGATGGAACCTTACGTGGCCTGAGGTCAAGCAAAAAACCGTCGCTGAACTGAGTGTTTTAATTTCAACATTCATGCAAAATATTTGTTTTATCTTTTTAATTTAATATTTATTTTATATTGTGGTATAGTTGATTTACAAAGTTGTGCTCATTTCAGATGCCTAGGTTTGTCATAACTTTTCTTCCAAGGAGCAAGCATCTTTTAATTTCATGGCTGCAGCCACTGTCTGCAGTGATTTTGGAGCCCAAGAAAATAAAATTTGTCACTGCTTCCACTTTTTTCACTTCTATTTGCCATGAAGTGATGGCACCAGATGCCATGATCTTAGTTTTTTGAATGCTAACTTTTAAGTCAGCTTTTCACTCTCCTCTTTCATCCTCAACAAGAGGCTCTCTAGTTCCTCTTCGCTTTCTGCCATTAGAGTAGTTTCATCTGTGTATCTGCAGTTGTTGATATGTCAGACTTCAACCGACATTTATTAAACCCATTTGGTATACGCTTATGGAAGTGCAGTGTTCATCCTCCTGCATATGATGCTGAAGATGCCACAAGAGAGCAGAGCGTTTCATGGCAAGTCGGTGAGAAAAGCAACCTTATCTCTCACCAGCATTTCAATGTTTCTAAGATGAGTGTTTCCATATAAATAGGAGTGTGTGTGTGTGCACTCTGTCTCTCAGTCGTGTCCAATTCTTTGCGACCCCATGGACTGTAGCCCCCCAGGTTCCTCTGTCCATGGGGATTCTCCAGGCAAGAATACTGGGGTAGGTTGCCATTTCCTCCTCCAGGGAATCTTCCCGACTGAGGGACTGAACCCTCGTCTCTTAGTCTCCTGAACTGACAGGTGGGTTCTTTGCTGCTAGCACCACATGGAAAGCCCATATATTCTCCACACAAACGTGGCTGTCCTGTGTGGCAGGAGGGCAGAGGGGGAGGGGCCCCGTGGAGGCGGGAGAGTCTAGGAAGAGGAGGGACAGGAGCCACCTGGGAGGGTCAGAGGGCAGGAAGGACCCAGAGCCCATAGCCGCACAGGAGATGGCCTGACGCTGGACCAGGCCAAGCCCACTGAGGGCAGGATGGGGCCTGAGGTCCGTGCCAGGCGTCACCTCCATGGAGCCACGATACTCAGGGAGCAGGTAAAGAGCATCTCTGGGGGTGCTGGCAAGGGTGTCCTGGGAGGGCAGGAGCACCTGAGTCAGCAGTAGGTGAAGTCGACCCCTCCGTGCGACCCACTGAGGCCTGGATAGGACAGAACGACGAGGCCCCCGCTGCCTCCCAGCTCTCCAGCTCTGGAACCCAGGACTCACAGCCACGCCCCCTACAGCTCTCAGGCCCTGGCTCTCGGGGTCCCTAGGTGAGCAGACAGCAGCAGGTGGGCCTCTGGGCCTCCAGGACCAGGAGCTGGGCCTCCAGGACCAGGAGCTGGTCCCCTTCAATTCAGATCTCTACACATAGCTCTCGAGTGAGCCCTGACTATGCAAAGGCTACTGGGTGCCCTGCGGTTCTGATGCTGGCCGCCCAGGGTCCATGGCAGCACAGACCAAGGACTCAGCACCCCCCAGACTGCCCTCCGCTCACTCCCAAGGCTGGGAGCTCTGACCAACCAGCTAACAGTTTGGGAGTTTACTCTACCACCTCTGGACTGGTCATTCACTGGTATGCCTCACAGAACTTGGGAGGAAGCGACACTCGTGACAACTGGTGTCATAAAGAATGAAAGTCCAGACCAGTGAAATGAGTTGTCGCCAGGGCCGGTCTGAGAGGGCCCCAGACACACCTTCGGATGCGTCCTCCACCCGCACAACTGTGTACGGCACCAACAAGGAAACTCACTTGAGTTTCCTGACACAGGGTGATGGACGGGACCTCCGGCCCCATGGCCGAACCCAACCTGCAGCCCCACCCCTCCCCAGAGGTCAGGAGGTCAGGCCCGCCCCAAGCCCCAATCCTAATCACAGGTTGCTCTCTAGGCACCAGCATCCATCCTATAAGTATCCACCCTACAAGTGTTCAGGAACCTGCTGGCAGCCACCTCACAGCACAAACCGCAGTGTGATCTGAGGGACCCTGACCAGCAGGAAGACCCAAGGATCAGGGTCAGGGTCAGGGTCAGGGTCAGCAGCTCCCTCCCTGGACCAGGCACTCTCAGGATGCAATGGTTACTGTGATCTTATTAACAGTCAGGGGGCTACTGAGGACACAGTGGGAACAGTAAGAAACCGTCTCATCCGGATAAAGGCTCGTTTGGACACACAGAGCCCTTTAGCCAGACCTGAGAGAAGAAAATTCCTAGGAATATCACACTGCAAGTGGTTAAAAAAAAAAAAAAAACAAGCACAGTTTAAATCGTGAGATTTCAAGGATTGCCTAAAGGAAAACAAAAGGGAAAGCCCTTAGGAAATAGAGACAGCTGATAGAAAAATAGTAGAAAAAAAACTCAAAATATGGGATTGCAATGAGATAGTCTACTTTAGGTCACGGTTTCATAGCTTCAGAGAGGCAGGGAAGCCCCTGTGAGGCCAGGAATGAAGGAGATAGGCCCACATGCCTTCTCCACAGGAAGACTGCGTGCAGCTTTCAGAGTGCACTCCAAGCCTTTAACAACAGGTATCCTGGGATTTGTTATAGAAAACTATCATTAAGAAACAGAAGATCCACTTTCCCTCCTTTCACTTCCACTTGCACGGCCATAGGAAAGGAGGGGGCAGAGGCGGGGCAGAACCCAGGCCGGTTCAGGGAGCAGGACGCAACCAAGGGGGCGCAACACAAGAAAGAAGAACACTGAGACGGAGTCTTCGCCTCTGGCTCCGGTGACCGTAGACAAATCATCACCCATTAACCAAGACGGAAAATATGAAGGAGAGGAGAAATGTGAAGGCACAGCTTAGATGTAGATTCTCCAGCACCCACAGGGGCCGAGTGCCCTGTATCAGGATGGCTCCAAGCAAGAAATGCCAATCTTGTGTTTTGAGGAAGACAAACCTCCAGAAGACAGAGGGCAGCTTTCCAGTCACACACAGCTGTGTGTGAGGAGTGGGGCCTCATGGGGTGGGGGAGAGGACCTCAGAGGGGGACAGACAGAGACTGCCAGCCATGGGAACCCGAGCAAAGCCACGGCCTCAGCCCCAAACCCTGACCAACCAGGCTGCGCTCAGGACGGTGGCCTCCCTGCTCCCTCTCCTTGACGATGGAGCATCTCACAGCCATATGACCTGCCATCCAAGAGGCAGCGTGCACACCTTCCCCTGAGGCGTGGACACCCACCTCGTGAGGAGAAGGCCATCTTCCTCCCATGAGGAGCTGCCCCCACTCCGTGGCCTCAGGTGAAGAAAAGCAGGGAACAGGAGCGGGGAACCCCAGACTGTAACTTCCAGGGAATGCGGAAAGGGAATCTCTGGTGCCTGAATCAGCAGGACTGAATCTGGGGTTGTTTTAAGTCTGTTTCTCAGCCTTGCACTTACATTCAGATGAAGCCAAAACAACAACATTAAAATATTATCAAAGAATTGTCCTTGGTGCAAGCAATTGTAGAAATGTCCTCTTCTACAAGGCATTTCTTTAAAGAAAAAAAAAAAATTCCTGGGTTCTGTCTTTAAATTCAAGCATCCTCAGAAGAAGCAGAAGCCACGACCTATGTGTGATACGGTCCAAAGCGTGCCAAGACCTCACATAGCATCGCAGCGTCCATCTCAAAGCTCTGCTGCGTTAGACAGCCAAGAGGGGTAACCAACCACCAGCCTCTATGTGTGCTCTTCTAACAAGACGTGGAGTAATCGCAGGCCACACGGAAGTCTGGACATGGGAGGGGAGGTGGGGGCCAGGCAAGGACCTCGAAGGTCCTCTGAGCAGACACCGGCCAAGAGGGAGAGGCTTCTTCCTGTCTGGCACTCGCGACTGTCTCGGAGCTCACCTTGACTTGGGCACATTAAATGCAGCCAGTCAGGGTGACGACCTGCACCTAGTGAGGGCTGAGCCCCCATGTGGCGGGCAGGCCATTTCCTTCCTGGAACCCCATTTTTGATGGAGTCACTCTCGCCCTCCTGCCCGTGCCAAGAGTGACAGATCCTCAGGAATGTGGGGAGGGAGACTGATCTGATGATCTCATGTCCCTTTATGAGTCTGGCAGGGGGTAGGATATTTTTTCCTGCCTTTTTATTTTGTTTAAATTCAGGGCTAGTGTGTGCAGCCCAGAGTAGTCCAGAAGAGAAGAAGTGGGTCCTAGAAGAGAGTCCTGAGCGGGCAGTGGGCGGGGGGCACTGGGGCAGTGCAGAGCAAAGTCCCCTGCTTCGCCTGAGCCTCAGAGGGCCCCAGGCTAAGCACAGACCCAGGTGGGAGGTGGGCAGCCTCGAGGTAGCAGCTGTGCAGACGGACAGGGGGCCCCGAGTCCCAGGTGTATCCTTGGTACTTCACCCACTCCTGCAATCAAGCTGAAGTCCACCCCAGCCACCTCAGGGCTCCCCTGCCAGTGTGCACTGCAGAGAGTGTTGAGGCTGGAGGATCAATTCTCTTCTCTCTGCAAAGACTCGCATGCCTGTCCTGGCCAAAGCACTTTTCACTTTGTGAAAGGCAGCAATTCAGGACAAAAGGAGGAAAAATCCAGACTCAGGATGCAAGAAATCCAGACACAAGACAAAGGTCTAGCACCCATGCAGGGAAGCCATGATCCACAAAGTCACCAAGATTTAACCACATTACATGCCTGAATCTAGCTGTAAATCTGATAGAGCGTGTTTACAAAGTCATGGAAGTCCACATATCACATTTTCAAAACCATCTCTGCAAACCTGAAAGCAGACTGATTTGACTGGTGGACATTCCTCGGCATGTTTTTCTACTTGAATTCTGTCCCTCACTGGAGCACGATGTCAGAGCTTCATAGATGCATTGCAGAAAACACGGAAACAGCTGAGGAGGTGGGGAGGGGCCGCTGCCCGAGCTGAGCACCTGGCGGAGCCGTCCCAGGCACATGGCACTGAGGCTGCCCGGCGGGGTGGTCTACTTACACCCAACTGTGATGCACACACGGCAGGGCATTTTAGGGAAACCTTCAGAGGTCTGCTTCTGGTTTCCCTTGCTTCTCCAAGAGGGTAGTGCCACCTTCGCCTTGTCTGTGGGGGAGGAACAAAACCTAGGTCCTCGTTTCTCCCTCTGGGTGTTATCACTGGTCCTCCTGTGGAAGCGGACCTTCTGTTGTCCCGACAACAGGGCAGGACGAGGCTTTGACGCACTCCTTTCACAGGGTCTATAAGGTCTGGGCACACTTACAGGGCCATGCTGCGTGTACCACAAAGCAAGCTGAGCTGACAAGCTCCAAAGCTCACAACCCCGACTCACTGAGCTGCTGCACAGCCTGCAGCTGCAGAAAGGCAGCGACAACAGGGCAGGACGAGGCTTTGACGCACTCCTTTCACAGGGTCTATAAGGTCTGGGCACACTTACAGGGCCATGCTGCGTGTACCACAAAGCAAGCTGAGCTGACAAGCTCCAAAGCTCACAACCCCGACTCACTGAGCTGCTGCACAGCCTGCAGCTGCAGAAAGGCAGCGACAACAGGGCAGGACGAGGCTTTGACGCACTCCTTTCACAGGGTCTATAAGGTCTGGGCACACTTACAGGGCCATGCTGCATGTACCACAAAGCAAGCTGAGCTGACAAGCTCCAGAGCTCACAACCCCGACTCACTGAGCTGCTGCACAGCCTGCAGCTGCAGAAAGGTAGGGGGGGATGGAGTCCCAGGAGGACCCCAGAGGCGCCAGGAGCCCCTCATGACAGCAGCTCAGCAAGGCTGGAACCCAGCGGGAGGGGCTCCAGCAGTGCTGGGAGGGACCCAGACCACCCGTCACACCTGATGTTTGCAAACTGCTGGGTGTCTTAAGAGCGCTTGTAAACCTGCCGGTGAGTAGATGTGCCTACACTCTCTTTCCTGAGATTTGCAAAAGGTGGACGACCAACAGTCTGGATCTTCCCAACCAGAAAGCAGCCCTGGGCTGTAAGTCTTTCAAGGGCCAGGACTGGGTGTGAAGCAGGCATGAGGCAGGGTGAGACGCCTGCAGAGGACAAGTGCTATACGTCTACTAGACAGACCCGTGCTAGAACGAAGGAGGAACCAGGCGGGGCATGGGGGCAGGGGAGAGGCCACAAGCGGGCATGCAGGAAAGCCGTCCTCACCCCCTCCTTACCCCTAAGCCTTCCCCCGCCCCAGCCTCAGGGGCTGTTTAAAAAGGGCCTTGGAGGAAGAGACGGGATTTAGCAAAAATGACTGGTGCTGAGTTCACAGAGCCATGTCACAATGAAAGTTGATTAAAAGGGTGAATTTAAGCCAAAGGGAAAAATGAGCCAAGTGTTGACAGCAGTATAAGCATCTCAGAGAAACTCAAATGCTGCAAACTTCCGGCTCTTTCCGGGGCCCCGGGGTCGTCGATGTGTGCACAGGCCTCTTTCTGGCTCCTGCTTGTGGTTGAAAAGAGTTCCACAGAACAATGCCCCTCCCTGCCCAGGCATCAGTCCATGGGGAAGCCTTGGGTAGGTCGCCATGCGTTCTCCCTGGAGCATTCACTAACTGCCTACTACACGTCAGAGAGAAAGCAAACAACCCTAACTACATCCTCAGGCTTTTACACTCAGGAATGCACAGTGTCATCGGGTTCACTCGAGGAGATAATTTACTTAGGTCTGGCTGTCAAGACAGGAAAATGACATTCTAGTTTGAATGCCACTTTCTGCGTTTAAACAGATGAAATCTGGGGACCAGAACATCTCAGAACCTGGCTGCTCTGAGGGTGGTCCACGGTCAGCCGCGTGGGCAGCACCTGGCAACGCACTAGAGCTGCAGACTCTGGAGCCCACCCAGACCCCAGACCACAGCCTCCTCCTAACAGGACCCCAGGGCTCCTCGAGCTCATGGGAGTCTGGGAACCAGCGGTCTAGAAGAGCGGTTCTCAAACGTCACCCAAAGGGACAGGCTGCTGGTGCCACCCCTGAGTTCCTAACTGCTGGTGCCCCCGAGCTCCTGATTGGATGGGTCTGGGTCTCCAGGAACCACGCTTGGAGAACTCATCTCGGGCACCCCCACCACGCAACCAAGCCTGCGTCTGTCCTTCGGCCGACTGTGGGAAACTGATCCAAGTCACTAAGCCTCACCTGACCTGCAGCAGAATCACCAGGAGAGCTTTTAAAACACGGGCTGCTTGTCCCAAAACACGGGCTGCTGGCCCCAAAACATGGGTTGCTAGCCCAAAACATGTACCACTGGCATCCCATCCATGTAGACACCTCAGGACATTCACATCAACATGAAATTTAGGGATATCAAAGATAAGAAAATCTTCTTTAAAAAATGAAGAGGTGGTTGAATTTCTGAAGATTTTCATAAAGTTTCTGAAGAACTGGAAGCAAGAAGACAGTTTGTAAACTGTGTTTAAATGTGAATATACTTATTCCTTAACTCTATAGGGTGCCAACTATCTTTGGCCACAAAAGTAAATGCAGTTTTTTCTTTCCACTTTCACTCAGCATTCGTGACGTGATTAAAGCCCATTACCTCATCATTCTACCCTTCCTGTACATCTAACTGCAATTTTAATCAGTGGTCATAAGTACAGAAAAATTCTTGATTTTTCCTCTTGTCTTTTGCCTTGGCCTTAGCGGCTGCCCCCATAAATCTTCTCTCCTCACCTGGCCCACCTCCTACCCAAGAGAAGACAGAGTCTGACTTAGTGCCCAACAGCTCTCTGCTTTGGATAAAGACCTGGGGAGAAACGTGGCATGGTGGGAGTTTTTTAAAAGCATTTTTAAAATATCTTTTTAAAGTAATGTTAACTAGAGGGTGGAGACTTCTGAAATCACAAAATGTTAAAGTTCAGGAGGGCTGACCTGTCTTTGAAACAACATTCTGTTGATAGTGGCTTATTGAACAGGGCAGGCGGAGGGGGATAAATAACCTCAAAACAGATGCAAGCAGACATCTCTCCCACCCACAGGGTGGTGGTGGGGGATGGGGAGTGGGGGTGTTGCCTGGCTTCAGGGTTCGCTCCCCAGACGCACCTGCTGCCGCATACCTGGCATGTAGCGGAGCACTCCTAGAGAGAGCTGAGCAGACTGCCTTGCCTGAACCAAATGTTCTGGGGTCGCCTGCAATTGGTGTCTCCAACAGCACCTCAGCATCAGAAGCAGCTGAAACCACTGGGAATCCTGTGGGCACAGCTGGGGGCTCCCCAGGACGACCTGCCAGGACGCTGCAGAAGCTGGGCCAGCCTGGGGGCCCACCTGACCTTCGCCAGCTTCCTGCCCATCGCTTCTTGGAACTGAGTCCTTCCCCGGCCCTTGACGCAGGCTTCTCGAAAGTCTTGCACAATCAATCCCTGGGCGCACACTGGCCCTCCTTGCCCTCTCCTGCCTGGCAGAACGCATGATAAGGGAAGCATTTGCTTCTCTTCCCTCCTTCTCTTCGCAGTCTCCTGGGGTGGACTTTAGATATCGGTGCGTCTGTATCTACATCTCTGCCCTCCTTCACCTGAAATACTTTGTTATCAGAAAGAAAGCACACACTCCGCTCAGAAGGATGCCAAGGCCTTCCTGACTTCCCTCTGCCCAGCCAGTCTTGGGCACGAGGTGTTTCCTGTGTCCTTGGGGACAGTCACAAGTCGGAGAAGCAGAGGCAGATCTCTGCCTGTCCTCTCTAAAGCCACTGCTCGTCCTGCTTCTCTGGCCTCTTTGAGAGAGGACGGCTGATCCTTCCACATCCAGGCTCCAACCTGAGCCAGTGAGCCACCCTGCAGCCCAAAGAAGCCCACGTGCTCTCCAGATTTGGATTCTAGAGGAGGAGGACGGGATACTCCAGCATTCGCTAAACCTCAGCCCTCCCTAACCTGGTGCCCCAGAACCACCCCCGTGAAGTCAGGTGAAAACTGCAATCTGTGCTTTCAACTTCTCAAAGGTTTGATTTTTCAGGAAGTCCACGACACCCTGGACAGCACTGCCACAAGCCTCGGGGTCACCCCAAGCTCCAGGCTCCCTCATGGCCACCCGATTAGCACACGGTCAGTGCTGGACACACATTCAGAGTAACTCCCTGCCTGTCCCAGCCGACCTGCACTCAGCCTGCTACAGGCCATGACCATGCACAGCTGGCCTTTGTGGCTGCAATCCCCAGCTGCCTTGAGAGCACAGGACAAAGCCTGGAATCCCCAGGACTCACTAGTCCTGTCAGGTCCTATACGCTGCTGCTCCAAACCCCTCCTGGAGGTCCCAGCCCCCGCCAAGCCACGTGCATTCCTGAAACCTCATCTCCACGTGCACTGGCCCCAAGCCTCAGCAGTGGGTCTCCAGCAACCTGGGAAATGGCCCCTGGCTGGTGTCTGGTCCAAGGAAAGCCACAGTGCATCCTCGAGACACTGCTCCCACCTCGCCCTCCTCTGTCCAGGGAACCCCACGTGAACTCCCACCAGCCCCCGAGAGCTGCAGAGGCATGTGGCAGATGTCTTCCACACCAGGGCCACACACGCCCTCCAGATCCCACATCCAGTATCCAGGGCCACCGTGACAGTCAGACCCTCGGAGTTCAGCCACTCCAACCGGCTGCCAGAGGGAGGAGCTTCCCTCTCTGACTTGGTAGCACGTGTGCGCCAGGGAGGTCCTGGAGGAGCCGATGGGTGAAAAGATAGAAGGAGATGAGAAACAAGATGCAGGAGAAGGTGCTCTGGGGTCCCGGCGGCGACAGGAGAGAGAGCAGGACGGCAGCAGTCACGTGACAGATGGCAGGGAGCCTGCGCTGGTACAGGCCTCCCTGGGTCCCGCACCCACACGCCATCCTGCTGAGTCCACAGCAAGACTATGGGAAAGAACAGCGCTGCCTCCAGTTTCTCCCCTCGTCCCTCCCCCATGCGAGCTGAGATGTGATCCCAAACGCAGGTGAGGAGTTTGGTGTGGTTCCCTGACCCACCGCCAGCACGTTCTTGAAAAAGCCACAGTTTCCCCTTGGGGGACCACGTCCAGGGGCAGAGGCCATCCTGCCCCTCCTCCAGCAGCCCCTGGGCCCCGAGATTCTCCACGGCCTCTCTGCACAGAGCACTGGGAATGCCTGGCCGTTCCCACTTTCAAGGCCACTGCTGCCCGGCCCTCCTCACGTCACACTTGCGTGTTTGCAGACGGCCCGAGGGCACCTGCAAGGACCTGGCCTCGCCAAGCCACCAGCCCAGCCACGCGGCTCAGACAAATACCCACAGAAAAGTCATTTGTTCCAGACAGCCTGTGTCACTAATGGAAACGCCAAAGTGCCTTGAGGTGGGCAGCCTGGGGTGTGTGCCGGTCAGGAAATCTCATCAGATTGCTTCAAGATTTCCTCAGTCTTCGCTCCAAAATACCAACTGCATCGCAGCCATATGAAAATCGAATCCACCAAGTAGATGGGTCTGTTTTGAATTTTTATGTAATTGGAAAAATGAAATAAATTCTTTAAAATTTGATTCTAATTTGCCTTAGCCTTTTATGGATTTTGTAGCTAATCAACCAAGATAGCACTTATTTCATTCTTCCTTAAAGTTGCCCCCTATACAGAGCCTTCATTTGTGAATCAAGATGATTGACAGATATTAGTATTCTCAGTGATTGCTGTTATTTAAATTTAGGTTACTTATTTACTTTTCCATCACAGAGGAATTAAAAGAAATAGAAACTGTTTAGCCGGCCATCTGAAACATACTGGAAAATGCTCTGGAGATTTATGTAGTGACTTAAAAAATAATTACAATTTTCTGCTTTGTCTAGAACATTAGGGAATTTAGGGGCCCATTTTGAGAGTTGTAAAAGCCAAAAATTAAAAAGAAGAAAAATGCTTTTCTTAAGGCAAACCTACTTAACATACCAACTACCAACTAGGGCTTCGTGTCTAGGAGCAAATGAACGAGTCCTAAACACACAAAGAAAGGGAATGAAGTAGCTCTCATCCCACGGAAACAAAAAAGGAGTGAATATGACTTCGGGACTGGACTGTCTAGATCCTCTGGCCATGCTGGGTCAAACCGTAAGTGATACAGGTTCCAAACTGACTAAGCAGAACGAAATGCCACTCACCATCTTTCCGTCTTGAACATGAGGCTGGACGCTCATTGTGAAAGTGGAGGCTGGCGTCCAGCGCCCTCTCCTCCAGTGCCCTCTCCTCCAGCGCCCTCTCCCCCAGCACCCCAGGTGGCCCGTGATCTGCCTTCATCCAGCCCTTTCCACTGTGTGTTCCTCACACACAGGACTCTTTCAGCCTTTGGGACAACACTACAAATTTTAGTATGAAAACCCTGGGTGTGAGAATCCAAGTCTAGAACTTTGGGAGCATGGTACAGGGCACCAAATTCCATCCACCTCTTTTAGACAACTCACTCTCAATTTGCAACAAATAATTTATAGTCAGAACATAATGCCTGCTAGACCACCGTCATTGGAAACATATGTCAGTGCTGTTGTGGCTTCAGAAACCATCAGAAGTCATTTTATTTCCCATTTCAAAGACCAAAACAGTAGCTTACATTTTTAATACATAACCAATTGTTTGAGAACATCTGGAGAGCTATACCTTTCTACATTTATAGACAGATTCTTTCTTTAAAGGCAAATAGGAAAATCTTATGAGGTCTCTTTCCTACAAGTCCAACACTCCCCAGTCCGCCGGTAGAATTCTTTTGCCTGCGTACTCACTGTTTCCATATTATCCAGACTCGGAGATACATCACAAGCTTAGTGCCATTAGAATAAAAATTATCCTACCTTGGATTGCCTATCAAATCTCACACTTTCCTTAACTGTAAAGTTTCACCAAGACACACATGTGAATGCACAAGCACAGACACAGGCAGCAAAGAGCGAAAGTGAGGCAACCGCGGCACCCCCATCACCACTCCTCAAGGACCAGTGAGCCCAGAAATGCTGACTCTGTTTCAGAGATGGCGTCCCAGAGACCAACACGCCTGCAAGAACCTACATCTTCAACATCTTCGAATTTTATAAAGTGCAAGATGTAAGGGTGTGTATGCAATTTTCCAGGAAATCCATCCATACATTTGCAGTTGTTCCGTTGCATCTCAGAAAACAGAAAACCTGTGCTGATTCAAAACCAACGTCCAGTGGCCTCCCACTCTTAGGACCTGCTTTAACTGTGGCCGACACCGGTCACCACGCGGCAAGGCTTTGAGCAGCCCCTGAGGGCCAGCAAGCACGAGAGACGAAGGACACACTCAAGAGGACTCTGAGTGTCAGTCACTGGATTTGCTGGACAGTCCAGCGCTTAAGACAGCCACCTCTGGGTAAGGGAGTCCACGTGCATTTAGGACTATGTCTCCTCCACCTTGAACCCAAAGACAGTTTTTACTAAATGTTCTACACTTTCCCCTCCTGTGTACCCTGTGGAGGCTCCATTTATAAACCAACTTGCCCTCTGAAGGTGACTCAGCCCTGGAAGGGCAGTGACATCCATCCTGTCAGCGCTTCTTTGTTTCTTCTTCTCCTTGACCCAGAAGACTGCAGACTGTCCTACAAGCTGTTTCCCAGAGTGTGGTCCCCTTTGACTCCAGGCCTCACATCGAAATGAGTAAGTGCACACAGATACACACACACATGCACACATGCACAGACACACACGCATGCGAGCACACACACACACAGACCCCGGCAGAACTGACTGCTCACAGAGTAATCACACAGCCGTGGATCCATCGTCACCGGCGGGGCTCTGAGTCAGGTGAAGTAATAGATAACCGGCAACCAGCCGCTGACCACTTCATTTTCTTATCGAGCCTGAAATGGGTCATGGGACCAGCTGGCCTGGTCGGCTGCATGGGCCTCAGTTTCCTGCGGTGGCCGAAGGAGCAGATCTTACTTTCAGCAGCAAACTCCATGTGACATCACAGCTTCTAACGATGCTGAACGTTCAGCAGATCTTACTTCACACACAGGCAGCGGTTACTCTCCGAAATAAGAGTGTTTCGTTGGCTTGGGCACTCATTTTCAGCTCCCAAATCTCTGCTGAACCTCTTCAGTCTTTCCTCTGCCCAGAAACACGTCTGCTCTTTTACTGTGGGTTTACAAGGCACACTTGGCATGCGGTGCAGCCCCAGATGCTGACTCGGGCTTATTGAAGGCAGGTGCACACTTTAATATACGTGGGCAAGGGGACCCCCTTCCATCCCATAAAAGCAGCCCTGGCGTGTTCTCATGCAGAATCTCTGAGCTCTGTGTTCACAGCTATCGCTTTTACATATCACCAGGAACAAATCAGAGCAAGCACAAATCATGTTCCAACCCTACAACAGGACCATATAAGGGTCTGAACCACACTTTGGGCCCTATTCTCTGGCTGAAAGGCACCCACGAGCCACACTCCTCTGTCCTGGGCGTCTCTGCGCTGACGTCGTATAAACACCACCACACAGCACCTCGGGGACAGGTAAACGCCAGCCCATGTTTCCATCAAAGCAAGATGTGCGCCCCCTTCATCATCCGGGAAAGAGAAGCAACTCCAGCAGATAGACTGCTGTCTATGCCAGACGGAGCTACGGACAGGCAGCCCACAGGAGACCTGTGCCCTCTGGGGACCAACCCCACACGCCCCAGCAATGGTGCCTGGCAGCAGGCCCAGGAAGGAAACACCTCCTGGGCAGGCCTGCTCAGCCCCGGGGGCAGTCCAACGAACATGAGGAAAGAGGTACAAGGCTGGGAGCCCTCTGTCCATCTTCATTTCACGGATGAGGAGACTGGCTTGGACACCAGCCCCAGCTTAAGCCTCCATAAGCCCGGACGCAAATCCAGGTTGGTCCCAGCAGGAAGTCTGGCTCTGCGTTCAAGGCTTCAGAGACAGGAGATCAGGGCCCGCCCGCCCAGATCCAGACGACGGGTCTGCAGGGGCACACGCACTGCTTCCGGGCACCCAGGCGCCCCTCCCTGCCCTCTTGTCTCCTCCCTTCCCACCTCCCCTGGTTTCCACCTTCCCTACACGGGTAAAGTCCTGCTGATCCAGACGAGATGCTTCCATCATTCTGCCTGATGTCTTCAGAAGGCTTCCCGTCTGAAAGCTGCAGCAGCACCACAGGCCCAGCAGGAGTGGCCTTGCCAACAGCACCTCAAAGACAATGGGCACGTTGTGCAGAGGACGGGTGGACAGCACCCGACCTGCAGGGCCCCTCGCATGCAGGTCAGCACAGGAGCCCTGGCCAGAGGTGACCCGCACGCAAATGCCACTGTGGGGGCCCCAGGCCTGCACACTGAGGGGGCTCCCACTGGGCCAGGAGCATCCCCACCAGGGCCACCAGCCAGCCTTCTGGTGCAATCGCTGGTGGTGAACCCTGGGGGTGAGTGCGGTGTCATCTCGTCCCCGGTCACTCACATCACTTCACACTCAGGAGCGGGAGGCTGGGTATTAAGCTCCCTTGTCCGAGACTGAGCATCTTAGAGCTGCCTTGGTTTCCTCCACACGACCGCTGTAATGGAGCATCCACCAGGCACCAGGACAGGACCCCACACACACCCAGGCTCTCCTGACCACAGGGTGTCTGGTCACAGAGCCTAATGGGTGACAGAGTGTAGTTTTGGTTAAAGAGACATCCACACGCTCATGGAAGCAGAGAGAGACTGCGAGGGTAAGACTTCCACGACAAGGACGCGTCTCCAAGGTGACTGCTGTGTCCATGATAAAGGTCCTGGGGACCAGTATCCCCCTCAGGCTTGCTTCAGGTTGACCAGACTCTGGAGTGGGCATCTACCACCCACTGCCAACCGCGGCTCCAAGGCCGCTGCCCACAGCCCGTGTGGCCTGGTCACCACAGTGCAACCGTGGGCCTTGGACAGGGATGCTCGCCCCAGGTAGCAGGATGTGTTCACATGGGAGTCACCCCTCCACAAGCACAGGCAAACAACAGGCTTTCTTCTTGGACCACAGGAAGTTACTGGACTCTACCAGGGGGCAGAACGCAGTGTAAATGGCCTGAGTGGCAAGAAGACGAAGTAGACAGGCAGGTGGTGGACAGGTCTGGCATGGACGTGGTATCCCCAGGCCTGGGGGGCGGCCCCTCCCCTGGCTCAAGCAGCAATCAGAATCTACACACTTCGCAGAGGTGAGCATTGGGCGGCCATCGTGACTGGTGGATAATGAGGAGCTTAGACTCAGAAGGTGAGAATCATCTAATGATCATGAAAACTGGGGTCACTGGGGCACAGAGGCTGGCAGCCCAGTGATCCTGAAAACCAGGGTCATAGGGGCACCACAGAGGCTGGCAGCCCCATGATCATGAAAACCAGGGGTCACCAGGGCACCTCTGAGGCTGGCAGCCCCATGAACCTGAAAGCTGGGGTCACTGGGGCACCGCCGAGGCTGGCAGCCCTATGATCATGAAAACCTGAGTCACCAGGGCCACCAAAGAAGCTGGCAGCCCCATGATCATGAAAACCGAGGTCACCAGGGCACCACTGAGGCTGGCAGCCCCGTGTGCACCCGTCGCCCCCTGCGGCCAGCATCTGGAGTCTGCCCTCAGAGCGATCTGCTGAGCTACAAAGAGCGAGTATGGCCGGTGATGTCCCGAAGTGGGGAACCACAGTGGTCTCCTGGGCTCTCCACGTTCACCAGCCCCTCTGCTGAGCGCCTGAGACTGACCACTCCTCTGAGCTCACACCCGCTGCAAGGGAGGGGAGGCTGTGACCCGCATGTCTGTGGGTGGTGGGACAGAGGCAGAGAGAGTTTAAATCACTTGGCCAAACCCACACAGCAGGCCAGCGACAAAGATGGGTTCAAACCCAAGCCTGGTGAATCTGAAATGCGTCTGAGAGCCAGGACGGGCTCATCTTCAGTCCTGCCTGCAGCCCACAGCTCAGGACTGGCCCTTGGCCTGCACCCACTCCAGTCCCCACACACCTGCCATGGCGCTCAGGCCGGGGCCCTGCTCGTCTGGGAAGTGAGCAGGACGTGGGCTGATGTGCAGTGCTGAACCAACACACCAGGCACCCAGAGCCACTCCCTGCGCAGACAAGTGACACTGTGACACGCACGCTGGAGCCTGACCTCGCAGAGGACGCTGCACGGAGGGGCAGACCCCTCCCACCCAGCTGGGAAGCAGGGGGATCAGGGGGTACATCCAGGACCAGAACTCAGAGCTGCTCAGACGCTGTGCTATCCTGCCATCCAGGATTCCGAGAACACCCGACAGGAAGGTCACCACGAGCCTCTCATCTGGACACCCGACCACCATCTCAGAAAGGATGCTCAAACTGAAAAGAATGTCCTGTTCCCATGACTGGTTCGTCTTCCTACACCCCCACGTCTTGGCTGACTGACCAGGCCACCTCTCCTCCACCAGAGCTAGTATGGGGCTCATGGTACACCAGTCACCCAGGGCCAACACAACACCCACCACGCAGGAAGAGCTCGAGAAGTAACAACTGACCACTGCAAACAAGGAAAGCCATGTTCACAAGAGTCTGTAATCTCAGGGACCTGAAGGGTGGGACCTTCCTTCAATTTCGGACAAGCCCAGCAAGGGTCATGCCAGACTCTTACAGAAGACTCACTGTCACACCATCTGCGGTACAAGCCTCGCCCAAGGTTCAGAGGGGCCCTGCCCCCACCTGGGGCCCTGGGACATGAGCCCGGCTCCTCACCCAGCCGGGGACCTGTCCACCACCTCTTCACAGACAGCTTCCACCCCCTGCACCGGCAGCCCCCCTCAGGTGCCCTTAAAGGGAATCCCAGGCAAAGGGGCCCTTGTCCATTATCCCTTGGGCCCCAGACACCAACCTAGACACACAATGGCCAGGACAAAATGCCACGTGTGGAAAAGAATCGTATCAAACCCCGGCTCCGCGGTCAAGGTGAGTGTGAAGCAGGAATGCTGCCGTAGCAGAGCTGGGACAGTGCTGAGAAATCCGAGCTGAGAAGGACAGAGGGGGTCGAGGGAAGGAAAAGGAGGTAGTCACTACTGTGTTAACAGCAGTAAAATTCTAACAGAACAACAAAGTCAGTGTAAATACGGGGAACCAAATAAGCCTGAACTCGGGAAGTGCACGGAATTCTCACTTTAGATCAAAGCTCTTAAAGATAAACATTGTACAGAGGAAGAGTCAGGCGGGGGGTTGGGGGTGGGCGTGGGAGGGCGGGGGGGCTGAACCACAGCCTCTGCTTCTCTCCTGCAGCTGTGTTTCTGGGAGAGCTCTCTGCTCCCCCAGGGGTGAGAAGCCCTCCTTGGGAGGGTGGGCGGCAGTGCCCAGCTGCGGGCACCTGGTCTCTTCCACCATAACCACCATGGGCCGGGTGCCTGTCGCGTGCCGGGTAGCAGGCTGGTTGCCAGTGCCCTCACAATAACCCTGAGAACCCCACTTTCACTCAGGAAGAGGGCTCTGAGAGCTTCAGGGACGCACCCAAGACCTCAGCTGGAGACTCAGAGAACAGGGCCTCACATAGAAGCCCACTGACCCCAACAGCATGATCAGAAACCAGGTTCTGAAATAATTCACCATCTATTACTAACCAAGTTCCTGTGAGGTATGGATGAGTGTTAAATAACAACATCAAGTCCTTTAAACCAGTGATTCCCCAGTGTGGTCTGGGCACCCTCTCAGGGAGTCTAGGAGGTCAAACCCTGCTCCTGACCTCGGTGGGCACCACATGCCTCCCCTCTCATCTTCCAGGAGGCAAGCGAGCTTTTCCTGAGGCAACATGGTGAGTGCTGGCCCTCTGGTCTGACACGCCTGGGGCTCAATCTCATGTATATTGTAATTTAAGTTTTTCTCAGTTTCATTGTTCAAGATGGTCCATGTTGATAGGTATAACTCACACCGACAAAGGCTCTCGGGTCTTCACTCACTTTTAAGAGCCTAAAGGAACTGTGAGGCCGCAGGTTCAAGGCCGTCCCACCTAAATCACCAGACAGATCCGGACATACAGACCTGCCAGCAGGCTTCCTGCGTCCGCCTCTTACGGTTCACTGGCCATGCTGAAATGTGGAAATCCTATTTAATCTGAGGTAGGTGTGGTACTATTTATAAAATGGGTGAGTCCTGCAGTTTTCATAAGGAGGTTTATATTGCATACTTGAAATCTGGAGGCTTTTCAGGAATGTATCATAAAACCACCTCCATAAACTGTCTCTCAGAGTAGCATGATAACACCTCCAGCAGACTCTCGCCGTCAGCAGGTTATTGCAAACTTACACAATTTCTGGGATCGTCATTTTTACTATTATTCTTAAGGGAGGCCAAGAAATCCACCCATAGTTTTGAAGTCTTATCAGGTCCGTGTTCAGAGGTTTTCACTTTCTCCATTTTCTCGCTTTTCCCCTGACTGACAATCAGCTACAGTCCTCACTGAGTAGGATTCTGCTTCAAATCTCACAACACAGGCCCAGCGGAACATGGTGTCTGGTCTGAACAGAGCTTTAGCAACGGGGTTTTAGGTGCTTGTGTTGGCTAATTTGCTAACACATGAAGCTGCTCAGTGTTGTCTCAAATTCTTACTTCACTAAATTATCTAATCAGCAAAATAAATGGTAAAGTAAAAAAATCTATCCTTGGATTCATAATTGGGAGAAATGTAGATCCAGATCAATATGAAACTTAAGCAAAATTAACAGTTCTATTGAACTCAACAGTGTTAAAATGATAAAGATGACATGGTGCATACAAGACAAGGAGGAAAGTGGACCAGGACTGTACTGCCAGGAATTACTGTCAGAATAAATTAACACTCTCTGAGAACCAATGTCAGTCTCTGCAGTAGGCAGCATGCATTGGAGGCCAAGGAAGGCAGAAACACTTGGGAAAAGGGAAAATGAAAAAGTTTTGAAAATTCTCCCAAAATGCAAGTTTCTGCAAATAGAGACTTTCAAGAGTAGAGGCTGTGATTTTGGTAAACCTAAACCACAGCCTGGAGCTCTTGGGAACAAAATACACCAAAAGCCACTGTATCGATCAGGAACTATTTCAGCATCTATGACATCATTGAAAACTCATATTATTCTGTGTTGTATTTTCTCCAAGAGATTTCAATCCAACCCCTGTGTCCTTGTTTCAGTTTTATGATAAAATCAAAAACTACCCAACACATTCTGTGTGTGCATGCTCAGTCGCTTCAGTTGTGTCTGTCTCTTTGCGACCCTATAGACTGTAGCCCACCAGGCTCCTCTGTCTGTGGAATTCTCCAGGCAAGAATACTGGAGTGGGTAGCCATTTCCTTTTCTAGGGGATCTTCCTGACCCAGGGATTGAACTTGTGTCTCCTGTGTTGCAGGCAGATTCTTTACCATCCGAGCCACCTGGGAAGCCCTGACACATCATTACATCAGCCTTTAAATTGAGCAGCAGCCACTGACGCTCCCAAAGTTTGAAAGAGTAAAACTACAATAAATTATAGTATCTCCACAATGCTGAGAGCATGAATTTTGTTGAAACTCTAATTAGGCCAATGCTGACCCCCAGATTCTAAGAGCTACACTGGGAGGGTCCTCACTAGGGGCACGTTCCCCCAACACACGCTCGCTTCTGCTGTCTTTGTGGGGGGAACCCAGTGAGGATGGCACAGCTGCTTCTCTCCCTTCTGCCAGAGGGAAAGAGTGGGGGCTCAGGGCCTACCCCCAGCCTGGCGCCCACTCCCCCAGCCCCATTGGTGGGGATTCAGTGGATACCGGCCACATGGAGCCAGCAGCAGTTGGGACAGGTGGCAGCCTTGGAAAGCAGGCTGGCGTGGGGGCTCCACACAGGCCAGGACCCTCCTGTAGGAAGAAGATGTCCCTCCCACCCACGGGCTTTTAAGCAGTCAGGAGGCTGGGACACAGACACGGGGTTGCAGAGCCCATGGGTGCTGGGCTGTGCTGGGCTGTGGGCTGATGCTGACAGTGAGGCTCACGACCCTACAGCCTGAGTTCAGGGGCCAGGAGGGTCTGAAAGGGCCTGAGCCCTGCTTGTCCAGCAGCTGCGGAGGCGTCCAAACCCACAAGCTCTCACACCAGCACAGCCAGTTTCATGAATTATGTTAGGATTTGACTATTAGGTTTCGGAGACATGAACTGCGATTTTATCCTAGGAGGATCATAAAGTTTTATTAATTATGACAGAAGAGGAGAATTGTCTCATTCACAGGTGTCTCCCAAGGATCTAGAAAAATATCTTGTCCAGAGCAGGTGCCCACTGAACAGTTTTGAATGACAGAGGCATTTATTAAAAAGAGAATGTGCCACAATCTTGAGCTGAGAAAAAGAAATAACATGATGAAATAACTACAGACAGACCCAAACGTGAAGCCTGGGCTTTAAAAGGCTGGTGCCCAGAATACTCTGCACCGAGGAACTCCGTCTGCTTGAATAATCAAAGAGAAACTAGACTGGCTGGAAAAGCAGGTTTAGACCTATTATCAGATGGGGAGTGTTTTTTAATAATGAAATCAAAATAAAGGAAGACAGGAGAGGTATCTTTGAAAGAAACGTTGAGATTTTAGAAGCTGATTTGAGACTAAAGAAATATGAAAGGGAAATGACATCTTAATGGCAGATCACAACGGGAAAGCAGACAGATACAGGGTTCAGCACTTGAAGAGAGGGTATTGGGAGACAGGGCTGGATTTGCGCCGTCACAGTTCACAGGGTAAATGGGGCCCAAAGACATTCAATGCACGAGATGAGACAAGCCCTCAACAAGCAGACTAGGATGATTTCTCCAGAAGAGCCAGAATCTGGAAACTCCAGAGAAGCTCATCCTAAGGCTGGGAGTGCCCGGGGGTCCATGGGGGTCCATGGGGCTCTGCTTCTGAACAGAGTGTGAAAGATTCAAGCTCCTGTTGCAAATACCAGCAACTCAGATAACCCAAACATTATTTCACCATGAGTACCCAGAGCGTGTAGGTTAAAAAGTAAAACCAAATCAACTAGAGCTGAGCTTGAAGAAAGAGACAGAAAACTCAAGGCACCTAGTATAAGGAGATGGCTGAAATCCCCGAGGTGACCCATCACCCCAGGGCCCGGCGGGGTGAGGTGTTGCCACCGTGGGGCCAGGTTATCACACCCACATAACAGGAAGCAGGCAGTGGTCTCAGTCACAGTGGGAGCTCAGACCAACTCACTGCGAAGGGCCAGACACCCAGGACTATGTCCCCAGTGAAGAGATGGACAAGGACCCTCCCACAAGGATACAAATTCTTGTCTGTCTCATCCTGGGCTATGGAAGGCAAACAACAGCAACCACCGAAGACTATAAATCCCAGACAACAAAACACTGGTGTGTGGGGTTTTAAAATGGCCCACCAACATACTCTAGGAATCCTGTAAACAACAGGACCACCTTCAGTAATTCTCACAAAAACAGGCATAAAACTATTCTGGGAAAGGGCCACCAACCTCAGACCCAACAGGATCTCAACAGCTAAAGTTCTGCTAAAGATGATCTCACAGCCCTAAAATACAAAACACGTGAAGAAAGAATCGTGGCAACAGGAGTCGAAACAAAGAGCACACAGACGAGCAGAATGCCTAGAACAGCAGGTAACAGGGCACTTTACAGAGGCCATCACACGGGGATACTTAGACAGACAAGATGTCCACGAATGTCTTATAACCTTATAAAGAATGCGCAGTACTTAGAGGCACCAACGAAAACTTCCGCAAGTAAAAACAATGATTAGAATACAAAATTCAATAGGTCCAGGTGAAGATTACACACAGGTTAATGAAAAGTATTAAGTTAGAAGGTTTGAGGAAATTATCAATAATGAATCATACAGAGATATAAAGATGGAATTTATGAAAAAGAATGAAATAAGTAGATCCAATTTATATCAGAAGCTTAAAGAACTTCTTGAACTTAAAGAACTAGCAATCATTCCCTAACGTGTTATTCTCTATTCTAAGTACTTCTTTTGTCTGTATTTTCAGCAAGATCTAATGTAAGTTCCAGAAAGAACTTGAACATGAGTTATAGTCCTAAATGTGAGACACAAAAAACTTGACAAATGCATAAGAGCTTATCTTTATGATACTGCAGCACGGAAAACTTGCTTAAAACAAAAAAATCATAAAAAGATGAACACATTTGATGGTATTAAAATTAAAACCTCTGGGAGACTTCCCTGGCCATCCAGTGTTAAGACTCTGCACTTCCAAAGCAGGGGGCATGGGTTTGATCCTTGGTCGGAAACTAAGGTACCACACGGGGTATGGTGTGGCCAAAGATAAATTTTAAAAGAAATAAAAACCAATTTAAAAATAAAAGTAAATTAAATTAAAACTTCTTCATGACAAAAGATACTACAATCAAAGTGAAGAGCTAATCCACAAGAGAGAGATATTTACAATTCAAACCATGTAACTCACAAAAGATTTTTTATCCAGGATATATAAGAATACAACCAATCAATATGAAATTAACTCAGCAATAAGCAAATTATATAAAATCAGAATTTCAGAGATGATGAAAGCCCAATAAATGCCGCAGAAGTAAATATTTCAAGCCCTCTCTAGTAATCTAGGAAGCCTGGTGTGCTGCAGTCCATGGGGTCACAAAGAGTCAGACATGACCAAGCAACTGAACTGAACTGAACTACTAATCGGGGAATGCATGCTACAGAGAATACCTACCTCTGCCTGATTGACAAAACTTAGTGGGTCTCACCCCACACAGTGCTGCAGGGACACAGGAAGACAGGCTGGCTCCCAGGCCTTCTGCCAGAGTGCCACTGGTTCAAATTCTTAGTGATTTGGCTGGGTCAGCATTAAAGATGACCATGTACTTCCCAGTGCAATTTCCCTCTGGTTACCAACCCTCACCACACTCACACTCAAATCCTATCAGAAAACCACAGGAAACCTCTGCAATGTGGACAGCAAGAGCAAAACCATCTGTCCATTGGAAGGAAATGGATAAAAGTTGCTGATTAATATTAGGAAATATTATAGAGCACTTAAAATAAATGGATTATGTTTATATATATATCTATCTCAAAAAACATCACATAAAGTGAAAGCAAATAGCCAAATCATATAATATCAATTAAGCACATTTTAAAGCATATCAATAACATATTTATGTGGATATAAACTTAGGGGAAAGTCCCAAAAGATATATGGAAAGTAATCAATGCCAGGATGTCTCTGGTGATTTCAGGATGGTTTTCCTCTGTGAAAGGCAAGAGGAAGAAGGATGAGAAAGAAGGTGGCTTTAAATAAATCTTTATATCTTATTTATTTTTAGTGAGAAATTATAAGTTAACAACTCTTTTATCTTGGTGGTGGCTTCCCAGGTGACTCAGTGAATAAAGTATCTGCCTACAATGCAGAAGAGACAAGAGACATGAGTTTGATCCCTGGGTCGGGAAGATCCCCTGGAGGGCATGGCAACCCACTCCAGTATTCTTGCCTGGAGAATCCCATGGACAGAGGAGCCTGGAGGGCTACAGTCCGTGGGATTACAAAGAGTTGGACAGGACTGAAGCAACTAAATTCACACACGGGCCATCTATTAAAATATTTCATGATTGAAATGCTTTATCATTCAAAATTATTTTAAAACCTAAATGATTACAGATAAAAGGAATAAGGAACTCAGCTCCATGTAGAAACCCATACTAAGGAGAGGAGCTGGTCCTCCAAAGATAAAAAGTGGGCAAGCGCCAGTCAGATGAAATAATCACTGACTTTACGTATAATGCTCCTCTTATTTGTCTCATATCTGACCTTAAAGCAACTTTGAAGCACTTAACAACAAATGACCCTCTTATAACTGACCTATCAAAGAATCATAAAAGAACCAGACTATGAATGACGATGTTGTGACAGAGGACCCAGGCTGGAGGAGGTTCAGGCACTGTTATGAGTCCAGGACTTGGGATAGGCTGCTAGGATCTGAACATGGGCTCCAACACTAACTAGCTGTCACCTACACAAGACAACTGCCTCAGTGACCCTCAGCTCTATCGCCTGCTGAATAGGGATTGTGCTGGTCTTACCACAGGGCAGTAATAAGGTTTAAATGACAGAATTATGTCAAGTGTTTCCTTAGTACCTTGGAAGAAGCCTAGTAAGTACTCAATAAATCTTAACTATTATAACTATTATTTTTGTTACAGAAGTTGAGCATATAGCTTCTAAGTTATAAACTTAACTCTCAGTTTTCCATCAGTTAGGCTAAGCAAAAAAGTAAGTCAACCAGTAACATATATTCCATAACTTCAGATGGATGGATGGGAGGATGGATG
This sequence comes from Bubalus kerabau, assembly GCF_029407905.1. Lineage (NCBI taxonomy): Eukaryota > Metazoa > Chordata > Mammalia > Artiodactyla > Bovidae > Bubalus > Bubalus kerabau. Next base: position 35,785,266 of record NC_073635.1, read on the forward strand.
GGTGGATAGATGAAGGATAGATGGATAGATAATGGATGGATGGAAAGATGAATGGATGGATGGACAGATGGATGGATGGGAGGATGGATGGATGGATGGATGGACAGATGGATAGACAGATAGATGAACAAATGGATGGATGGGAGGAAAGAAATATCTTACTAGTGTGAAGGTTTCAATATATTTTCCAGTCTGAATTCTAAAAGGGTTTTGCGTGGTTCTCCACAAAATGTACGTGAATCAATGAAGAAGGTATCCAATTCAATACAGAGAAACTCCAACTTCCTATCCCACTGAACTTGGCCCTGATCAATGCTCCAAAGCCCTGATGCACTGAGAGAGTCTCTGAGGCACACACACTGATCAGCCATGACAGACATTTTACTGGAGGTTCTGGAAAGCGGGGTAGCTGAGTACGAGCATGAGCAGGTGGACTAAAGCTTCTCTCCTTGTCCCTAGTGTCAGTGAGTAGCAAAATTTCAAGAGAATAAAACTTAAAAGATCACTGCCTTTCCAACCTCCTCCCCAGAAAGTATCAAATCTTGGAATTTTATTCTTCCAAAGTTTTTCCATTGGCTTCATCACTCTAGCATTACATACAAGAAAAAATTCCTTTGAACAGGTGCCCTATTTAAGAAGACATTTATAGCTGCCATAAAAAATACAGGAAAATTATTATTCCTCCTCCTTTTTCATTTTTTTTCCCCAAAAAGTTAGAACAGTAAATTGGGTCTGAATCACAAGACTTGCTGTATTTACTGTCCCTAAATCTTCACATGTATAGAAAACAAAGTTCATATTTCTTTTCCTTCCTTCATTCCCCCAGCAATTCTGACATACTTTCCCGGGGTTAACTCCAATTCTGAATTTGTAATGAGTCCTTGAGATGGCCAATAATAATAATGAAATGCTCTCTTCGGGAAGCCCTGTGCTCAGTTTCACACATATAAGTTACTGCTCCTGGCCGCAGAAGACTGAGTAATCAGGTGTTATCTTTACACTGAAAAGCACTGTACTCAAGACCTTAAAAGCCATCATTATGGGGACGGCCTCCCCGTGAACTTGACAGTTACTTTCTTCATAATTACCTCTATCTCATAAAATCACAAGGACTTGATGACATTATTATATTTAAGGCTCTATTTGTGCTACAGTAGGGAGTTTTAAAAATTCCCAGATGTTCTACAAGCCATAGAAAAGGATGGGGAAAAGCAAACGTACTTGACTCATCTTGTTATTAAAGCAGACTTCTGTCTCCCCTTGGGCACGGCCATACACCAACCCTGCGGGAAGTGGACACTCGGAGAAGACCTGACTGGTGTTGAAGAGTGAGTCCCAAACTGCCTCCAGACCACACGTCTGCAACATGCAGTGTGGTATCCCCGTGGTCTGATTCCCAGTCATTTCTTCTTGTGTTTGGACTTGGCGACGGAGGCTGCAACCTAGAGAACAAGCAAACTTCCCTTCTTCTCAGAAGACGGCTTGGAAAGGGCCAGAGTCAAGACACTCTTTTAAGAGGTGAATTATCTGTGGAAGAAAGAGGGGCGGTGGTGGGTTTGGGGTCTCTGCATTTAGAATTCCACAGCACACTCAGGCGATTCCTCCCTGCTGTCCTCCTCCCAGGAAGCCCAGCATGTCAGAACAGAGCCTGGGTCTCGTCTAGAAGAGCTCAAAGGCAGCCGGCCCACAGACAAATAATCCGAAATAAATATTACGAATGAGAGGGTGAGACATGACACCTTGGCTAAGCCTGGGCCAGGGAGAGAGGCCGAGAGGCTGTGTGAGTGAGGCGCGCACCAGCTGGGAAGCGGGGCTCGGGCGGAGGGCCTGACCCCAGGCTCAGAGCAGGCAGGCAGGGCAAGGATGTGCTCTGTTTTGTAACCTTATTTTATGGCTATCTGCTGGTGGGCCGCTTCGCCTGGTTCTGGTCTATTTCAACATCCATTTATGCTCTGCAGCCAGTTCCTAATAAACACATTCTTTTGTCTACCTTGCCAAGCAGGAGTCCTCAGACCTGGACCCACCCCCGTAACTGGAGAAGGTCTCTTCTCTTGGCTGGGGGAGCAAGCGCCCCTCCCCGCCGAGAGCTCCCTCCCCCTCCCAGGGCAGACCCGGACCCCAGCAACTTGGAGAACTTCGCCCAGTGGAATGCACGGGATGTGATCTAGTGCTGAAAGAATCCACCTTGACTCTCAGAGCCGAAAATGAAATCAACTAATGTTACTGGCAATTCCTATTCAATATTTTGTTCCTGATCTAAATCACAAAATAACTTAAGACACAGAAGAAAAGAATACTGTTCAGAGAGGACAGTTCACAAAGAACAGCTAACTCCAACAAACGATGCCACTCAAACATCATGGTGCCTCCTTGATGGAGCTTGGGGGGCCATCTGGTATGAGGCAGTGGCCCCAATGTCAGAGCAGGGAACCTACACAGGTGACAGACAAGCTCTACGAAATGAAGTGGCTGGGGCTTCAAGTCTAGGAGATTGCTTATGGACTTGCCTTGGCCAGGAATAGAAGTTCTGACATCTAGGGTGAATAGGTGGTTTAACAAATGATATCATCTAGTATCTTTCCTCCATAAACAGGATTTTTGTGAAAATCATTGTTCCAGAAAAGAGGTACCTAAGAGGTTGTTAGGTTTAATGGGCACTGGACATACCAGGCTCTGGCCAAGAGACAAACACACTGAAAGAAGGACAAGGATGTAGTGGTGGAGACAGAGAAACAGATGTCAGAAACAGCCATAAAAACAAAGGAGTTACGGGAACACAGTTCCGAAAATGAAGGCCGCCTCCCCACGTATCACGGGCCCTGCCCTCCCTGGCCAGCGCTGATCTGCAAGGCCACACTATGACCACGCCGGAGCATAACAAAGGGGATTGGAGAAGACTTCACACCATTATGAGTGGGCACAGATGTCATTCCCCTCTACTGGCTGAGCTAATGAACTACACCACTCACTCGCACGTAATCGCATGAAAAAAACAAGTCTGAGACCAAAAAAACAGGGAAAAAAGCAGCAAGAATATAAAAATGCAGTTCATTTCTGGGAATTCAATGTTACTTTCTGTTACCAACTTCTCTTAATCTAACTGGTTTCAAAAGGAGAAAAAAATAAAAATGAAGCCATGGAGGCATGGTTCATGCCCCTACCCAACCACCTGGCTCACTCCCCAAGTTCCTTTCCATTTACCATTTTAGTTCTTCCTACCTCCATAGTTGATGTGTTTGGTTTCAGTTGAGCCGCAAAATACCTTTGAATTTTTTTCTTCCACATCACATTTACAGCAAAACATGGGTTCCCTACAATTTAATCCAGAAATCAAATTACTTCCGAGTACAATGTTTTCAAGGACCTGTATTGAAAACAAAGTGTTTTGTCCTGAAAGGTGGGTACACCAGCTACAGAGTCTGTGGCACCAACACCCCCACACTGAAATCATGGCTCCAAGATGGCGACCCCAAATGGCTCAGAACTGACCTCTCCACCGAGGTCTCGCCAAAGGCAGGACTCAACTCGACAGGGCAAGATGCTAACCCTCCCTCACAGCAGTTACAGTGAATCCATTTTCTCTTCAGTGCTCATTTTCTCCATAGCATTTGAGGCATGTTATTTGTGTGTGTGTGTGTGTGTGTGTGTGTGTGTGTGTGTGTGCATGCGCTAAGTCACTTCAGTTGTGTCTGACTCTTTGTGACCCCATGGACTGTAGCCCACCAGGCTGCTCTGTCCATGGGATTCTCCAAACAAGAATACTAGAGTGGGTTGCCATGCTCTCTTCCAGGGGATATTCCTGACTTAGGGATCAAACTCACATCTCAGTCTCCTGCATTGGCAGGCCACAATGACACAGAGCTGCTCGTATCCAAGATGGTATCAGAGCAGTTCATTCTAGTAAAGAAAGCAAGACATGGTTGACACTTTAGTCTGAGTCCCTCTTTGGGAGCAGAGGGATCACCACACAAAAACTACACACAATTAATACTTAAGTAAGATAAAAAATATTAGTATAGGAGGCAAATCTGTGATTGAAAACACTAAGACAAAGTCAACTGACATGTCTAAACGTGTGATGTGTCCCAGTACCACCAACAATCAGATGAGTGCGATGTTCTCAAGGCTCCCTGGCTCCACGGGGCACACGAGGTGATCATGTCTACCCAGATCTCTCTGAGGCCAAAGGCGAGCAGAGGACAGCTCTTTGAGCTTCTGGTGGGCTCAGAAACAAGGCGACGTGTGGACAAGCCATCAGTCGCCTCAGAATCTCAAAGAACAGAGCAAGACTTTGAAGCAGTTGAACACATAATGATTCATTATGATGAAAAAACGTGGGCCCCTTTATCACTCACTGGTGGAGAAATTGTACAATTTCTCAAATCCCTTTCACAAAGACCTGAGACCCATGACAGATCCACTGCAGAAAAGTTAGGCACTCCCTGTGAGACAAACTCATTGGTTACTTTACGATCTGCCCAGATTCTAGCTTTGAGGCACATGGACACTTGAATCTGCAATAATTCACCAGCTACACCCATGAAGTCCAGATCTGGGCACACAACACACTTCCATGTTCACACACATCCCGTCAGCCAGCATCAGGCATCAAGTCTTAAAATCCCTACCAGGAACAGTAAAAATATTTAAACCTCACTTACACGGGATCACTCAGTCATACAGTCATTCAACAGTCACAGAATATTTTGTCCCCTAGAAACTATAGAAGGGACAAAGATGAATCTGACACAGACCTTGTCTCTAAAGAGCTGGCATTAAATGCAGAATAAACCACAAGGCAGAAAGTCACAAAGCCTCTGGAGAGGTCCTCTGGAGAGGACCCCGGAGAGGCAATGGGGTCTCAGGGGAGAAGGGCCTCCTGCTGCCGGGCATCGTGTTGGCCAGCGTTGTACAAAGGCCACCTCCTCTAACTCTAAACCTCACAGTGGGACAGTTTTTCTCATCTGACAGCCAAGGACACTGACTAAGTTGTGTGATGTGGCCAAGGTCACCAGGCAGGGAGAAGAAAGGGCCAACCCTGAACTTTGGCCACCGCCGTGGTGACAGCCCATGGCCCCATCCACCCAGGCCGCTCCCATGGCTACCTCTCCCCAAAGCCCTGCTCAGCTCCAGACCCACACACCCACCTAGATATTTGGATAAAATCTGTAGCCTCTAGGCAGCCTGTCAGTTTTATTTGTTTTTTTTTTTCAGTTACAGAAATCATCAAAGATTGGATTCGTAGTTGCTGCTCTCAGAGTTAGAAACAAACAGACTAAACAAACACCACATTTGATCAAACTCAATGTGTTCAAAAAACTCTTTCCTTCTCTCATACAAGCTTCACCATTCATTACTAAAGATGGACAAGGTGAAGGAATTCACATATTCAGGTCCAGTCTGGTCAGGGTTATTTATTACACGTATACACCATGATCTGCACAGGAAAAGCAACTTCAGGAGATAAATATGGTAGACTAGGATTTAATCCAAATAGTTAAACCAGTGACAGCAGAAACCAGGGGCCTTTTTTCAGTCAATGGAACAGAAAATGAAAGAGAGAGGGGGTCTGGAACACGAAAATCAAGGTTTGAAGGTTGCTCTACTGAGGCAGAAAGACAAGGAATTCTGTAAGCAGTTTCACAGACAGACTAGATAATATTCTTCAGAAATAATGCAAGTACTTGGAGTGTTTAAGACAACAGGTATTTAGAGAATGGTGCGATTGGTACACCCATAAAGCACAGTGATAAAGAACTGACGGAGACCATAAGATCATGCATCTGGTCCCACCACTTCATGACAAATAGATGGGGAAACAATGGAAACAGTGAGAGACTTTATATTCTTGGGCTCCAAAATCACTGCAGATGGGGACTGCAAACATGAAATTAAAAGACACTTGCTCCTCAGAGAAAAGCTATGACAAACCTAGACAGCATAAGAGACATTACTTTGTCGACAAAGGTCCATATAGTCAAAGCTATGGTTTTTCTAGTAGCCATGTAGGGTGTAAGAGCTGGACCATAAAGAAGGCTGAGATACAAAGAATTGATTTTTTCAAATTGTGGTGTTGGGAAAGACTCTTTAGAGTCCCTTGGACTGCAAGGAGATCAAACCAGTCAATTCTAAAGGAAATCAACCCTGAATATTCATGGGAAGGACTCATGCTGAAGAAGAAGCTCCAATACTTTGGCCACCTGATTCAAAGAGCCAACTCACTGAAAAAGACCCTGATGCTGGGAAAGATTAAGGGCAGGAGAAGGGGCGACAAAGGATGAGATGGTTGGATGGCATCACCGACTTAGTGGACATGAGTTTGAGCAAGGAGATGGTGAAAGACAGGGAAGCCTTGTGTGCTGCAGTCCATGGGGTCACAAAGAGTTGGACATGACTGAGCGACTGAACAACAGTTATGTGCTTAGAAATTGAGGAAGAGAATTGTGGATATTTTCACACAAATACAAAACGTTAAAAATCCATTTTTGTTGAATAGTTTAAAACTTGTTTCCAAAATCCTGAAGTAAAACTCTTCTGGTGACAGGCTCCTCTGTCCATGGGACTCTCCAGGCAAGAATACTAGAGTAGGTTGCCATGCCCTTCTCCAGGAGATCCTCCCAACCCAGGGATTGAACCCAGGTCTGCGTTGCAGGAATTGACCTAGGGATGCATTGCAGGTAGATTCTTTACCATCTGAGCCACCTGGGAAGCCAGTCTTCTGGTACCAAATACACCAATTCAGGCAAAGCCAAAGTATTTGGGAAGCATTTTTGAGGAGGGTTTCTGTTTTCCTTTTCCTGGCCAAAAGTAGGGTTGGATTGGGGTGAGGGGTGGGAGTTTGGGTTTTATGTTGTATTGTTTTTTTAATCTTTACATCTACAAAACAAAGGGACAGATAGCTAGTAAACCTCTGAAATGATACATTATTCCCTGCTGGTAAACCTCGGGATAGCTGGATAACTGTATGGAGGCTGGGCACACACATCCTGACTTCCCGCATCCGAGCACCCTCAGGAAGAGGACCTGCGGACAGAGAGCACGGCCCGGGCTTCTTCCCACTCCGGCATCACGACTTATCTCTCCTCACAGTGTACATACTTTAACAGGAACTTTCTTTCGGAGACAAGCAGCCATGCAACAACCTTCCAGATGTTCCACAGAAGCAAGAGATCCATAGAACAGACACACGGTCCCATTGACAGAAGGTCCTAAACTGGTAGGCTGCTTTCCTATCATGCATCCTACTAGATATTATATTATACTTTTTGCCTTAATTCCTTTTCATCAATAGTTTGACAAAGTTATTCATATATGCAACAACTTGCACGCTCAAACACATGTACTTGTTTCAACACAAGGCGGAGCCCAAAGTCCCGCCACCCCCTCCCTTCTATGGGCAGAACGCTGGTTTGTGTAACAACGCCCCCCCCCACCTCCGCCCACCTTCTCCACTGGCCCTGCTGCAGCAACAAGGGGCCCCTGCAGGTATGTGTTCCCACCCACCGGAGCTCCTGGAAGGTTGGGGCAAGACCCACACAGCACCCAACACCTCCTGGGCCCTTCATGAGAGTTTAGGATGAGGACCTGCCCTGATGCGAGTCCCCAGGGGTCCCAACCAGTCAGAGAGGAATGGAGACAGCAGGGTTGGCGGGAGGGGGGGCTGGCGCTCAGAGGAGAATGTGGAAGGATGAGGGCTCCGGAGAAATCCCAGGCAGAAGCAGTGTTGTTGTCACTACGAAGGCCCAGGTTCAAAGTTTCAGCATCATGGAAACACATCCCTGCACCAGGAGGACACCACTGAGAGCTGCTGGCAAAACCCAAGGCCAGAGAAAGTCACCACACCCTCAAGACAAGCATCTTCAGAGAGGCACTATCCCAGCTGAGTGGACAGCAGGCTGCATTCACAAGAAATCACGAGAAATCAACCAGCAAACAGGAGCTGGGAGATATCTGTGTTCCATAAACTGCATGGTTAGTTGACAAAACTGTGGACACCGCCTTCCCCATAAAGGGCACAGGGAAAACATCTAAACAGCATCTAAATTAACAGAATACAGATAAAAGGGGGGAAATAATCATTAGCATCCAAAACAAAGCCATCTCGCTGTCTCCAAAATCAAGACAGTCGCATTAAAGAGCTGTTTCATATAAGATGACCTCACAGAGGCTCCACCTCTCTGCTAGAGAGACAAGCCCTAACGCGGCCTCCCTCACAACGTGGCCTCCCTCACAACGCGGCCTCCCTCACAACACGGCCTCCCTCACCACGTGACCTCGAGACTCGGAGCATAAATTTATCCACATAAAGGGCTCGTGTGCCATTTTTTCCCCTGGTGAATGCCAAAATTTTGGCAAAAATGAAATTCATAGCACCAACTATTTTTGTTATGCAAACACACTAAAAAGAATTCTGGCTATTTTTCATATTCAATCAAAGCATGTTTTCCATCTTGGCATGGCTCTATAACTGAATTCACTTTCTCTTCTCAAACCCGACTAAGCCATTGAAACCTATTTTTTAATAACATGTGAAAAACTAATCCAAGGCAAGCTTGAGTACCAGCCCTCTGAGACGCTGACCTGACCAGGCTGTTTGTGAGTCCGTAGGCGTGCTGAGACGTTCTGCTGTGAGTGAAAGCGCTCAGATATAGTCTAACCTGCCTGCAGTATTCTGAAGGACACCTACCCATCAGCCTCAAATTATCTTAGATTTAGAAGTTCAGAAGCACTGACCTGGCCATTTACAGTGGAGGTCTTACCAACTTTCGTGTTATGAAATAAGATTTTTGCCAACTTAACTAGCAAGGCATTCACTTAAGGTCACTCCTCATAATAATTTTATGAGAAACTTGCACTGTAACTAGTCTCAGAAAACACAATTTGGCCCTTAGAAGATTCATATTTGTGTTATGTAGCTGTGCAACACAAAGCTAAACAATAATTTTTAAGGTGGAAATTGAATAGGTTTTTTGCCAGATTCTCCACCACTTTAGTCATTTACAGTGAGATGGTTCTATGTTTCAAGCTGTTGTTTCCTTTTCACAATTAGGACATTATAACTTCATAATTTTATGCAAAAAAAAAAAAAACCTATACTGAAGGAGTGAAAGGCATGAACATTTTAACTAACTAAATCTTGAAAAACCTCTGCTTGTGCAAAGGAAGAAGCAGAACAAATCATCTATTATGTGGTGAAGAGAGACACTATTCTTCCAAATGTGTGTAATCCTCATCTGAAGACTTCTCAACATCCAGAGTCACTCTGTACATAGATACCGTAACATGTGCACTTCGTAAATATTGGCGTCATTCCTTGATGCCTATCAGTATCCTTAGGTGGAAAAACGCTGTACAAAATGAGAAACGCAATGTGCACCGGGAACCAGCATGGTTCTGCATCTGCCTGCCGGCTTACCACGCCTGCCCGCCTGCAGAGACACCCAGCAGGTGGACTCTCGCCCGGTAATCCTGGCCCACGGGGACATCCCCTCTTGCCGGGATGGACCACTCTCCCCCCACCACGGTCGTGGACCCCGGCTCTCCGAACAAGAGAGAGGCAAGCGGCACCTAAACATCAGAACAGGAATTTCTGAAACGACTTGACAGCTGGGTATTGTTTAAAGCTTAAGAGAAATGAAGAGAAATCAGAATTTTGTCGTGTTCGGGTTTACAAGTGCTTTCATCCTGATGTACACGTTGCTGCCCAAAGAGGGTCATTGAGACTCCCTCCTCACCACCAAGGAGCTCTGGGGCCAGCCCTGTGTCCCCTGTCAAGTGCCATCCTGGGCCCTAGAAACCAAGAGCCCACGAACCTCCACAGCGAGCCCCCATGTTTGTTCAAAAGATATGGATGGAAAATTCCATTTATCTTAGCTGACAATCTTAACAGCTTACTTATTGAACAAAAATAGGACTAAAATTATAATATTCATTAATTTTGAAAATACCACCATTTTTTAAATTTATTTATTTTAAATATTTCCTATTAAACTTAGAGTCTGCACTGTACTGAAACAGCAAAGAGTCTAAGAGACACTTCAAGCCATCAGGTGCATGAAGGGTATCACTTCCTACCAGTTGGAAGTGACCTACACACACTCACACAAGCACACACACATGCCAAAGAGACAGCAAACACGGTCGGAATATGTTGCCATGATCTCTCCTAAAGCCTCACAGATTAAAAATGGATAACACACAAAAATTCAAAGTTTGGGGACCACGGTGACTTCTTCAATTTCCTTCAGCTCTTTTTTTTTTTAAGCCAGTGTCAAAGTAACTGAGATATTGAATAAACAATCAAAATAAAGAAGCATTAGCACTTAAGCTCAAAAAACACATTCCTTCTCACAGACAGGGAAATGAAGCCCGCAGAACCGAAGTAACTTGCTGGAAGTTGTATATAAATCAGAGACAAGAACTTGGGGGAACTGTTACATTTCCATCGTAATTACAATTTTTGAAACTTTAACATCTCTCTTAATCATAAAGTACAGTACTTCTTTCACTAACATGTTTTTATAAGTTCAGAGAGCTGAAGTAACTGTGAACTCCTTGGATTCCATTCCCTGTGATAGAATTGGAATGGGCCTTTTACAACGTGTTACAAATTCCAAAGGCAAGAAGGAGGGACGGTCGGACATCTCAGCTGGAAGGGGGAAGAGAGGTCTCCTGAGAGCACCCTGCAGTCAACATGTCACTTAGATAAATTAATACTTCACTCCCCAAAACTCGGCCAGATATTTTTATTTTGTTGGGGGGTGGTAATTTCTGATTTATGGAGAGCCTCAAGAATTCGTTGCTTAATTCTACTTTGGTAATAAAAATCTTTGGATATCCCTGTTTTGAAATCCCTCAGACAGTCCATCATGGAAAGCCCTCACCTCCTGAAAGGCACTCGGCCACCTCCTACTGCCTGCCTTCTCGCTCACGGTCCCTCGAGAAGATGTCTGAACTGTAAACAGTCGGGATTTAAGGCCATCACCATCAGGGAAATGTCTGTGTGCAGCACACGCACCCAGACCCTGAGCTCTCGTGTGCTGGCGTAGTCCTCTTGATGACTGTGCTATTGAAAGATGGGTGCTGTGGGGCCCCCAGGGGCTGACAGCTTACTTTTGCACAGCACTCTGGATACACAGACTTGACTCTGCACCTTCCAAACTCAACATGGTAGGCGCTTCACTCGACACAGGAGACCAAACGGTGTGGCCAGACCTGGGGTGCCAGAGTTGGGGGGTGGGGGAGGCTCCTAAACAGTCTATGGAATTCTCCAGGCCATAGTACTGGAGGGGGTGGCCTTTCCCTTCTCCAAGGGATCTTCCCAACCCAGGAAGCGAACCAGGGTCTCCTGCATTGCAGGCACATTCTTTACCAGCTGAGTTATCAGGGAAGCCCCAAAGGTCGTTAAATATGTAGTTAACTAGAGATTTCTGCAACCGAGTGGCACACACAAAGGGTGCTATTTTAATTAACCTAAGTGATCTGGGCTCCCCACATGGCACGGAAGCTACCAAAGAGACTGCCTGCGTGTGACGTACATTTCTAGTGAAGCATGTCATCTGAGCTGAACACAAACGAAGACAGCAAACGATTACTTTCAGAAGTGAGCACATAAACAGCAGAGAAAATCCTCCGTGAGCTTCCTCTTCTGATAAATGTGAGCAGAGACGCTCTAATGGGAATCTCTGTTTTCATAACCCAAATAGGAAAATTACCTGAAACTGACACAAGAGAACTCAACATTATTTTGTTTTCAGAATGTGTAACTTTTGGGGGCTTGTCAAGTTTGGATGTTTCCACAAAACAGGAGACTTTTCAACAGTGTGCACCTCCCTCTGTGACCTCCTGACTCCACACCTGCCACAATTCTGCTTCCATTCACCTGCTCCACCTCAACTATTCCTTCCCAGAGGTCTCATGCTGGAGACCCTGCACAGTGAGGGCTGAGAAAGCCAAATGCAGGTGGGAAAGGTCCCCAGAAGCAGAAGGGCTGGCTCCCAATAGCTGGACATGAAGGCTGGGGGCAATGGACGAAGTGGCTGGACTTTCAGCACCTTGGACTGATGGTGGCTTGACTTCCACCAAAATGGTGAGGAGATGACCATTCGAATAGAATATGACCCCTTAAAAATGATAAAGGGCTTCTCAGATAGCTCAGTTGCTAAAGAATCCACCTGCAATGTAGAAGACCCCAGTTCGATTCCTGGGTTGGGAAGATCTGCTGGAAAAGGGAAAGGCTACCCACTCCAGTATTCTGGCCTGGAGAGTCCCATGGACTGTATAGACCATGCAATTGCAAAGAGTCCAACACGATTGAACGACTTTCACTTCAAAAATGATAAAACAAAGCCTAAATTTTAAATTAATATTATAACCCAAGAATGGGAAAAAAAGTGATAGATTAGTATCTTTTTAACTGTACTAATGTGTTAAGGAAAGAAACACACACCTGAACAGGTGCTCCCCAATAAGCCGGTGAGCCAAGGTCCAGAGGCTGGTTTACATGCAGAAGGCTGACTGGGAAACGGAGGCACTTGGCCTGGAAATGACCTCAGACACCTCACTGCCAGGTGAGCACCAGCTCCAGACACATGGGAGACAGCACCCCAGCCCTGCCCTCTCACACAATGGGATTTTGAAGGAGAAGGATCGTAAGAATTGGTCCCTGGGCTCTGGGAACCACGCGCTCCAGAGGGGAGAGCCTGGTGCAGCCCCTGCCCTTCAGAGGTCAGCTTATCCCCAGGTCCCGTCCAGTCTGGGCGGCAGGATGCCGTCCTCAGCAACATCCTCTCAGTTTCAGGGTGGACATATTTGCTCTGCTAAAATGCCATGTCAACCAAGAAAGGGGGCCCGCAGGGGATGAGAGCATCAGCCAGCCTTCTGCCTCCCGCACATGGAGCTTCAGCAGAGGCCAAGGTCCATGGGTGGCTGAGGGGAAGGAGAGGCAGAGACCGCCTTCCCCAAACCCCAGGTCCCAGAGACCCCTCTGCATAGGGCCAACCACCCCCTCTCTTGTGATTGCGCCCATCTTTCCGATTTTCTCTCCATCTCATCCTCTTATTTTGACATGGAATTCAGAGTGCTCCCAGTTCATTCCCAGTCCCTTCTCTTCATTTCTGTGGTGGCATGTGTCACTCACCTGGCCTCTACCCGATCCCCGCCCACTGCCCAAGGCTGTAGAGCCAACACTTGAGGGCACAGGGATTTGCTTCTCATGAAATGAGGTGAGAGGAGACCCTAACAGTATCACCGTCGGCGGCTATAGGACTCATCATGGACTAGTCCCCATCTGACCCTCCCCCACCCCACGCATGCTCCACGCATCGACATCGATATTATTACCACAGTCAACACTTAGAATCCTCTTTTATTCTATCTGACATCCCAAAAAGGGACTTTTTTCAGGTACAAGTATCAAATTTTAAGTATAGGTTCTCCTGAGTTTTAACCTGTAATTGTTGTGTTTTCCACTTTGCCCCTGGTTTAAGGACAAAGGCACTAATAAAGAAGATGAGGCTGTAAATCACTCTGAATCAAAGTGGCATTCTTCATCTATATAAAAACCATTAAGTATAGGCATTCATATAAGCAAAGAATGAGGTTACATAAGACTGAGCAGAGAGATGATTTTATGGTGATATTTTATGATGATACTTCTTATTGACTGCCAGAAACTTGGAGGCACATGACTGGAACCATATTATAATCATTTTGGTGAATTTTTTGAGGTCACAGATCCAGATTTTATAAGGGAAAATATTATTTAAACGTTGAGAACATATTTAATGAGAATATTCTTACTGGAAATGAACATGTACATTATTGTTAATGAAAATGAGCTGGTTTTAAAAGTAAAGTTTGCATTTTAAGGTATTATCAGAAATTCAGGGGGAACTAATTTATTTTTTGAAGTTTAAAAAAAACTATAGGAAAACAAAAAAAATAAAATAATACATAATTGAGGCAAAGGAAATATTTAAAAATTACAAGGGATCCACCCCTTAATGGTCTTCATGGGGTTACCAGTCTAGTAAGCAGAGTCCATGTGCAATTCAACTTTCATTCCATCATCTAATACATGTTTATTAACAGCGGTTGTGGAAACAGTGATAAATAAAGCAGGCATGTTTCTGAGCCCTCAAGGGAGAGGGTCTCAACAATGAAAGGGCAAAATAAAAATGCTTCAGGGAATTAAAAATCAAAATGAACAACAACGGTAAGAGATATAACCCGCTGATTTAAATGAATTCCAGTCTCTAGATCTAAGTGGATTGCACTCAAAATGCTAAAAGAATGTGCAAATATGATGACAGAATCATTTCAACTTCAGAGAGAACAGACGAGGTGCAAAACATTTAGAAACAGGCAAGTGTCCTGACTTCCCAACACAGGAAAAGATCAAGAAAAATGGCTTAAAATGGTCATTTAAGAGCTTATGTCAGCCTCCAGAAAAATTCTTGAGTTTTATTAAATAGAGGGTAGAAAAACACTTTCATAAAGGAGGCGGTAGTCACTGGAAGCAGCACTGATTCACCAGAAGTGAGACTCGACAAAGGAGGCCCGTTGTGACTCACTGGCCAAGGTACCAGGGCGGGACGGAAGGAAAGGCTGCAGACACCTGAGAACTTCCTCTCAGTCAGGTGTTTAGTCAAGTCTTCTGTGATATATTGTACGGGTGGGGATAAAAATTAAAAGATACAAATAAAGCCTTGTAGATTTCTAGCTGATTGAACTGCCAAAGATTGTTAATCAACAGAGCGAGGTCAATCTGAACTGCCAACAATAGGCTAAACTGTTGAATTGCCAACAGTATGCTAAATAGCAACAATATGCTAAGTCAGTTCATGGGCCTGACTTGGTGGACACTTCAGGTTTAAAAAAAAATGCAGAAAACACAATATTTGAGCCAACGGGTGACCTTATACAATATGTTGCATAACAGGATCAAGATTCAGAAGGTCTCAATAGACTAGCACAAAGAGCCAAAACAGACATCAGATACACTACAGGATAATCATAAAGTACTTCCATCAGACTCAAAAATAAACTGCCCAGCTCCCTCAGAGGCACCAAATACATAGCTACATGTGGAGTAATTTCTTTGAGGGAAATCCAGGATGTGCCCACACACAATGAGTGAGAAGATAACCCCACGGAACAGGACAGGAAATGCTGTCGTACTCGCAGCATGAGTCCCAGCCCACAGGACACCGTGAGAGCCAGAGAGATCTCCAACGTCCAGCCTGGCCCAAGGAGGTGCTCCACCATGCATCCCAGCTTTGAAGGCTCCCACCCAGCAGCTGGGCCACCAAGATATCCTGCTCTGAAAGCCAACGGGGGCTTCATCCTCGAGTCCTGAACAGGCGCACGCGTGCTCTCCACAGCTGTCCCCAGGCTCAGCAAAGAGGGAACAGACAAAAACACCCATCTCTGTGGCTTTCCCTGGAAGGGGTTTGACCACATCATTTATAGGTGTCTGAGGGCCCAGCACCTAGTCAGAACAGGAGCTGACATTCCTGGGAATCTTTTTAGTAAATTCCTGGGACATGGATAACTAATAAGAGAAATTTTTATTCATTCAAAATATTTATTGTGACAGACACTGTATTTAAGGATGGAGACAAAACAGAGACAATGACATGAGTGGCATGCTCCGCGTCCTCCAGGGACTTGGTCCAGCAAGTGAGATAGATGTGTGAAGTGAGCGCTGCAGGACAGCATGGTAAGACCCCAGTGCGGAAATTCACCTGGTGCAGCTGACAGGAGAGGGACCCCTGAGCCCACTGGAGGTGTTCTGGTGGAGGGAGACACTGGGGTGGGTCTGGAGAATGAGTATCATATCCCAGATGGAAGACAGGAGCCAAAGGTACCCCCGCCCAGGGGAACAACATGTGTCAGTGAGGGAAGAGTGGACACCTGGGAGGCTCCGGAAGCCAGAAGCGGAAGGGGGCTCTGCCAAGAGTGTGACAGGAGGGCTCGGGCCCTTGGCGGAGAGAAAAGCAGACCCTGCTCTAGGTACTGGATCCCAGGACCAGAGAGACACAGGGCCCAACACCTGCCCTCATGGAGCTCCCAGTCCTTAGGAGTTCACAGATCACTATGCAGTCACACAATGACAGTCAAGGTGTGGGGGTGGGGAAAACAGGTGAAGGCCAAAAGATACAAACTTTCAGCTATGAGATAAACGAGCCCTGGGGTGTGACTTACAGCACGGCAACTACAGTTAACAATTCTGTCTGCATATTTGAGAGTTGCTAAGATCTGAAAAGTTCTGAGAGAAAACAAATTACGTAACTACGCATGCTGACGGACAGTTAACTAGATTTACTGTAAGCACTGCACAGTGTGTACAAATACTGGGTCACTATGCCATATACCTGAAACTAATATAATGTCGTGCGTCAATTATACCTCAATAAAAAAATAAAATGAGAGTTGTGACTGCTGCTAGAAAGGGCAGGACCAGGATTAAGGATGCTGATGAGGCGCTGAGCTATAGCCTCCCCAGAGATGTCAGGGGAGGCGCTCCTGAACAAGCAGTGTTTGACCTGAGGTCTTCAGGGAGGAGGACCCTCCAGGAGGCAGGCGTTCTTGGCAAGTCCCCGAGGCAGGCAGGCTCGCGGCACACAGGAGCCTCGAGGAAGATCCGATTCCCCACCAGCACTCTCTTCACTCCCAACTGAAGTAAACGAAACTCTGTGAATACAAACTCTTTATACCATCCAGCATCTGGGGCGCTTTCACACACAGAAATTAATAAGTAGTGATTATTTCAGAAGTCCATCAACACCTGAATCCTCATGTCATCACTTGGTCTTCCTCCAAATTCTATCCACTTTTCATGCACCTGTTCAGGTGGCAGCCCTGCCTAGCGGCCTGTGAACAGAGAGCAGAGACTCTGCTCTCGCAGCCAGGCTCGGAGCGTGTGTCCTGCCCTGGTGTTCCATGGGCCATCTTGCCCGACGGGACAGCAGTGGGAGGGCCCAAACAATGTCTCCGCTGTTCCTGTTCCCCCGTGGAAAGTACACGTTTAACAGAGACTGACACCTGATTTATTTCTCACCTCATGGAACTTAGGCTTACAGAGTTATAATCAAATCACAGAAAACACAGAAAAGCAGACATGCGATAGGTTTGGAAGGCAAATAGTATATTCACTGGGTTAAAAAAAAGTTCCTCATTCCAACATTATCTCTGTGTACTTTCTACAGAAGTATAGCATAGCTGTCCTTGAAACGCAGGGGCTCTATCTCGCAAATGAAAAATGAATCTTCAGGCTAAGGATATAAAAACCTCAGGTAGGCCTTTCCAAATTGGTGTGGGAGTGAAGGGTTTGGAGGCAGTCCAGTCTAAGCACACAGAGACATTTATCACAGCTGCCCAAGTTCATCTTCACTGCTATGTTAATACGAAATGTTCAGCAGTTATTTGGGTTGAGTTAGATTTATTACTACTTTTAATTTAAAAGAAAACAATCAAGGAGAAGAGGGTCCTTTCTTCTCTCCCATCGAAACATTTGTATTCCAAAGACAGAGCGTTTAACGTGGGAGAAATCACGGCTACAATTCATTAGCGAGAGGGAAAACCCATTCTCTTCACATGCAGTTATTACAGAAGGACAGTTCTCTCCATCCATGGACAGAACACCGTGAGACATTCAAAACCCAGGGCAGGCGATCTGCTGAGAGCACATGGGGCTCCTGCCCACAGCTTGTGGGCCTTGACGGCGCCAGGGCTCAGGGCCCCGAGTTACTCAGAAGACCCTTGGAGACACCTCCTGAGGAAAGCTTCGCCTGGGCTTCACTCTGCAGACTGCTCACCAAGTATTCTCAGGGCAGCAAAAGGCTTGTTCACATCGCCAAGAAAGAGAGAGATTTTTGAAAGCACAGCAAAACTGTCAGGCATGTTTCCAAATACAACCAAAGATAAAATTAGATGCTACCCCAAAAGCGTGTTTGTGCAAACTCTAAGCAACATATGAGTGACCGTAACTGTGATGTAAGTGCGGAGGACTGGCCCAGTGGACGTGTAGAAATGCATACTGTTCAGCACTTGGTGTTCTTAGTGAGACTTTCTGCCTTGAGAGTCTCTAACCCTGACAATCTGGACATCCATCGGTCATGCCTTGCACGTTACAAACAACACCCCACTTTCTGGAAAGGTGTCAAAGGGCCCAGCCAAGCAGCTACTTTTCCCAAGTACAATTGATAGCAGATGACAATGTCCAGCTCTTCTCAAGATCCTGACAACTATGTAACAACAAATAAAAAACATCCCAGTGATTTACTGTTCTAATTCTACACTGTTGTGCTCTGTGTTTCTTTAAGGAAGGTGCAAGTGTATGTGTGAGAGTCGTGAAACATGGTGGTTGCCATGGTGATTATCTGTGTTTAGAGAGCGCGTGGAGTAAAGGTCCATGTCGCAGTGGAAGAAGAGTGCATGTTAGCCATGGCTTTTCACAAGTCTAAATCACATTAAGTCCTCAGTTTCAAAGAAATGTTGAAAAAAAGGAATGTAAGTTTTATCTGGAAAGGCCCTAAGTGCCAAAGTGTGTTTTTGTTCCAGGGGCGACTTTCTTCCCAGTGCTTAGATGAGCTCTGAGAACTGAAGAGAGGACCAGAGGGCTGGTACACCAGGGAGAGGGTATTTTCTGATCAGAGAGCTTGCCATGCTGATTTGTGGGGGCATCCACTGGCCCCCCTGGCTTCCTACAATCTGCTCTGCAGCCCTGCAATGCTGATTGGTAAAGCCCAAGTAACCAGTCTACCAGAAAATACCAAGTCCTGTTACCTGGAGCTGCCATCAGAACAGAACTTAGTACCTGTGTGAGACCACACTGCACTCACAAAGGTTAGCAGATGTGGGGTGGCAAACTGATGGAGATGCTCTCACTCTCTCACGTCCAAAACAGCAACTAACAACAACAACCTGATTCCAAAATGGGCAAAGAATGTATTCAGAAGAAGATATGCAAATGGACAGTAAGCTCATGAAAAGATGTTCAACCTCGCTGGTCTTTCAGTTCAGTCCAGTTCAGTCACTCAGTCGTGTCCGACTCCTTGCCACCCCATGAATCATAGCAATGCCAGGCCTCCCTGTCCATCACCAACTCCCGGAGCTCACTCAAACTCACGTCCATCGAGTCAGTGATACCATCCAGCCATCTCATCCTCTGTCGTCCCCTTCTCCTCCTGCCCCCAATCCCTCCCAGCATCAGGGTCTTTTCCAATGAGTCAACTCTTCCATGAGGTGGCCAAAGTATTGGAGTTTCAGCTTTAGCATCAGTCCTTCCAATGAACACCCAGGACTGATCTCCTTTAGGAGAGACTGGTTGGACCTCCTTGCAGTCCAAGGGACTCTCAAGAGTCTTCTCCAACACCACAGTTCAAAAGCATCAATTCTTCGGCACTCAGCTTTCTTCACAGTCCAACTCTCACATCCATAATGACCACTGGAAAAACCATAGCCTTGACTAGATGGACCTTCGTTGGCAAAGTAATGTCTCTGCTTTTGAATATGCTGTCTAGGTTGGTCATAACTTTCCTTCCAAGGAGTAAGCGTCTTTTAATTCATGGCTGCAGTCACCATCTGCAGTGATTTTGGAGCCCAAAAAAATAAAGTCTGACACTGTTTCCACTGTTCCCCATCTATTTCCCATGAAGTGATGGGACCAGATGCCATGATCTTAGTGTTCTGAATGTTGAGCTTTAAGCCAACTTTTTCACTCTCCTCTTTCACTTTCATCAAGAGGCTCTTTAGTTCCTCTTCACTTTCTGCCATAAGGGTGGTGTTATCTGTATATCTGAGGTTATTGATATTTCTCCTGGCAATCTTGATTCCAGCTTGTGCTTCCTCCAGCCCAGCGTTTCTCATGATGTACTCTGCATATAAGTTAAATAAGCAGGGTGACAATATTCAGCCCAGCCTGTTGTTCCATGTCCAGTTCTAACTGTTGCCTCCTGACCTGCATATAGGTTTCTCAAGAGGCAGGTCAGGTGGTCTGGTATTCCCATCTCTTGAAGAATTGCCCACAGTTTATTGTGATCCACACAGTCAAAGGCTTTGGCATAGTCAATAAAGCAGAAATAGATGTTTTCCTGAAACTCTCTTGCTTTTTCCATGATCCAGAAGATGTTGGCAATTTGATCTCTGGTTCCTCTGCCTTTTCTAAAACCAGCTTGAGCATCTGGAAGTTCATGGTTCACATACTGCTAAAGCCTGGCTTGGAGAATTTTGAGCATTACTTTACTAGCGTGTGAGATGAGTGCAATTGTGCGGTAGTTTGAGCATTCTTTGGCATTGCCTTTCTTTGTGATTGCAATGAAAACTGACCTTTTCCAGTCCTGTGGCCACTGCTGAGTTTTCCAAATTTGCTGGCATATTGAATGCAGCACTTTCACAGCATCATCTTTCAGGATTTGAAATAGCTCCACTGGAATTCCATCACCTCCACTAGCTTTGTTCGTAGTGATGCTTTCTAAGGCCCACTTGACTTCACATTCCAGGATGTCTGGCTCTAGGTGAGTGATCACACCATCGTGATTATCTGGGTCATGAAGATCTTTTTTGTACAGTTCTCCTGTGTATTCTTGCCACCTCTTCTTAATATCTTCTGCTCTATTGAGCCCATCTTTGCATGAAATGTTCCCTTGGTATCTCTAATTTTCTTGAAGAGATCTCGAGTCTTTCCCATTCTGTTGTTTTCCTCCATTTCTTTGCATTGATTGCTGAGGAAGGCTTTGTTATCTCTCCTTGCTATTCTTTGGAACTCTGCATTCAGATGCTTATATCTTTTCTGTTCTCCTTTGCTTTTCGCTTCTCTTCTTTTCACAGCTATTTGTAAGGCCTCCCCAGACAGCCATTTTGCTTTTTTGCATTTCTTTTCCACGGGGATGGTCTTGATCCCTGTCTCCTGTACAATGTCACAAACCTCTGTCCATAGTTCATCAGGCACTCTTGTCTATCAGATCTAGTCCCTTAAATCTATTTCTCACTTCCACTATATAATCATAAGGGATTTGATTTAGGTCATACCTGAATGGTCTAGTGGTTTTCCCTACTTTCTTCAATTTAAGCCTGAATTTGGCAATAAGGAGTTCATGATCTGAACCACAGTCAGCTCCTGGTCTTGTTTTTGCTGCCTGTATAGAGCTTATCCGTCTTTGGCTGCAAAGAATATAATCAATCTGATTTCGGTGTTGACCATCTGGTGATGTCCATGTGTATGTAGAGTCTTCTCTTGTGTTGTTGGAAGAGGGTGTTTGCTATGACCAGTGCGTTCTCTTGGCAAAACTCTATTAGCCTTTGCCCTGCTTCATTCCATACTCCAAGGCCAAATTTGCCTGTTACTCCAGGTGTTTCTTGACTTCCTACTTTTGCATTCCAGTCCCCTATAATGAAAAGGACATCTTTTTTGGGTGTTAGTTCTAAAAGGTCTTGTAGGTCTTCATAGAACCATTCAACTTCAGCTTCTTCAGTGTTACTGGTTGGGGCATAGGCTTGGATTACCGTGATATTGAATGGTTTGCCTTGGAAATGAACAGAGATCATTCTGTCGTTTTTGAGGTTGCATCCAAGTACTGCATTTTGGACTCTTTTGTTGACCATGATGGCTATTCCATTTCTTCTAAGGGATTCCTGCCCACAGTAGTAGATATAATGGTCATCTGAGTTAAATTCACCCATTCCAGTCCATTTTAGTTCACTGATCCCTACAATGTCAACGTTCACTCTTGCCATCTCCTGTTTGACCACTTCCAAGTTGCCTTGATTCATGGACCTGACATTCCAGGTTCCTATGCAATATTGCTCTTTACAGCATTGGACCTTGCTTCCATCACCAGTCACATTCACAACTGGGTATTGATTTTGCTTTAGCTCCATCCCTTCATTCTTTCTGGAGTTATTTCTCCACTGATGTCCAGTAGCATATTGGGCATCTACTGACCTGGGGAGTTCCTCTTACAATATCCTATCATTTTGCCTTTTCATAGTGTTCATGGGGTTCTCAGGCAAGAATACTGAAGTGGTTTGCCATTCCCTTCTCCAGTGGACCACATTCTGTCAGACCTCTCCACCATGACCCACCCATCCTGGGTGGCCCTACATGGCATGGCTTAGTTTCATTGAGTTAGACAAGGCTGTGGTCTGTGTGATCAGATTGGCTAGTTTTCTGTGATTATGGTTTCAGTGTGTCTGCCCTCTGATGCCCTCTCGCAACACCTACCATCTTACTTGGGTTTCTCTTACCTTGGATGTGGGGTATCTCTTTACGGCTGCTCCAGCAAAGTGCAGCCGCTGCTCCTTACCTTGGACGAGGGGTATCTCCTCACAGTTGCTCCTCCTGACCTTGAACATTGAGTAGCGCCTCAGCCCTCCTGCGCCCATGCAGCCACCACTCCTTGGACGTGGGGTTGTTCCTCTCGGCCGCCACCCCTGACCTCGGGCATGTGGTAGCTCCTCTGCTGGTCTTTAGGTAAATGCAAATCAAAACCACAATGAGATACAACTTTACACTCACTAGGATGGCTACTATTAAAGAAAAAACGCAGAAAACAACAAGAGTTATTAAGAATGTGAAGAGATTGGAACCCTTGTGCACTGCTGGTGGGAATATAAAATGGTATAGCCCTGTAGAAAACAATATGGAGGTTCCTCAAAAATAGAATAGAATTACTGTATAATCCAGAAAACCCACCTCTGGGTGTATATTCAAAAGAAGTAAAAGCAGAGATTCAAATAAATACCTGCACAAACAAGTTCACAGCAGCATTATTCACAAAAGCCAAACAGCAGAAGCAGCCCAAGAGCCCATCAGCCAACGAACAGACAGTCACGATGCGATATAAACACAGGGTGGAATGCTGCTCAACCCTAGAGAGACAGGGACAACCCTGACACAGGCCACACCAGGGACAAGCCTTGACGACACGATGCTGCATGGAATGCTATGCTATGCTAAGTCACTTCAGTCGCATCCGGCTCTGTGCGGCCCCACAGATGGCAGCCCAACAGGCTCCCCTGTCCCTGGGAGTCTCCAGGCAAGAACACTGGAGTGGGTTGCCATTTCCTTCTCCAATGCATGAAAATGAAAAATGAAAGTGAAGTCGCTCAGTCATATCCGACTCCTAGCGACCCCATGGACTGCAGCCTACTAGGCTCCTCTGTCCATGGGATTTTCCAGGCAAGAGTACTGGAGTGGGGTGCCATTGCTGCATGGAATGAGCCAGTCACAAAAGATGAATACTGGGTGATTCCACATGGATGCAACACTTGAAAGTCAAATTCATAGAGACAGAGAGTAGGACAGTGGTCACCACGGGCAGGAGGGTGGAGTGGACAGGGAGGTGGTGTTCAGTGGAGACAGAGGTTCTCGTGAGAAAGATAAAAGAGTTCTGGAGACGAGGGTGGGGATGGGTGCACAACGATGTTCATGTGCTCAACGCCACTGACTATACACTTCAGAATGGTTAAAATGGTAAATTTCATGCTATGTACAATTTCATGTTTATACTACAATTTTTGAAAAGGAGCCCCAGGTGCAAACGGCCTTTGGGTGAACGTTTGCACGGCGTTATTACTAATAAGCAATGGAACGTCGATGTAGCTGGAGTTATCCTGTTTGTCTAACAGTAGAATGGTGACATTCCCCAGCTAATGGTTTTCATTATAAATGCCCCAAACAAAAACTTTTGCAGCTAAGCGATATTTACAAAACTAAGATCATGGCATCTGGTCCCATCACCTCATGGCAAATAGATGGGGAAACGATGGAAACAGTGAGAGACTTTATTTTGGGGGGGCTCCAAAATCACTGCAGATGGTGAGTTCAGTTCAGTTCAGTTCAGTTCAGGCTTCCCTGGTGGCTCAGAGGTTAAAGCATCTGCTTGGAATGCGGGAGACCTGGGTTGGATCCCTGGGTCTGGAAGATCCCCTGGAGAAGGCAATGGCACCCCACTCCAGTACTCTTGCCTGGAAAATCCCATGGATGGAGGAGCCTGGTGGGCTGCAGTTCATGGGGTCGCTAGGAGTCGGACACAACTGAGCGACTTCACTTTCACTTTCCACTTTCATGCATTGGAGAAGGAAATGGCAACCCACTCCAGTGTTCTTGCCTAGAGAATCCCACGGACGGGGGAGCCTAGTGGGCTTCCGTCTATGGGGTCGCACAGAGTCAGACATGAGTGAAGCGACTTACCAACAGCAGCAGCAGCAGGCTACAGTCCACGGGGTCGCAAAGAGTCGGACACGACTAAGCAACTTCACTTTCACTTTCAGTTCACTTCAGTCACTCAGTCCGATTCTTTGCGACCCCATGAACCCCAGGCCTCCCTGTCCAACACCAACTCCCAGAGTTCATCCAAACCCATGTCCATTGAGTCAGTGATGCCATCCAACCACCTCATCCTCTGTCATCCCCTTCTCCTCCTGCCCCCAATCCTTCCCTACATCAGGGTCTTTTCAAATGAGTCAGCTCTTCACATCAGGTGACCAAAGTATTGGAGTTTCAGCTTCAGCATCAGTCCTTCCAATGAATATTCAGGACTGATCTCCTTTAGGATGGACTGGCTGGATCTCCTTGCAGTCCAAGGAACTCTCAAGAGTCTTCTCCAACACCAGTTCAAAAGCATCAATTCTTCAGCACTCAGCTTTCTTTATAGTCCAAATCTCACATCCATACATGACCACTGAAAAAACCATAGCCTTGACTAGACAGACTGCAGCCATGAAATTAAAAGATGCTTGCTCCTTGGAAGAAAGTGAAAGTGAAGTCGTGTCTGACTCTTTGTGACCCCATGGACTGTAGCCTACCAAGCTTTTCCGTCCATGGGGTTTTCCAGGCAAGAATACTGGAGTGGGTTGCCATTTCCTTCTCCAGGGGATCTTCCTCACCCAGGGATCAAAGCCAGGTCTCCGGCATTGCAGGCAGATGCTTTACTCTCTCAGCCACCAGAGAAGCTATAACAAACCTAGAGACATTACTTTACAAAGCAGAGACATTACTTTACCGACAAAGGTCCATCTAGTCAAAGCTATGGTTTTTCCAGTATGGATGTGAGAGTTGGACTATAAAGAAAGCTGAGTGCCAAAGAATTGATACTTCTGAACCGTGGTATTGGAGAAGACTCTTGAGAGTCCTTTGGACTGCAGGGAGATAAAACTAGTCCATCCTAAAGGAAACCAGTCCTGAATATTTACTGGAAGGACTGAAGCTGAAACTCCAATACCTTTGGTCACCTGATGGGAAGAACTGAGTCACTGGAAAAGACCTTGATGCTGGGAAAGACTGAAAGCAGGAGAAGGGGATGACAGGGGATGAGATGGTTGGATGGCATCACTGACTCGATGGACATGAGTTTGAGCAAGCTCCAGGAGTGGTGATGGACATGCAGGCCTGGCGTGCTGCAGTCCATGGGGTCGCAAAGAGTCAGACATGCCTGAGCAACTGAACTGAACTAAACTGATATTTACCAAAAAAAAATTCCTCCTTCCAGGTCCTCAAACCAAGTGGCCAGTCAGACAGTGACGGGGCCTCCCCGTGGGGCCGCTCTGAAGGCAGGCAGGAACCCTCCCCTTGCTGCACTGACTCAGCTTCAGGAAAAGGCTGCCCTGAAGCTTCCTCAATTGTTTCATGAGGTCTGAGAAAGTTTTTCCTAAGAATCTACAAGCTGGGACAATGAAGATACAAACTGATTTTGAAAATATAGTCACTCAAAGGATAAGTGGGTGGAGGAGCAACAGACGCCTCCAAAGGAAACAAGCAGCTGTCTGTGGTCTGAGGTCAGGAGACCTGTGCAGCCCTGACAGTCAGCAAGCCGGGGGTTTAGGTCAGCAGCACAGGGCTGTCTTTCCTTCAGGGGAGGGGAGAGTCATGGCATGGGAAGGAGTTGGAACGTTGCTGTTAAGAAGCTGAGTTTGAAGTATGAGCTGGAAGCGCAGAAAAGTAAAGAGACACAAAATAACCAGGACACGGTGACATGTGACTGCATATTCATGCAGGTAAGCGTGTTCACAGATTCCTTTCACCAGAGCCAAATAGCGCCCCCCAGAGACCGCTGTCCACGTGGGGGGGCACTTCACTCCAGAGCACCTGACTCATCCAGGTTCAGTCCCAGGACAAGAATCCAACATCTGACTGTCAGGAGGTCCATCGGTAAGAAACCCGCCATCGTGTATTAACCCTTCAACATGGTGATCTTCATGCCACAGAGCTTGGTTCACAAGAATTTATTTTAGGGGCTGGAAAAGTTCACACTGCATCTGGTAGTGGTTCCATCTCAATGACTTCAGAAAACATTCAAGGGTGTACCCCACGGGGACTCCCTTGGGAATGAAACAGAACTGAACCAGCCAGATCTTCTTAAAGATGAAGGTATCAATACTTGGTAAACACAATCTCTCTGGAATCAAAGCACATTTAAGCCTCAGCCTGTACTGAAGAGAAAGACCTTTTTACAAAGAGTGAGGGGAAGTGAGCTGTTCCTTTTTTTCCTCTCATTTGGTTAAAGAATAAGACAGCATATGGTACATAGTGGGTGGCTGCTCTGAACTTAACATGGATGTGTTTAATCCAAAACGGTTTTTGTCACATTCTCTACATGGAACCAGCTGTTAAAACTGATCAGTGGCTGAAAAAGTAGGAGGAGAAGAGTTCGACATCCTGGGATTCCCCAAAGCAATGTTCACCAGTTGCCCTTCGCTCTCAACACCACCTTATCGTGCACTTGTGGGCGCAGCCCAGCTGACTGAGTGCAGACGGCATGCCAGGCACTGTGTTCCTGCCTCACGTAGACCTCGCACCATACCTGTGAAAGAACATAGTCTCCATCACACCGAGGAGGAAACCAAGACCACTGTTAACTTGCTGAAGCCATTCAGTTGCTAAGCTGCTCCTGAACCGCAGAAGCCAGCCCCTGGTCCGACTGGCCCTTTGCATCCAGGGGAAGGAGACAGCCGGGGAGCTGCCTACCAAGCACTTCTCTACCCTCAGCTGAACTTAGCACGCTCCTCCCACGTGAATCTCTTTTCACAAATGGACCAGCATTTCTAGGCGATAATTGGGTAAAAGTGCTTTAGGAAGTGCCTCTCCCACTTCACCCCAGGGCATCTGGTTAAAGTGCAAGTTCTGGTTGAGCCCGTCTGGGAGGGCCTGCGGCTCCAAGAAGCTCCCGGGAGACACTGCGGGAGTGAGTACAGGGCTGAGTACAGGGAATCGGCCGTCACTGTGGGACAGGTCCCAGACCAGCACCATGTCAGGCAAGACACAAGATTGTTCTCAGCACCTCAGAAAGCTTTCAGAGGGCACCCAGTCTACAGCCCTCCCCCCACGGCACCCCCCACCCTGCCCACATCACCCCGAGCCCCCACCCTGCCCTATCACCCCAACCCTCCATGTGCCCCCATCATTCCAACCCTCCATGTCCCCCATCACCCCAACCCTCCAGTCCCTCCATCACCCAAAGCTTCCACGTCCCCATCACCCCAACCCTCCAAGTCCCCCCATCATCCCAAGCCTCTACACCCCCATCACCCCAACCCTCTGGTCCCCCATCACCCCAACCCTCCATGACCCCCCATCACCCCAACCCTCCAGTCCCTCCATCACCCCAACCCTCCAGTCTCTCCATCACCTCAACCCTCCATGACCCCCCATCACCCCAACACCTCCACATCCCCCCACCCCACCTTGCCCCAGAAGAGACAGCAGTCGTTCTAGGAAGCAGACAGGCAGTGGTCTGTCCTCTCCAAGAGCTTTGGGGCCAAATCCAAATGAGCATTCTGGACAGGGGATTCGCAATGTTCACAACTTGTACGAAAGTGGTGCGTTAATTAAATAGTGATTCTAGTATTTGAGGACTAGACAGCCAATGACACAGTAAAAGAATATTTCACAACATCAAAAGCTATTCACAGTAAGTGGGAAGATGTGGTTATAATGTAATTATACATAAGAAAGAAATAGTAGGTCCCACATCAAAACTTCAATGGCAGCTATCAAGGGCTAGGATGTTAAGATGGTTTTATTTCTTTTGCTTATCTATATGTTGTAAACCTTTTACAATTAACTGTCTCACTTCTGAATAAGAAGAACCATAACTTTGACGGCATATTCGAAAGACGACTCGGAGCCCACCGTGACCCTCAGCAGCAGTGAGCTGGGATGAGCAGGTGTCGGGGCTCCGGGCACAGACGAGCAGAGCACCTGGGACGCATTCCTGCCACACACGGTGAGCCTGAAGGAAACTGGCCCTCCAGAGCCAACCTCCACCTGCAGGGAACACGGCCGTGAGAGGGCAAGTTCAAGGGCTGAACATGGAGCCAGAGGACAAGGTCAGAACAGGGGACACTGTGGGGCAGCCCAGGTTCTGCGGGAGTTCGTGAGGGGCATGGTCTGCTCTGTGTGCAGACGTTAGAATTGATAATTCTAATAAGAATTCATAACTCAAGGGACGTTATGAACAAGTGCCGTGTGTGAGAGGGTGTGGGTGCTCCGGGCTGGATGTCTGTGTCCCCGCCGCGTTCACGAGCTGAACCCCAACCCCCAGCATCACAGCATCTTGAGGTGGATCTTCGGTAGGCAGCTGGGTTTAGATGAGATGATGAGGGCAGGGCCCCATGATGGCACTGGTGCCCTCATAAGACGAGCTGGGGACCAGAGCCCTCTGTCACGTGAGGCCACGGCAAGAAGGCGGCCGTCTGCCAGCCAGGGGAATGGTCTCACTAGATCCCTAATCGGTCAGCACCTTGACTGTGGACCTCCCAGCCTTCAGAGCTGTGAGAAGCGGCTGTCTACCATTCACGCCAGCCCAGCTCTCATGTTTTGTCACAGCCTGCTGAGCCGAGACCCGCAGGCCCATGGGAACAACCAAGCATCAGGGAACAATTTTAAGCCAAGCAGGGTAATTCAGTTATGCAAGTAGATCAGTGTTACTAATTCTAACACTGGCCTCATGTCACCTAAGAAATGTCCATAGTTCTTAGAGATGCAGTCTGAAGCAAGCAGGAGTAAAACAGAATATTGCTCCAGGTATTTCTTTACCTGTATAAAAGGAGAGTGTGGGCAAAGCAGCAGAGCACAGTCGCTGTGGAGTCGGTTGACGGACTCACCAGTGCTCACACTCCTCTTCATTCCCTGGCTCTGTGTCTTAGGTTTTTCATGATGAAGTATTTTAATGTGGTCAGGGATTCCAATCTTTCTCCACTCAAGCACAATCCCAAGGTGAGCTAGGACACAGAGCCACATGAAATACATGGGTGCCTTTACACTGGAAAAAGAGCTTCTGTGCAAAGTGAACTTCAGACATCTCACATACACTCACCTGAGCATGGAGACGGCTGCAGGAAATCTGGGTTTGTGGAGCTCTGAGGAGGGAACTATGTCGTAATGAAGCTGTCGTAATGACTGGATTCTGAGTTCAGAAGCAGTTTGCCCAGAAACACAGAGACAACAATGGGGGTAAGAGCCAGTATTCATGCCATGCTTTACAGCTTGTGTGTGTTTCTTCATACGTCATTTTATCTCATTCCTTTCTCATTTAATCCCTTACTTCAATTCTAAGATGTAAGATTACTCTCTACCTTTGACAGACATTCCTGCAGAGTCGCTCAGAGCAGGGAATGTGAGACAGACGTGGCCTCGGCTCTGTCTGCTTGGCACCTCTGTGCCTGGCAAATGTAGACCTGACACATCCCTTCCCAACCTAAAGTCCCTCAACTCGCAGCAGCCAGGTGGTGGAAGCAACCATGCGCCCACAGAGACGAAGGTGGAACATCACTCAGTCTTAGAAAGGAAGGGGACTCTGCCAGTGGCTACAACATGCACGAACATGGAGACATCACGGCGCGTGAACCGAGTCAGACACAAAATGACACACATGGTATGATTCCACTTTACACGAGGCCCCTAGAGCAGTCAGGCGCATAGAACTGGCATGCCAAGGGCTGGGGAGGGGCACGTGGTGAACTCCTGTCTCATGGGGTCAGAGTGCTGCTTTGGGAAGGGATAGAAGTTCTGGAGGTGGGGGCGGCGATGGGAGCACAGAGTGGAGGCGCTCCATGCTGAGTGCTGCGCTGTGAAGTGTGAAATGTCACGTTCTGTCTGTTTCACCTCTGTGCTCAAAATCCTTCCACAGCCATCACCCAGAGGAGCAGTGCTCTCCCCAGGGCCTGATGTCAGGAGCCCACCCTGGGCCGTCCTGCAAAAGCCCTGTGAAGAGGCCACCCTGGAGGCAGACGTGTCCAGCATCCTCACCCCGGGCTGCACACGGACCATTCCTTCCTCCTGGGGCGCACCCCTTCCCCAGTGAGCACCCCACTCTGAGCCGCACCACCTGCCTGTCACCCCTGCTCTGCCCTTTGCAGGCCTCAGCTTCCTCACTGCAAAGCGGTGTGGCACACCTGCTGGTGTGGAGATTAAGTGAGCAGGCACATGTACAGCCCTTAGAACGGGGCCCGGCACAGGGTGAACACTTGTCGCCCGGAGACTATCCTCAGACAGGGCTGCGACCCATGGTCTTAGCAAGAGGCGGTGCCCCCTTCCTCTGCTCCCCACACCGCATCTACACACACTTCTTTTTCTTTTGTTAAAGAAGTAAATAGTGGCATTGTGTGTGTAAACGTGTGGAGGCCGTTGGCCTGTGAGCCCTGGAGGTGAGACGCGGTCTGTCACTTCCTCGCCCAGCACAGCAGCCCGGGCCCACCCCCAACCCATCCAGCTGCTGCAAGACTCCGTGGAGGCTGGGAGGCCTGGGCCCCGGCATGTGCACCTCAGGACGAGGAAAGCAAGGCTCGCCTCGCCAGGCGCAGCACCCCCAACCTCACCAGGAAGGTTCACAGCCTTAAATAATTCAGACGTCTAAGCCCCACACAAGTTAAACCACTGCTACGAGGCAGTGAGCAAGCACCGCCCTGGCTGTGTGGGCGCCGGGGTGCCCTGGGGCAGCAGATCGGGGCCTGCCCCTGGGCCCTGCCCCTCTTGCCCGTCCCTGGGTCTCGCCTCCTGAGCAGAGCTGCCCTGTCAGAGTCTCAGGGCGGGGGGCAGGTGGGGGGCAGTTTGGGATCTGAGTGCCCCAGTGAGGTGGCTGTCACTACCCACGGCATGTGTCAAAGGGTTTCTGCACTGCTCACCAAAAGCAGCGGCTCTGACTTTACCTTGAACCACAGGTAGAGCCGAGGTTTCCACTTACCCCACTCCCCCACCCCGCCCTCCTCACAGGATATGTTAAGCCCAGGAAGAATGCCTTAGTAAACATCGTTTTCTGTTTAAACATGTTAATAATTGTCGAATTTGGTTTGAGGGAATGTTTTATTATAATGGCTGTTAACAGGAAGGTCTCCAGCTGTCAAATCACCTCACATGCTTCACAGAGAAAACTCGAGGAGTCCCAAGGGTGGTCCAGGACCTCGGCGTGGATTAGCAGCCGAGGAGACGGAGTTGGGGGGTGTGTGGAGAACACTCAGGATAGAACAAAGACTCAGACTCTCCACTCAGGGGTGCCTGCTTGTTCCCAGGCTCTGTCCTGACACGTCCCCAGAGGTCCAGTCAAAAGGCAGAACCAGCTGTCTGGGGGTGGGGGCTGGCAGGCGAGGCCAGAGACCCTCCCAGGCCAGGGGCTGCTCAATGACCACCCTGAACAGCCAGGTTCTGCCACCAGCAAACCTTCCCAGATGCACTAATAAGCACTGATTCTTTCATCCTTTTAGAAAAACAATCATCACCTTCAACCAATTTGGGAGCAGTTTTGAAGAACTTTTGAGGAGAATATTTTCAACATCTACTTCCTCCATGAAGCCCTACGGAGGCCTCTAGAGTTGGTCCTACATCTTGAATCTTGAGGAAGCTGCTGAGAGAGGAAATACTGAATTGGGAACAGGTGCAAGGGGCTGTGCCCACGAGAGAGTTGGGTTTTGTGTTAAAACCTGATTAGCAAACCCATCAGAGAACGCAATGGCACCCCACTCCAGTACTCTTGCCTGGAAAATCCCATGGATGGAGGAGCCTGGTAGGCTGCAGTCCATGGGGTCGCTAAGAGTCAGACACGACTGAGCGACTTCACTTTCACTTTTCACTTTCATGCACTGGAGAAGGAAATGGCAACCCACTCCAGTGTTCTTGCCTGGAGAATCCCAGGGACGGTGGAGCCTGGTGGGCTGCCGTCCATGGGGTCACACAGAGTCGGACACGACTGAAGTGACTTAGCAGCAGCAGCAGCAGCTAACCCATCCCTTTATCCACTTTGAGAGCTTCTCCCAGGGACCCCGGCCAGAAGAAGGGAGACCTTGCTTTCTAAATGAGATGAACACCTTAAAAGCTGTAAGTTAAACACCTTCTTAGGTTTCATAGCCTTTGAGAAAGACTTCTTATTAGAAGATTCCTGTTGTAAATACTTTTGTTAAATAAACAGTGTTCTTAATCATGTAAATCTGAGTTGCCCTGAGTTGGATGATTTTGAATGAAAAATCACTCTTATTTTTCCCACCAAATATTCAAGACCTTTTGACTCTCTCAAACCTAAGACTCCACTAAATCCAGACACACGTTCCCCCAAGAATTTGGCTGGTGTCCCAGGAGCCCTGCAGCCTTCCACAGCCTGGCCCTCGTTTCAGCCGCCCCTACGGGAACATTAAACACGGGACAGCACACGGCACGCACAGAGCCTCGCTCCACAAGACATGAAGCCACGGCCGGGCCCCAGCCCAAATGCAGCTGGCCACCGGTGCGGGGTGGGAGGCTGTCTCTGCACACACCCCTGTGACCCCACAGGTCAGGGGCCAGGACAGCAAGACGGGCGCCCAGGGCCCTCTCCTGGACCCGGGTCACTGCTGGCCACTCCATGGGCCGAGCAGCACGTCCTCCCCCGACTCCGATCCTAGGTGCACCATTTGGCCTGGGGAACCCCCACCCCAAGAGTGTTCAAGCAGGCTCCCCAGAGGCAGGGGAGCGCGCCTGGGCCCCCAGTCCCCACCCCAGGGCTTTCACCAGCTAATTAGCCCTGGAGCCACTTGCCTTTGTTCCCTGCAGTCCTGGAGGAACCTGATGCCAAGCTGTGAGCCCACCAGGCAGAGCACACATTCCAGAACCTGGGCTGCCTGCCAACCCGCCTGCCGGAGGTCCCCACCCCCGAAACCCAAGCCCAGGGCGTCAGCCCAGCAGTCCCGGTGGGTCCCACTCTGGCACTGCAGCCCAGGGAGGGCTCCCGGCCCCACCCCTGCCCCAGTTACCACCCGCCACAGAGCAAAGGTGCAGTGGCCCTCACCTCTGTTACCAGCGGCCCAGCTATGGCTGGGGCAGGGCTCTACTGACTCGGGGGCTTTCTCCTCTCATTGTTTCCAGTACCTGAGCCCTGACCCCAGATGGTGCTGAGCCCGGCCCTGTCCATCTGGGCAAAGTTGAGGCTACCTCTAAACCTCATCAAGTCTGCTTTTGGTGAGGAATACCCGAGTGGAGGCCTTCATCACCACCAGGGACACTGGGACCCCGAGATGTCAGGAGACAGTACCAAGAAAACAAAGCATTCTCCTGAAGCTTCCAACACCTGCCTTTGCTCACGGCTCACGTGCTGGTTTCCTCTCTCCTCTCTTGGGTCTCCTTGAATTTCAGTGACCCCACCTCTAAAAGGAAAAAGACCATTTGGGACCCTTTGGGGGTTTCATCTTCTCTGAACCCCAAGACGCTTGGAGGCAGCACCTGACTCCATCGAGGGCCCCCCTTCTCCCCACACCTCCACCCTGCCCCTCCCACTCTGCCCTCACCCCACTGAGCCCCAACATGCCTTGCACACAGACACCCCGGGCTTCCCTCCAGACTGACTGTCCTCCCAGACCACCCTGTGACAACCTGGGCCGGAGGCAGCGTGTCTGAGGCCAGGTTCATCCTCTAACAAAACTGGCTCCTTCTCTAACCGTCTGCTCTCTGTCAGCACCACCACCTCCCCAGGCAGCCGGGCTTGCAATCCCACCCTGGTCACCCCCCTTCCCGCCACCCCCACATCCACCGTCTCTGAGCACCCACCAGCCCAACCTCCCTCCTGTCCAGCCCCTGCAGTGCAGACTCTGGGCTGCTGGCCTAGACCGCTGGACAGACCCCTGAGTGGACCACTGAACGGACCCCCCAAGTGGACCACTGTCATCTGGAATCCGGAAGCACTAGAGCAGAGCTGGGCGAGGGAAGGCCCATCTCCCCCTGACCCTGGGTCAGGAGGGGAGTGAGGCCAAGGTGGCCTCAGTAGGGTGGGTGTCAGGCTCTGGACTGGGTACCGACTGTTAGGATATCACAGCCGAGACTCTCGTGCACGGCGACGACAGGATGCCAGCCCATCCGTGAGCACGGCCAGTCCCTCCTGTCCCCATGGGCTTCCTTTCACCCCCTTCCCTGGACTCGCTCCTCCCAGGGCCCACATTCCCCTTCCTGCACAGCCAGCCCCGCCCCCTAAGAAGCCCCTCCTCCAGGAAGCCCACCACGCCCTCCAGCTCCTGAACAAACATTTTCTTGACCTCCACCAGGACACATTCCCCTTCAGAACCAGTCTCTGTCCTGCTTGAAACTGTGGACTGTCTGCTCCTCTTCCATCCTTTATAGAACCTTTCATCCTGAATAAGGAATAGTGAAGCCAAGTGGCATTGCATGGCTCCTGCTATGTGTGTAAAAACACAGAAGCTGGGGGCAGTCCCCAGCCATGGTCTCCCCCAGCTCCACCCCAACTGGGAGTGACCCAGGAGCGAAGGAGCAGAGAGGTAAACCCCAGACAATGAATGCAGGCCGCTGTCCTAATGGACAGCCATGCACGCCAAGGAGCCTGGGCAGCGGGTGGCAGGGGGAGGGGGGACTTACCCAGGCTCCAGGATGCAGGCTGGCTGCCCCCCGCTCCTGGGTCAGAGGCCAGGCCTGCCCCTGTCAGCCTGTGGGTGACTACAGGCCCACCCCACACCCGGTCGTCCTCCCCACTACAGAAAGACTCACACACATTCATCAGAAAGGACTTCGCTCACTCTGCTGAGTTGATATTGTAGGTTCTGTTGTCCTAGAGCACCAACACTGAACAACAGGAGGAAGCATTTTCATGAGAAAACAGAGAGGCAACCTCAAACTCCTGCCAGGCTCACATGGCCAAAGGTAGGTGCTGCTGGATGGGGACACCCCCATGCAGCAGACCAGCACGGCCACACAGAAGGTGTCCCCTCTTAAGGCCCTGTCACCACGGGTGCGCCCCTCTGGCTCCTGTCTGTCACAGGTCTGAGCCCAGTCCCTTGGGCCATTTCTCCAGAAGCCGATGGTGGGGGTGAGGGAGTTCAGGGGCGGGATGCGGCTGCTTCAGAGGAGGCGCACCCCCTCTGCTGACGCACCGAGAGGCAGAAGAGCTGGCTCTCCACTAGCACAGGCTCCCAGCCCCCAAGCTATTTCTACAGAAATACAACGTACCCCTGGGTAGAAATAGCACTCGTGGCGACCAGGAATTTTCTTTTCTTTTCTTTTCTCTGTCCCTCTACAGAAGCTAAAGATACTCACACCATAGGAAGAAAGACGAGTGGAGAATAATTTAAGATACCTCTGAAGCGCCTGCTTGGGCTATTTTTACTGTTTCTCATTCCATTGAGACAGAAGGCTCTAAAAACGGACGAGGAGAAGCCAAGTGTTGCTACAGCCATCTGGTGAGTCCCTCGAGTGCAGGCGCCCGCTGCATTCCTGGGTCCCCACGGGTGACACAGACAGAACAGTGCAGGGATGCGGGGTGGGGAGGCGGGGAACAGGGTGACCCCCCAGAAACAAAGGCTGAAGCGGACCAGAGGGAGCTAATTGCTCACAAAAGGAGAGACCGCCTTTAAAATCAGCTAACAGAAGGAAGGTGGAGGAGCCCTTTTAAAGCAGAATTCCAGACAGAAACGCTCCTCAGGCCTGAGGTACGACCCAGCTCTCCTGGGGTCTGCAGTCTGCACCCTGCCCAGCTCCACCTCCTTCCCAGGACGGCACCTCACACACCCAGGGCCCTGCATCCTGGGTCAGGAGCCTCCTGAGGGCACTAGCGCAGCCCCTCCTCTCATCCTTGGACCACCCTGCGGTACAGCGCCTGCCACCGCCTCACAGAGAAGGGAGCCAGGCCCAAATGGGACAGTCCACCACCCAGTCACAGAGCAAGAAAGTGGGGAGCCAGGCCCAAGGGGAGTCCGTGTGTTCTGGCCCCTGGGACCAGGGCCTCTCTAGAGAAACTGGCCCCCACCCTCTCCCCCGCCCCCTCTCCCCTGTTTCTCCTCTCCCTCTCCCCCCAGATCCCTGGGCAATTCCCCGCATCCACCTCCACACCTGCTCATACCTTCTCCCACCCGGGACACCCTCTCCTCTCCTCCAGGTTGCTCTTTCTGAAAAACTGTCTGAAAAATCAATAAGAAGTTCTTATCTAGGCCATGGTGGTTGTTGTTTAGTTGCTAAGTCACATGTGACTCTTTGTGACCCCAAGGACTGCACCACACCAGGCCTCCTTGTTCTTCATTAATCTCCCAGAGCTTGCTCAAACTCATGTTCATTGAGTCAGTGATGCCATCCAGCCAGCCCATCCTCTGTTGTCCCCTTCTCCTCCTGCCCTCAATCTTTCCCAGCATCAGGGTCTTTTCTAAAGAGCTGGCTCTTCACATTAGGTGGCCAAAGTACTGGAGCTTCAGCTTTAGCATCAGTCCTTCCAATGAATATTCAGGGTTTATTTCCTTTAGGACTGACTGGTTTGATCTCCTTGCAGTCCAACAGACTCTCAAGAGTCTTCTCCAGCACTACAATCAATTCTTTGGCACTCAGCCTTCTTTATGGTCCAACTCTCACATCCATACATGACCACTGAAAAACCACAGCTTTCACTAGATGGACTTCTGTCGGCAAAGTGCCGTTTCTGCTTTTTAATACACTGTCTAGGTTTGTCATAGGTTTTCTTCCAAGGGGCAAGTATCTTTTAATTTCATGGTTACAGTCACCATCCACAGTGATTCTGGAGCCCAATGAAAGAAAATCTGCCACTGTTTCCACTTTTTCCCCATCTATTTGCCATCAAGTGATGGGACTGGATGCCATGATCTTAGTTTTTTGAATGCTGAGTTTTAAGCCAACTTTTTCGCTCTCCTCTTTTACCCTCATCAAAACATTCTTTAGTTCCTCTTCACTTCCTGCCATTAGAGTGGTATCATCTGCATATCTGAGGTGGTTGATACTTCTCCCCCTCATGGATCACAGTCTCATCACAGTCAAGGGGCTTGTGTAACTCAGTGAAGCTATGAGCCATGGCGTGCAGGGCCACCCAAGACAGACAGGTCATAATGGAGAGTTCTGACAAAACATGTTCACTGGAGGAGGAAATGGCAAACCAATCCAGCATTCTTGCCTCGAGAATCCTATGAACAGTGTGAAAAGGCAAGGCCTGGCATTACTACTAAGTTTTTTCAACCATCTTTTGCAGAAAGTGCTGAATTCTCTGAAAATGAGGACAATGCTTCATTCTCCCCCAAATGCCTAGGAAAGGGCTAAATGTGAAGTATCAGGTCCACCAAACTAGAAAACCCCAGTTTCTGCAGAAGTGATGGAACCCCGAGGACAGGTGGGCTGTGCCCCTCACATTCAGCATCCAGATGGTTTCTCCAGATGTGGTGGTTTCTAAATCGCTCCTCAGGGCTTGTCCCTGACACGCTAACCCAGTCACAGCTGTTTGGGAAGCAGCCAGGGACCCGCTCCCGATCCTGTAAGGCATCTCCTCAGCATGACCAGCAGAGTCTTCTTGTGCAAAACACCCGAAGGAAAGAGAGTCTAGAAATGGGGAAGGAAAAGCACCTTTCTCTCCTTTCTGGGGAAAACAGTTTTCTCAGCCAGCAAGGCAGGCATGTCTTGTGATCCCAGGGCCCCTGCCCCAGGGCTTCTCAGGGGGAGACAGAGAGGTCATGTGTTCTTCACGAGTAAGGGGTGCTCACTCCCCTACTAACCCTGCCCCTGCCCTGAGCATCTCGTAAGGAGCAGCAGGACGTGTCAGCCAACCAACAGCCCAAGGCTCCACCACAGGGACAGGGACATGGAACATGTCTAGCAAGCCCTGGTGCTGGAGGAGCCAACAGCCTCATGGTTGCAGCTGCACAAACCATGACGGCGGTGCCAGGTGGCTTCTGGTCCAGGTCTGACACCAAAGTGGCTGAGAGGAGACGAGATAAACTCACACTCACGCTCCTACCACGAAGCTCATTGTCACAGCCATGCTACAAGACAGATACTCTCAGCAAAGAGAGGGTATATCTCCAGCTGTTTTTTAGGGCCAAAGGGAAGAAAAGTTAGTGATCTTGTTAATCATTATGATCACAGTCATGCCCCTGACAAAATATAAAAGAATGAGGGTATATCTCCAGCTGCTTTTTAGGGCCAAAAGGAAGAAAATTTAGTGATCTTGTTAATCATTATGATCACAGTCATGCCCCTGACAAAATATAAAGAATCAACAAATTAAAATAATTTCCACTTTGAGTCAAAATAAAACTCATTAATTCAGACTCTACAGAGACAGTCATTTTAAGAAAATCAACGTTATCCTTTTATTGTAGAAGACACAAAACTGCAGAGAATGCTAAGACACCCAAGAGGGGAGATGTGGGATATTCTTAGGAACCTCCCCAGAAAGATGAGCTGGGAGCTCTTGACTAACACTGCTGAGCCAGTCACTCACCTCTCAGTCACTCGGCACATGGGTACTCAGAGTCCTTCAAGTGTGGCCTGATCCAAGACACTGCCATCCCACAGCAGAGCAGATAGACATGCTGCCGAGCCTGGAACCTGAGACGTGATGACACATTGCATGACGAAAACAAGATCCTACAAGCCAGGTTCATGAACAAAATCAAGTATGTGGAAGTATTCTTGAGCACTGAAGGGTTATCCCGATGCTAGCCAACTTCATCCACATAATCCCAGTTGTCTAGTTCTTTAAGCAGCAAA
This sequence comes from Bubalus kerabau, assembly GCF_029407905.1. Lineage (NCBI taxonomy): Eukaryota > Metazoa > Chordata > Mammalia > Artiodactyla > Bovidae > Bubalus > Bubalus kerabau. Next base: position 35,824,213 of record NC_073635.1, read on the forward strand.
ACTTGAGTCGGTTCTCAGATATTCCAGCAGGTAGATATTTCCCTTGATTTGGATGGAACTTTCTCTCCATTTAATTTGTTCTAACTCTGATATGACTGTGTATCTAGAAGAGATTTGAGGTTCTGGATTCAAAGATATCATTTGTCACTTCAGAGATAAGGAAAATGAGGTCCAGGAAAATTAAGTGACCCTCCAAGGTCAAATAGCAAGCTGGCAGCCAAACCAGAACAAAAGCCCAAGTCTCTTGATGAACCTAAAGGTCTTTTTTCCACAAACTGCTTGATTTGTCCTCTAGTAAATTACACAGAGTGAAGATAACTTACAATACAGGTTGCCAAGAAAGGCTTAGGATGCATAATATATAAATATCCCCCATGAGCAAATAAGAAATCAAGAGAGAAAATAAAAACAGGCAAAGATATCAATAGACAATGCCCAGAAGAAGGAATCTAAATTTTCAGAAAAATATCTGTAATATATATCACATCACTAGTAATCAGGAAAATGAACAATGAAGCAAAACACAACTTCACATTCATAAGATAAGCAAACCCCTGAAGTCGGAAACAGCTCGTGAGGCCTGGAGTGTGGAGCAGGGAGACCCACTCCCCATGGTGGGGGGCTGGCCAGGAGCTTCCACGGGTGCAACCACACTGAACAGAAGCCAGCAACACCTCAGCAAGTCAGAGGGGGCACCAACCCCAGGCCAGCACACACCCCAGAGGAGTGACGAGCACGCTGCACAGGGGAACACAGACAGCAACATTCTTTGCATCATTTTACCAGGGAAAATACTGGAAATAATTTAAGATAACAATTTCCTTGATAGAGTGGAAACTCAACTGGGAATGGATAAATAAATTCTGACTCATTCATACAGTGGCATGATGAAGAGCATTTAAAATGAATTAACTAGCTCTACACATATCCACAGGACTAGGTCTCAGACACACAATTATGAGAGGCAAAAAGGTGCAAAACATAAGCTGTACAGTAGGATACTATTTGTATGATTTTTAAATACCCTCCAAAACACCATATATTATTTTAATTTGATACACACTTACATGGTAGAGATGAAGAGAGGAATTTGCTTTGCAGTGAAGGTGCTAAAGCACAGATATAAACAGTACACGCCTGCTTCAGGATAATGATTACCTGGGAGGAAGGTGAGAAATTACAGCCAGAGGCAGGGCCGGCACCATGGAGGGCATTCAACTCTGCCTCTATTTCTATTTTCTTTTTAAAAGTTAGGGCAAAAGATGGAGAGGGCGTATGTATAACTGTGGCTGATTCACGTTGATGTATGGCAGAAACCAACACAATATTGTCAAGCAATTAGCCTTAAATTAAAAATAGATAATTTTTTTTTAAAAGATAGGGCAAAATGTTGTATTTGTGACTGTACTTCTCTGTATTTTATAATCAAATTCAATTGAGAAAATAAATTCTTAATAAGAAATACTTAACACAACTTGTCAAATATATTAAAAAGCCAATGTCCCAGGCAGAATGTGCATCTAAACAACATGTGGGTGACTGGGGAAACCTGCTCTTTCTGAGCTCCACATATTTCCTGCTGGGATCCATAAAAGGGTCAAATTTAAGCAGAAGTCTTTAAGGAAGACTGGTTCTTCCTGGTTAGGCTGAGACACTTGGACTCCTCAGCCTCAGTGACCTTCTTTTCAGAAGACAATGTTCCTAGAACTCTTACTGGCTGTCCCATGCTGCTCTTTTATTCTTATTTCATAGACAGATGATAGACAATAGATTGATAGATATAGCTCTATAATAAATAATAAATGATAAATAATAGGTATATATATGATAAAGATCAATAATAGATAAAAGATAGATACTGATGATAGATATAGATTAATAATAAATAATAGATAAATGACAGATAATAGATCTAGGTGGACAGATGATAGATACAGACTGATAATAGATAAAGATGATAGATAGATGATAAATAACATCAACATGAGTCACCTATCCCATGAGGCTGTCTCTGATGTTGGCTTTCTCTCCTTCTGATTTATAAGATACTGGAGTTGGGGGGTGGGGGGCTTGGGATATGAAAGATAATAGAGAGAAAAGGTTGCAACCTAACTCCCCTCTTCTTGAACATGGGCTGGACTTAGTGACCTAATTCCACAGGACAGAGTGTAGAAAGTGGAAATGGGAAGTGTCCAGTGAAAGGGCTGAGCAGACACTCTTAACCAAGCGCACGTTCGCTTCCACCAGAAACACATTCTGATGGGGTAAGTCAGACGTGCCCTCCTCTGATAGAATGGGCTCAGAAGGAGCTTCACACCTGTGGTATTCTGTCCAGAAACCCGCAAACCCAGAGAGTCAGAAACTGCCCCATGACTTTCTATCTGACCTTAAGAGTGACCATGACCCCTGAATGCCACCTCCCCAGAGGTGCTAAATGATATTACCATTGAGTGGAGAGGGGGCCAAAAGGGCTTTTGAGGTTCTCTTTTCAAACCTTGAGACACAAGTCTATACATTCGATGGTTCTCAAAACCAGGGACTGTCTGATGCAAAATGCTGCCCTTGTGAGGATTATAATCATTACACAGAATTCAGATCAAATTTTCTGGGGCCTGGACTGCAACTGTCTTTGGAAATTAACTATTCCACAAACTACTGATGAAACCTCCTGACTGATGCTTGCTTGTCCCCTGGCACTTACTGGACACTGCTGCTCTTGGAGGCTGGCCCCCAACAGGAGGGCACCAGTGACAGAGCATCCCCCACCCCCGTAGAAGCACCCAGCACACCCAGCCACATCCCGCCTCTCCAGCCCCCAAGCCTCCAGCCTGCCCCTCACCAGACAGATGCTTTGGTCTCAACACTCATCCCTAACTCAGAAAGCCCTCCCCTGGCTGGTCCTGGCCATGTTCTAGAGCCTCTGGCCCTCCGTGTCCCCACAATCATCACAATTTTCACCTCATGATCACTGTCACACCCCCATAGTCCACCTTCTGCTCTGTCCAGCCTACGAGCCCCAGAGCCACCTGTGCCAGGCACCTGCCCAGCACATCACAGATGTTCACCTGATCACTGCTGAAAGAGACGGTTTACACACTCCAGGCAGAACCCCCCCTGAAAACGAGCAGTCGGAATTGACCATGGAAGCAGGCAGAGCGGTCATTTCAGATGAGAGGCATGGAAAGGTCTCCCAGACTCCAACCTGTTAAAGCCTTGCTTTGGGGAGAAGGAGGTAGGAATACAAAGCCCATTTTTGGGAGAATAATTAAGTGCACAAGAGTGATGACATGTATGCATTATGACTAGACTCCCTAAGTAGATAACTTGAAAAAACAGAATGCAAAGTCAGGGGAAGTCCTCCCCACAACTGTGCTCCCCTTCAGGGCACTCAATCCTCTAAAATACAGTCAAAACCTGGTCCCAAGAGCAGTGCTGCCGGAGGAACTAGAGACATGTCACTATCCGGAAGCCAGTGTCCTTGCTTTCTTCTGCCACAGCTTACTGGAACCAGTACAGAAGCCCAGGTTGAATCTCTGCTTTGAAAAATAATTTGAGTAGTGTAAAAGACTTCTTTCCAAACCTCTTGCTTTCTGATACAATTCAATGGCATCGTTCACTCTGAAACAAAAACTGACAAATTCAGCCTTAAGAACCTACCTAACCTGTGCATCTAAAAAAATGTTGCAACTCAAATATTTCAGGGTTAAAAAGCATCCTTTTAGGCATATGGTGCAGCACATGGGGCCACAGACCATGAGAGCAGCTGTTGTTGGTCAGAACGTTCCCCTCTCCTTTCTCCGTGGCCACAGTCAGGAGAGAAGGGACCAACTCTCCGTGATTTTCAGCGTGCACGGGGACTGTGAATTCCACAAGTTTCCAGGCCCCGCCCACCGCATCCCACTCCGGCCAGAGAGGGTCGTTAATATTAACCAACTAATGCTCCAACTTCCATCATGTGAGGGAAAGACATTACTTGTTGCCCAAATAGCCACATACCAAATGGATGAATTCACGGTGACTCTTAGAAACAGCACTTGGAGAAATTTCCATGGCTGAGCACAGACTGCACCGTCACCCCTGCCAGACTCCAAGGACACAGCACCACGCTCACCACTGGGGCACCAGAAGGACAGCTGGACCCGCTTCCCCGCTTCCCCAGAGGACTGGACGTCCACTCAGGATGCCCTCTGCACCCTACCAATGCCAGGCTACATAGTAATAGATCTTCCTCACAGATACTTCTCCCCAAGTGTCAAAGTGTACAGAAAGGTTATTCACCTTTTCACTGTTACTTATTCCATAATTATCTGTTATGATGTTTCTTATTGCATTGCTACTTATTCTGTTGTTGCTATGATGTTACTTATTTTGCAACAAGCAGTACCCCTACCTCAGGGTGCTGTGTGGCTCAGAAGTCAGCCTTCCTGGGCTCACATGATGAAAGAATTTTGTTTGTTTGTTTGTTTGGTCTTTGGGTTTCTCTACAAAAAAAAGAAAAAATTAAGAAGAGAATTGGTCTTTGGCCTTCTAATTTACACATCTTAGATTCCCACCCAAGCTGTCAGCCTTGGAGAAGACAGCCAGTGAATCCTGCAAGTCTGATAAACTACAGACTGATCCAGCAGAGCACTTTGCAGTCCTGGGCGATATTGCGCAAGGCCAAGTGAGCAACGATCGTCTCTGTCGAGATCCTGGTTAAATGGCCCAAATGTCTCCAGCCTCAGTTTCCGCACCCACTCAAGGTAACCAGCCTTCTTCAGGGACTTCTGTGAGCATTTAAAGCGATACACAGAAGACACCGTACACCCACCACTCCCTTCCCCCCAGCTTCTCAGAAGAACTCCCACCTAGGACTCAAGAAGATTCCGAGAAACTCCCAACAAACCTCACAACCTAAATACAAGTCAAGTGAATGCTTTTATACTCACTTTAAATATTATAAATTCATTTGGATTCTATTAATTCACACACTGTGATCATTTCATCAAGGACCTTCCTTAGGAAAAGAAATTTGCTTCACAACTAAGACAAATTACAGTGCCAAGAATATTAGACATAGGATATTTGTAAACCCCAGCAGTGTTTTCCTGTATCCTGATGCAGTTCAGAGACTCAGCTCCCACATGCTGGTTGTCGGTCCCTCTTACCAACCACCAGTGTAGGTGACGACAGGGAGCGCTGGGTTAATGAGCAGGAGCCAGGATAAGTGCAGAGCAGCAGAAATTCATTTTCGCAACAACATTTATAATTGGAATATTTAATAACTTGGTCTTATTTTCTCTATGAGGACTCCAAATACAGGCTCACACAGACAGCTCAGCCTCCGAAGGAAGGACAAAGAGGCCAAGAGCCACCCTCTTGCCCAGATCAGCACTGCTCGTGTCCAGTCTCCTGGCAGCTGGGAGCTGATGCTGACATGCCCTCCACACTCCACCTGGGTGCAAATTTGCATGTCACCTTCCCCGTCCTTGACCTACTTGTGCAGCCAGATCACTGCCTTAAACTGTTTACCCGAGATGTGTTTTGACATGCATTTTTCTCTTCGGCAAAACCCTCTGTGATTTATGGGAAACTAAAATCATGTGTTTCTCGTTAGTTTACACTTTAAAACACCAAAAATGTTATTTTGTAGAGCTATTTCAATGTCCACAGAGTTTTTCAAAGACTTTTTTCTTGGAAACAGAGGTCAACATCTTGCCCAGGGAAACAACCCCCAGACTCTAAGGACCAGGTTTGGCTCCAGATCACCACGTCTTTGGATCTGCAGAAGGCATTCTGTCCAGCAAAGAAATGCCACCAGCAGAAGAGTCCCAGAGTCTGCTCAGTGTACCATGAGGGCAAGTCTGCCATTCCCTCCAGGGTGCCCGAAGAGTTTACATCCACCCTCCTGGGGGGCCCTGGGGTGGGAGTCATTTTGCTCACAAAATCAGTAACGTAGAGTCCATTTTCCCACTCAAATGCAGCATCTTTTGAGCACTGCCAGACAGCGCTTGAAAAGATGTACTTGAAGAGATGCCTGTTCTGTTTCAAAACTTTAAACTTAATTACAAACTGTCTTCACTTAAGAGTGTTTTGAGGTTCCTATCTAATTCAAATTGGGTGCATTACTGTGAAAAACCAGGGAAGATCTGCAGACAGGAAAGTGTGCCCCTCAGCGCTGTCCAGCCTGCACCCCTGCCTTCCCTCCTCCTCTCCTCTGCAGCCCTGTCTCCCCCCGGCTTCACTCACTGGCCTGCCCTGGCCCGTCTCCAGCAGTGTGACCAAGTCTCCCTAAGTCTGAAGGAGGCCATCCCTACCCTGGGAGACCACCCTGCACCACAGGCTCTAACAGTGGGTGAACTTGGCTGCCTCTACTTTAATGCACACTGTGGATACTTTGCACCGTTTGGAGCAACTAATGGCCTGTCACACTCTTGGGAGTTATTCATTTCTAAATACAGATTCATTTTAGATACATAATATATGGTAGGTTATAAGATGCATCTTAGCATGTTATAGAAGAATGCTCATCTCTTTTCAAAAGCAATTATCTAACAAAATTACTACTATTAGCTGTATATGGAAGTTGTTATAAAATCATGATTTATTTCTTTTATGAACGCACCAGAACTCCTAGAGCATCCTTCGGGGAAGCCACAGGAAGCACCAAAGGTGGCCATAAAAAGCAAAGACACAGAAAGGCTGCCTCAAAGGAGGCAGGAGACCAAAGAGGAAACAAGGAGCAACCCCATCTAAGAATGTCCTGCCAGCTCAGAAGCTCCAAGCATCCACCGGGTGTCAACTTACCATTAATGACACTTTTAGAACTGCGCTAGGAAACCAACCCGGGGAAGCACTGTCATCCCAAGAATCACTTATTTATGCCCTGTCCTCTCCTAGCGGCAGCCATACCTGATTTCATATGTAAGGATTTCAGAGGAGAGTGTTGATTAAAGGTCGCCATGGCGACCACACATTTGTGTCTCCATGGTGACACTCACAAATGGGAAAGACCCTTAACTTTAATTTTATTTAAAGTTCCAAAAGATGTTTTCTCCTCAGACTGCATAATATAACAAGGCTAAGTGGATCTTGCTCTCTGCTCCACTTGTTCTTGGGAAAGCAAAGAGAGAAAAAGGTAAAGGGGAGGGAGAGGTGAGAACTCTTTAGAATAGATAAGATGCGGATTCCTGTTTCTTGCCTGGAACACAAATCAATGGCCTTTGATAAAAGAATAAAAACAGTGTCCAATAATTAAGCATCTCCTCTTTTATAGCTGTCTTCCTACTAAATCTTAATGGCAGATGTCTGTCCTACTTTACAGATAAGAAGACTCAGAAGCAGGGAACGGGTTGGCCTAAGGATGTACTGCTGGGAAAGGACGGGACTAGGGAAAGACAAGGCTTTCTGACCCCAAAACTCCTACCACTCACTCAAGGGTCTGAGCCAAGCTGCCATTCACCCAGCTCAATTGAGATGGGAAAAGCCCCGATGAGAAGCAAACTAAATCCTGAACCTCAGCACCTGCTCTCCAGACAGAGATTCAGCGAGACTCCATCAGTCATACCATTGCAGGGAGATGTAGGCAAATGAAAAAAATTGAGCAGGGGAAAAAAATGGTATTGCTCTCAGAATACCCAGCAAGCCAAGAAGGTGACTAGAAGGTGGCATGACAGTGACATATAAGACAGAAAAGCCTAGAACTCTTGGGCAGGGAGAAAAGCCTCTCCAACTTTGTAGACCAAGTGTATGCAGAGAAGCTGAAAACAAAGTTCCTTGAGACAAAACCCAACTTTTCATTAACTTTATGTTTAAAGTATAGCTGCATGTGTGCTAAATCAGTTCAGTCCTGTGCAACTCTGTGCAACCCCACAGACTGTACTCTCCAGCTACCTCTATGGGGATTCCCTAGGCAAGGATACTGGAGTGGGTTGCTATTCCCTCTTCCAGGAGATCTTCCCGACCCAGAGATCAAACCTGTGTCTCTTACTTCTCCTTACATCTCCTGCAATGGCAGGCAGGTTCTTTACCACTGAGCCACTTAGGAAGCCCCAAAGTACAGCTTTTTACCCCACATGTCCTTCGCTGTTCAGTGGAAGCCTTGAGGAGCCTCTTCAATCCCTCTGGGTGGAAGGCTGAGCTGAGTCCCAGAGCCCAGCTCTGTGCCCCTGTCTCCAGGAGGGTGGTCAGGCTCATCCAGAAAAGCCCTTCTGACCTGAGCGTCTCCGTGTGACCACTGAATACATCACCTCAGAGCCCCGATGCCCCACTCACGGTCCTGCTCATCTGGTCCTTTCTGACCCTTTTCGTGTGGGTGCTCAAGCCCCTCCCCCAGTCAGCCTTCATTGGGAGGGATGTGTCCCCTCAAGACTTCCTGTCTAGGGAACTATACCTGATGTATGTTCTATCCAACATACTCTGCAAACTTCCTATTTTCTTAGAACATATTCATTTAAAAAGAAGGACATCTGGAGAACATGTTCTCATGTTTTCATAATACAAACTTTCATTCTGCAAATCCATCTACTGCATAAACAACCCTCAGGCGAAAAGTAGAAGCAACAAGGAAATAGCCAGTCTCCCTTCCTCACTGCCCCCACTCCCTTGACTGTTCAGTTCAGTTCAGTTCAGTCGCTCAGTCGTGTCTGACTCTTTTCGACCCCATGAATCGCAGCATGCAAGGCCTCCCTGTCCATCACTAACTCCCGGAGTTCACTCAGACTCACGTCCATCGAGTCAGTGATGCCATCCAGCCATCTCATCCTCTGTCGTCCCCTTCTCCTCCTGCCCCCAATCCCTCCCAGCATCAGAGTCTTTTCCAATGAGTCAACTCTTCGCATGAGGTGGCCAAAGTACTGGAGTTTCAGCTTTAGCATCATTCCTTCCAAAGAAATCCCAGGGCTGATCTCCTTCAGAATGGACTGGTTGGATCTCCTTGCAGTCCAAGGGACTCTCAAGAGTCTTCTCCAACACCACAGTTCAAAAGCATCAATTCTTCGGCGCTCAGCCTTCTTCACAGTCCAACTCTCACATCCATACATGACCACAGGAAAAACCATAGCCTTGACTAGATGGATCTTTGTTGGCAAAGTAATGTCTCTGCTTTTGAATATGCTATCTAGGTTGGTCATAACTTTCCTTCCAAGGAGTAAGTGTCTTTTAATTTCATGGCTGCAGTCACCATCTGCAGTGAGTTTAGGTCACCTATTTTCTGGCCTCTGTAATGGGGCCAAGGAAATGTGAACAGTAAACAGGAAGGCGGTACTGTGCATGTGGGCAGCCCCCAGAACAACCACTGAGCAGAAGTGACAGAGTGTGGCCAGGGTGCAGGGGACAGCCCGGGGGGGTGGGGGAAGCTCTGTGGTCAGCAGGGGGAGTGAAGACACTGCTGACTCAGCTTTAGAGGTTACTTTTCAGTAACAAGTATTAATGTAACCAACACTGTGAAGAGCACCTTGCTGCTCTCATCAAAGCCAGTGAGGCTGTGAGTCTAGACCTCTGAAACACAATGTATCGGGGGCCCCAGAGAAGCAGAACAAATAGGAATACAGATACAGACACAGATACATGTGACATAATACTCAGAGACAAGGGAGGGGGTGGTTTCAAGAACTGGCTTGTGCAGTCATGCGTTAACGGGACAAGCCTGGAGTCTGCAGGGCAGCCCGCAGCTCCCATGAGGGGTGATGCTCTGGTCCAGGGGCCACGGCCCTTCTTCTCCAGAAAACCTCAGCATTTGCTCTTCAGGCCTTCAACTGATGGATGAGGCCGCCCACATTGTCAAGCATAATCTTCACTTAAAGTCAATTAAAGCCAAAGACGTCAGCCATATCTGCAGACTGCCTGAACTAGGTTTGTTTGTTTGTTTGTTTGTTTGTTAGAATATAGCTGATTAGCAATGTTGTGCTAATTTCAGGTGTACAGCAGAGTGACTCAGTTATACATGTACATGTATTTATTCTTTTTCAGCTTCTTTGCCCAACCAACCAACTGGGCACCACAGTCTAGCCAAGTTGATACAAACCCAACCATTGCACAGGAAGAAAAATGGTTTTCTTTAAAAGGAAAGTGCCCGAAAGGGCAGGATGTCCCTGGGGCAGGCGTGTGCCTGGGGACAGGGGAAGCAGCACAGCAGGTGCAGGGGAGACATGGGGCTGAGGGGGGTGATCCGCCACAGCCAGTCCAGGGGTCTCCCTGGTAAAGGTCACAGACAGGAAGCCACCAGCATCCAGGAGGTCAGCAGGCATTTTGAGTGCATTTAATGGACAGTCATTTCAAATGGCCAAACAAAGCGTCACCAAAGGAAAGCAGTGACTCCCTTGCGGGTTCCCACTACCTATGACTCTCAGTCAAAACTAAGAACTTCAAGCCAGTCTCCTATGCTTCATGACAATGCAGTGGCCTCTAATTTCTCCATCTCTTTCACTTTTTACCACAGTGAACAAGCCTCGAGCACCCAAGGAGCTTGTTTGGAGCAACTGTCAAGGCTGAGAAGGTCGCTGGGAAGATGGGTGGGTGGGGGCAGGCCTGGGAAGATGCACATAAACACATTAACACCTTAAAAACCCTTCTGCAGGAAACTTCATTCAGTTTGGGGTGAATTGAAATAGAAGTGACTAAAATACACAGATTCCTAAGAGAAGAGCAGCATCATGGTAAGAATGCCTTTATTATCCCAAATTAGCTGCAAAAATCCCTTCAGAGACTTGACAGAGAGGTAAAAAAGAGACTTCTCACAGCATCACAGAACAGGAAAACCCCCGGATAAGAATACTCATACAATACAACTCTGTTTCATAACACAGTCACACAGGCTTTTAATACCCAGCAATTACAGCAAAGGAGAAGAATTAAAATTGCTGCGGGAAGTGAGGACAAAACATTGGAAAGAATTCACACAAACAGTGAAAAGAGAAAAAGGAACTCTGGTTAAGCTCTTAGGAATCCCAGAGTCAGGAGGGCGACATGAGGAGGGCAGCTTGCTCGGGACCCGTCTTTGCCCCCGGCTCACCCCTTGCCCCACAGGGCCTTAAGCGACCAGGCTGCAGAGCGGGCTCTGAGAGCAGCCACGGTCCCTGCCTTCAAACCTCTTAGCATCAAGCCAACGTCCTCTTTTTTCTGAGCAATCTTGTAGTTATGGAGTATTCTATCCTCCCCAGAAAACTGAGTGATTAAAAAAAAACAAAACCGGCAGGAATGACATCTGTGCAGCCTGACGTCAGTCAACTGACCCTGTCGTGTCATGTCCTAAGCAGCACACACTTGGGGTGGCCAGTCCTGCTCACCGTGGGTTCTCCACTGGATTCTCCTCAAGACCCTGGGGTGTGACAGGCAACAGACACTGGAGCAGCCCGTGGGGATGGGAGAGAAAGGACATCCACGCAGCTGAGGACTGCAGATGGCTGGCATGCCAGCAGGCGACGCAGAGGTGCACACAGAGGTGCCGTGAGGGCACCGGAGCCCAAGGGAGGAAGGGAACACCTGACTGAGAGCTGGGAGGTTTGCCCGGGGAGAGGAGGAGAAAACCCACCTCAACTGGGGTCTACGACGTGGACCAATGTCGTGCTGCGGGCACTTATGCTGGGACTTAAAGGGGAGCTGAGCTTCAGGCAGAGAAAGAGCATGTTCCAGGCAAAAGGGCAGGGCAAACATAGGCACAGACACAGAAGGTAGGGCAGGCAGGATGTCAGCTCCATCTCAGGAGGACCCGGGGGTTCATCCCACAGCCTCCGTTAGCCTCAGTGTCCAGCTCATAGACAGCAGATCAGGTCAGGACACATCACGTCAAACGATGAGGACTCAAGGAAAAATTCACACCCCGCCTGACATCCAGCTAGGCTATATGCTTGTTTAAAAAATTAACAAAGATAAAAAATAAACCACATGACTACCTTACGGATCTTTTAATTAGCTGAATTAGACTCCTCTGGCTCAACTTCATTTCCCTCACTCAGTATCCAGCGGGCCCGCTGTTCTCCAGGTATGACATTCAAACCAAGTGCCCGTGGACGTCACCGCGGTTCACACGTTTCCAGATTCACAGCCACCTCCCCTAGGGCCCCACCGTGAAGCTAGTGCACAGATGTCCCAACACAGCCTCCAGACGCTGAGAAGTACTCGTCACCACTGTCTGCTGGGCAGCCAGGAAAGAGGCACAGAGATGCTGTGGTGCCTGGTGACCACTGGGCTCTCCCTGGAGGTAAAGATCTCGCTCCTGAAAAGTACTGGCATGCTCCAGCAGAAACCTCTGCGAAGTGTGAACCAGGTCCCTGAGAGCTGAGATGCCTCCCAGGCTGGTGTCCAGACCTACACTTAGGAGGCTACCCTGGAGAGGAGCTGCGGTTCAGCAGGCATAAATCACCACATAGCTGCTGCAGGAATAACACAACTGCTACAGGCATGTGCTGGCAGACTCGCCAATTCCTTCATCTTACACATCACTTCTGCAGTATTTTCCCCAAACCCAGATGAAAAAACACGAACTTCACTAAATGATCTATTCACATGATTGAATAAAGGTGGATATCAGTCAGCCTGTAAGTGTGTTTTAAAATAATAAGAAATTTAAAAAAATGGAAAAAAAATAAAATAAGAAGAAGATAAGAGGGCTGATGACCTGAAGAATACTGAGCGGTCTAAAGCCACTTTTTAATTTAAAATTTTTACACTTTCCGCTGATTAAGAACAACAATAAAAGCTCCTCTGATCCAACCCCAAGGCAACCACGTGCTCATCCTCTTTGAGCTCAGTTAACAGGCTCTGTGTGTGTGATCCATGTCCCTGCAGGAGTTGCCTACATAAAGACAGACAGATACACACACACACAGTTGGGGATTTTGTAAAATACAGTTTCCTGTGTAAACCTGCACTGATTTTCCTCTGACTATACGATGAGAGGTGTGATGAGGATGGATGGTGTCCTTGGCATATGCAGATGCCACAGGCAGTTCAAGGACGAGATGGTTGGATGGCATCACTGACTTGATGGACATGAGTTTGAGTAAGCTCAGGGAGATGGTGAAGGACAGGGAGGCCTGGTGTGCTGCAGTCCATGGGGTCGCAAAGAGCTAGACATGACTGAGCGACTGAACAACAATAGCAAACCTTCCTCAAAACATATAGACAGTGTCCTTCTCCTTCAAGACCTCACTTAAAGGACAGTAAAGTAATGAAGGATTGATAAACCGACAACAATGCACAGACGGAGGGGGTGAGAGGTAGGTGAACTTAAAGGCGTGAGAAGCTACAGAGAGGAACTGACAGTACCGGAAGGACACTGGGAGCCCCGGTTCCAGGGGGCTCAGGAGGGCTTTCCTCCAGGTCGACCCCAGAGGCTTGGTGTACCAGGGTATCAGAGCCACGAAGGACCGCACTGAGGAAACAGTGCAACCAAACCAGAAAAGCAGAGGCAGAGGAGCGGGCTCTGGGCAGGAAAATGAGGAAATAACTGAAAGTTATTATATTGTAGGTATTGACTCCACATGCATTAATTTCCAACCAGATAAATACCTCCAAGCCAAAACAAAAAAACAAAAAATCTAGAACTTTACCCTAGAACATCTGACCACTACAGAGGAAAGAACTAATCATTCTAGTATAAAGAAGTCCCCAGTAAAACATATTGTCACATCTAACACCCTAAATCAAACCCCATCAATTCACAAACACCATTGGTTTTTAGCACCTCACTTCTAAATTAAAAGGTCAACCAAGAGTCACCAACATAAAAGCCTTCATCTTGGAAAAAAAGGCCAGGATAAATAGGAAAAAATACAGTGGAGTATTCAGGAATAATTTGAGTGCTTCAATTTGTATAATCATTATAAATGGTATCATATTCATAAAGCAAAGACAATGCAGTAAGTAGAAAAATGAGAGAAAGATGAAACTTTTAGAGCCTAAAACACATGATAAATTAATAAAAAGAGTGGAAGATATATTAGGAAAACCTCTCCAAGATGAGAACTCTGTCTCCTAAGGAGACAAATCTCTATTATCTATTGAGATAACAGACAAGAAGTATATAGAAAATTAGTCTAAGAGGTCCAAGATCTAACCAATAGAAGTTTGGAAAAGAGAATGGGGAAAAACAAATGGGAAGAAATTATCATTGTATTCAAGAGACTTTTCCAAAGATTAAAAGATACAATCTCCAGGTTTAAAATGCTCCCACATGCCTAGAGTAATAATAGGTGAGACAGGACCTACACCTGTTGTACACCTAGCTACAACATTGTGAAATTCAGAATACCAAGAATGGGAGGACGTTGTCTTAAGGAAGAAAAATCAACCACAGTGTAGAACAAAAGGCATCGGGCAGCCTCCTTGTCAGTAACAGCAGATGCCAGTGACAATAAGAGATCCTCTCCAAACTCTGAGAGTTTCTTTCTACCTAGAGCTCTTTTCATAACTGCAAACCGAGACTGAGAATAAATTGTCAATATCTTCAGAAATGGAAGAAAGAAATCTTCAGAAACTTTTTCCTGCACTCACTACACCAAAAAGGTATTAGAGAAGAGGCTGGCACATTCAAAGGATCAACCAAAGATAAAATCTCAGGATCTAGGAAACAGTAAAACTAAACCAGGGAAGCAATGAAACAAAGTCCCAGGACACCAGCCCAGCAGCAGGCCTGGAAAGAGTGATGTCCAGATGGAGGAGGGAGACCCTTTGTCTGGGGCTGGGGAGGTCTCTGGGGACAATTAGATTGAACATCTGATTAGACAGACTGGGCAAAGTTGGTTACAGCTGAGAATGTAATAAAGCAAAAGGCCAAAACAAAAGTAAAAGCAATTATAAACTCCAGGAAAAGCAAAAGGATGTACAGGAAAGAAAACCTTTGGCTCTGCAATGAATAATATTTGCACAGTCACAACAATAAATTATATATCATTTTCCTACTTAAATATTTAACCCATAGAGATGAATGGATGAGATATTTATGGTTTCAGAACAAAATTAAAATGTTATAAATCTTGATATTTTAAAAGTAAGAAAAGAAATGACAGAAGTTAAGAGAAGAAGGAGAGCCGAAGGGTAAGGGAGCAGTGTCAGGATGCGCCACCCTTACAGCCCCACAGAAGCCCCCTCACCACCAGAAGGGCCCCACACATGGAGTAACATGCTTTGTCAGCATCGTGATATTCATAATACTTTTTAAACAAGGGGCTCTGCAACCTGTCCTGGGGCAGAGTGCACAGTTAGAAGCTGACAAACTCTCTGTTCTTAATGCAGCAAGAAATCAAGCTCTACTTATGCTCCTTAAAGCACCAAAGTAACCTAGCAATGAAGGGACTCAAAATGTGGATGACTATCTTGAGATACTGGGAGAAATGTTGATGAGGATGTGTAAATCCTCAACTATCCCATCAAAAGAGAGAAATAACAGTGTAAATCAATATTTAGGGACTGACAATAACAGAAGAAACAGCTGAAAGAGATAAAATAGTCAAGCCTGAGTAAAGGGATGAAGGATGAGGTAGGGTGAACCCAGAGACCACTGCTTCTTTTTGTAGTTCCCAGTGTGATCTACCAGGGGAGAACTAATAGATTCAACGGATTAGATCTGTTAGACAGAGTGCCTGAAGAACTATGGATGGAGGTTCATGACATTATATAGGAGATGGTGACCAAGACCATCCCCAAGAAAAAGAAATGCAAAAAAGGCAAAATGGTTGTCTGAGAAGGCCTTACAAACAGCTGAGAAAAGAAGTGAAGTGAAAGGCAAAGGAGAACAGGAAAGAAATATCCATCTGAATGCAGAGTTCCAAAGAATAGCAAGGAGAGTTAAGAAAGCCTTCCTCAGCGATCAATGCAAAGAAATAGAGGGAAACAACAGAATGGGAAAGACTAGAGATCTCTTCAAGAAAAGCAGAGATACCAAGGGAACATTTCATGCAAAGTTGGGCACAATAAAGGACAGAAATGGTATGACCCTAACAGAAGCAGAAGATATTAAAAGAGGTGGCACAAATACACAGAAGAACTATACAAAACAGATCTTCATGGCCCAGATAACCACGATGGTGTGATCACTCACCTAGAGCCAGACATCCTGGAATGTGAAGTCAAGTGGGCCTTAGGAAGCATCACTACGAACAAAGCTAGTGGAGGTGATGGAATTCCAGCTGAGCTGTTTCAAATCCTAAAAGATGATGCTGTGAAAGTGCTGCACTCAATGTGCCAGCACAATTGGAAAACTGAGTAGTGACCACAGGACTGGAAAAGGTCAGTTTTCATGCCAATCCCAAAGAAAGGTTATGCGAAAGAATGTTCAAACTACTGCACAATTGTACTCATCTCACACACTAGCAAAGTAATGCTCAAAATTCTCCAAGCTATGCTTCAACGGTACATGAACCAAGAACTTTCAGATTTTCAATCTGGATTTAGAAAAGGCAGAGAAATCAGAGATCAAATTGCCAATATCTACTGGATCACAGAAAAAGCAAGAGAGTTCCAGAAAACATCTACTTCTGCTTTATTGACTATGTCAAAGCCTTTACTGTGCGGATCACAACAAACTGCAGAAAATTCTTCAAGAGATGGGAATACCAGATCACCTTACCTGCCACCTGAGAAATCAGTATACAGGTCAAGAAGCAACAGTAAGAACCAGACATGGAACAATGGAATGGTTCCAAATCGGGAAAGGAGTACGTCAAGGCTGTATACTGTCACCCTGCTAATTTAACTTATATGCAGAGTACATCATGCAAAATGCCGGGCTGGATGAAGCACAAGCTGGAATCAATATTTCCAGGAGAAATATCAATAACTTGAGATATGCAGATGACACCACCCTTATGGCAGAAAGGGGAGAAGAACTAAAGAGCCTCTTGATGAAGGTGAGAGAGTGAAAAAGCTGACTTAAAACCCAACATTCAAAGAACAAAGATTATGGCATCCAATCCCATCACTTCACAGGAAGTAGATGGGGAAACAATAGAAACTTTATTTTCTTGGGCTCCAAAATCACTGCAGATGGTGACTGCAGTCACGAAATTAAAAGATGCTTGCTCCTTGGAAGAAAAGCTTCGACAAACCTAGACAGCATATTAAAAAGCAGAGACATTACTTTGCCAACAAAGTTCTGTGTAGTCAGAGCTATGGTTTTTTCAGTAGTCATGTATGGATGTGAGAGTTGGACTACAAAGAAAGCTGAGTGCCAAAGAATTGATGCTTTTGAATTGTGGTGTTGGAAAAGACTCTTGAGAGTCCCTTGGACTGCAAGAAGATACAACCACTCCATCCTAAAGGAAATCAGTCCTGAATATCCATTGGAAGGATTGATGCTAAAGCTGAAGCTCCAATACTCTGGCTACCTGATGTGAAGAACTCACTCATTTGAAAAGACCCTGATGCTGGAAAGATAGAAAGCAGGAGGAAAAGGGGATGACAGAGGATGAGATGGTTGGATGGCATCACCGACTCAATAGACAATGAGTTTGAGCAAGCTCCGGGAGTTGGTGATGGACAGGGAGGCATGACATGCTACAATCCATGGGGTCACAAAGAGTTGGACACGACTGAGCGACTGAACTGAACTGAACTGAATATGATCTACTTTTTTAACCTTCTATACATATTACTTTCATTTTTAAATCAACTTTTAAAGGATAATTTAAAAATCATAATACAGCAAAGATATAAATGTATTCTAAAAACTAAATAAAGCAACTAATTCACATTTCTAATTTATCTAATACAAATGTTATATGGTTTATATTTTACAACAGGAAATGGCAAGCTCAGAACATGTATGACATAGTTTCTGCCCTCTAGACATTCACTCATGTTGTAAATCATTTTGTCTCAGACAAGGTCAAGGCTATCCAGAGAAAGAAGAAATTATCAAAGCCAAGTGGCTTACAATGCTCATGTTTGCTTTAAGGGGGCTGTTTGACACCCACCCCCTCATTTTTTTTAACCACGACACTGATTTCGAAAGCTAGGCATTTGCAAATACCAACACAACTTTCAGCAAATGGTCCCTATTTTGGTTAAGGACAAAAGAAGCGGAATTCTCTTCGTGGAAAAATAACTACTTAGTTATTAGTGTTCTAAATAAAACAGGGCAGCAGGGGCTTTGAGAAAGCCAGCCGACCCATGAACAGCTTTCCCCCTGCCTAATGCAAACATGAGTACTTCATTTTCAACAAGGCTGGATGAATGATCTTTCACAAGCAGGTTACAACAGCTGCTGCTGCTGTTCAGTCCCTAAATTGTGTCCAACTCTTTTTGACCCCATGGACTGCAGCACTCCAGGCTTCCTTGTCATTCACTATCTCCCAGAGTTTGCTCAAATTCATGTCCAATGAGTCGGTGATGCCATCTGACTATATTATTCTGTTGTCCCCTTCTTCTTCTGGCTCAATCTTTCCCAGCATCAGGGTTTTGTCCAATGAGTCAGCTCTTCACATCAGGTGGGCAAAGTACTAGAGCATCAGCTTTAGCATCAGTCCTTCCAATGAATATTCGGGTTGATTTCCCTTAGAATTGACTGATTCGATCTCCTTGCAGTCCAAGGGACTCCCAAGAGTCTTCTCCAACAACACAGTTAAAAAGCATCAATTCTTCGACGCTCAGCCTTCCTTATGACATAGACAAAGAGTACGAACGCTAAGCGTTTGGTAAGGTGCTGACACCCATGTCATGAACGGAAGTTGCAGAGGGTCCTGCACTGTCATCCCTGCCTTAATGGCAAGAGCAACTCAGGCAACAGCCACACCCCTGCTACCAGACAGAGTCATTCCACAGTCCAACCAAGTCTTAAAGGCTCAATTTCCCCTTCCCAGCACAAGTTTTGTTTTCTTTTTAAACGACAAGGAAATCCTAGCATGAGAGCAACAAGCGAGGCATAAATCCAAACTTGGCACTTCCTGGGTCTTACTTAGTTACAGTATCTTCATAAACTGTCCAAATGCCAAGATGATCAAATTCCCTTAATATGAAAGAGTTGTTACCAATCACATGACAATCTCTCAAAGCTGCTGTAACTGAGTTGACCTCACCTCACAACGACTGAGGAAGGAGGGGCTGCAGATGAGGGCAGAGGGAAGTGAGGAGCACAGCCCCATAGCCAAGGGCGTGTGGCTCTGGTGGCCACCGGAGGGTCGAGGTCTTCTGATCACCCAGTGCAGGGACACTTCGAGGAAGACAAAGCCCATGCGAGGAAGAAACCCATCCTGTCCCATCGAAATGATGGTATTTCCTGGGGAAAGAAGGGTCTGTCCCCTCAAGCAGTGGTCAGCAAGAGGTGGACCACGACCTAAGAGGGGGACCACCTGAGCGATGCCCACCTCCAGGTGCCCACAACCTGTGGTGGGAAACACAAGGCAAACGTAAAAGGTGGGGAGCAGGGGTAGGCGGGGTCTTCTAGGGTGCTGCTGGCGGGAGGGAGGGCATAGAAACAAGGGGAGTGGGAGGAACAAAGTGTGGGAGGACCACAGGATGAAGCCGGGATGCAGCAGAAGCTGCCACTGCCCGTCTGGAGCCCGGCCGAAGGGCACAGCGGCAGGTGGGCTCCAGAGGGACCCACAGAGCATCAGGAACAGAAGACATGCATGGAGATGTGGGTGTGGCTCTCCCGCCCACCTCCACCCCAAACTGTGGCAGTATTAGCAACTTTTTAAACTTTTCATCTTGAAATAATTTATGAGATGCAAAAAACAGTACAAAAACCTTCCATATACTCTTTATTCAGATTCACAAGTTTAACACTTTATCATTCCCTTTATATTACATATAACACATTTTATGTATTTCATATATAATATATAATCACATTCTTTCTGAACCTTTTGAGGGTTAGGTGACAATCTCCTGCTTCTTCACTCCCAAATCCTTCATCATGCATTTTTTCAAAGACAAGAACATTCTCCTGCATGATAATAAACAATCAACATTCAGAAAAGGGAGCTTGGATTTGTATTACCTCCATATCAGATTACACCCAGCATCCCAATAATGTCTTTCCAGTCCATTTTACCTGATCCAGAACTCATGTGTGGCACACAGTGGTCCTGTCTTCCGAATCTAATTTATTCTAGAACACTTCTTCCACCTCCCTGGTCTTTTGTGATACTGGCACCTCTGCAGACTTCAGGCCAGTCGCCCCTGGATTTGAATCGGACACGGGTTATGCATCTGAGCAGAGATGCTCGGTAGGAGGCATCATGGCGGGACCTGCATGCCAGTGAGGCCCATGATCCGTGACAGAAGCTTTGATTCCTTCATTGTTAAATCCCCAGGTTTCTTCACTACAGAACTGTCATTTTTACCCTGTGATTAACACTATGGGGAAGACCTTGAGACAATGTAAATATCCCATTCCCCTCAGACTGTCAACCAACGGTCTCAGCATCCATGACCGATGCTGACCTGCTGCTGCTACTGCTAAGTCGCTTCAGTCGTGTCTGATTCTGTGCGACCCCATAGACGGCAGCCCATCAGGCTCCCCCGTCCCTGGGATTCTCCAGGCAAGAACACTGGAGTGGGTTGCCATTTCCTTCTCCAATGCATGAAAGTGAAAAGTGAAAGCGAAGTCGCTCAGTCGTGCCCGACTCTTAGCGACCCCATGGACTGCAGCCCACCAGGCTCCTCCATCCATGGGATTTTCCAGGCAAGAGTACTGGAGTGGGGTGCCATTGCCTTCTCCGATGCCAACCTGAACAGACCTTATTCTGATGGTACACAGTGGGGATTTTCTAACTCTGTTCTTCATGCATTCATCAGATGACATTCTGCTGTAAAGAGAAGTTTTCCTTTATTCTGTTTACTTACTTTTTAGCCCCATGAACCTAAGGGTTCCTACATGATTTGGTAACTCACAGCCCATTCCTGTCCTCATCTATTCTGCCACTCAGGTGACCCCTCGCCTGCAGGGAGCGCCCCTGGCCTGTCCATGCTTCTGTGGGCTGTTCTATACCATAAGAGCACTTCTTCACCTTCTGACTTACTGAGACAAGTCAGACTCATCTTGGACTTCCTCCCAGCCTTGAGGTCCTCCAAGGAGTGTTGGTTTATTTAGTGGGACATAATATTTAGAAACGAAGCTCTAAACACACATGTCCTCCGGTGTTAGCAACTTCTTACAGGGAAGCATTCAAGTCAGTCTGAGGAGGCAGTGAGCTTTGCAGAAGGAATTTCTAACTGGTTGTATGATATTTAAAGCATGTTTTAGCAAATCCACAAGAGCTGTGACCCACACTGTCCCTGTTTTTATTTTCAGACGTTGTCATGGAGGCTGTAGTGCAGCTATTGATCTGAAACTCCAGGTATTGTCTGATACATGAGCACCTCCAGTCCAGCTGCATGGCTACTTCCTTGACCATTTGTGAAGCCTCTGTATTTGTCAAGAAGAGTAAACTAACCCAAATTGGCTCTTCCTGTACGTCGACTTTTTGGCAAGGACATAGTAACCCAACCAGGGCAGTTGCGTTTATCCTGTAACAAGCACTCATGTAAGCACGGGATCCACCAGAAGCTGTGAGACTTAGGCAGCTGGAAGCACTGTCCCCTCTCGATGACCGAGCCTGCTGTCTGAGGAAATGGTCCATGTCCTCTGAAGACTTCTCCCAGCACCTCACAGAGGCTTTCGCATCCCTTCTCTGTCAGCCTCCAAGTCCAGCTGCATTCTACCTCCTGCTTTCATTGGCTGAACCTCACCACATAAACCTAAATGTTTGGCGACATGTTATTCTAGCCTACCACAGTAAAATTAATTTGGGGGAAATAAACGAAATAAGTAAAACCTCACAGGAGGAGTTTACTACTGTTCCATGCCAGTTTCAAGCTGAAAGTGGAAGGATTAGCCCAAATTTCAGCAGCTAGGTGGCACAAAAAAAAAAAAAGAAAATATTTATTCTACACAGAGAATTTTTTAAGCATTGTAAAAATTTTGCTTCAATAAAGTGTATCTTGTGCCACTTTATTTCTAAAATTCTTCACTCAATCGAGGGCAGGAAAAGACACTGCAGAGAGGTTTTCAATGGGAAATGGTCAGAATAAAACCCCTTCTCAAATACCCCTGCCTGTTAACTAAATAGAAACTAGAACACATATTCTCAGCTTGTAATAAGACAAAACATTTTCTGTGTTATATCCATAAAAAGATTTTAGACCAATATGTTAATAATTTTTATCATTGAATGATGAAATTATTTTCACATTCTCATATCTTTTGCAGCTAAGTTTTCTTCAATGTATATGTATAACCTTTGCCAGAGATTCAAAAGATAATAATAAATAGAAGTTTACAAACAGCGGAAAAAGAGAAGTACCAGTGCCAACAGGGTTAGAAACCTCACAGGAGGCAGTACCAGGGCGGTGATGAGGAAAATGGTATTTAATTTCACTCGGTAAGATGTTCCACAGCTGAATTTAAGAAATTACAGAGATGTAAAATTTCTTAGGACAGTAACTCCAGAAAACTCATCAGTTTTTCACTTACCAATTGGTTTTCTGCCAATTCTCAGAAGAAAA
Organism: Bubalus kerabau; assembly: GCF_029407905.1. NCBI lineage: Eukaryota > Metazoa > Chordata > Mammalia > Artiodactyla > Bovidae > Bubalus > Bubalus kerabau. Next base: position 35,846,677 of record NC_073635.1, read on the forward strand.
GGTTTAGTTGTGAAAGACTGCTTTACCGTGCTGAACCCTAAAACGACATCCGCTTCCTGTGGACTCTGGAGACCTGAGTCTCACTTTGAATGCAGGGCGGGCGGGACCCAGAGCACAGGGAGAGGCCGCCAACCAAGGGCAGAGCACCCCAGATGGTCCTCTGTGCTGTCCTATTTCAGTATACCAAGGAGACACATTCATTTAACGAACATTTTCTCAAGACCCGCCACGTGCCAGGAGTTTGGCTGAGCACCAGGAACACAAAAATCAACAAAATATGGTCCCTGTCTTCCTCAAAAGTTCAACATACTGTAAAGCAATTATCCTTCAATTAAAAAATAAATACATTTAATAAAAAAAAATTTTTTTAAGTTCAGGACAAGGAAAACAGTCTAGTCTATTGAAAGTGGAGAAGGCTTTCTGAGTGGAAGTTCTCCTAAAGAGAAAGACAGTGAATGAGAAAGGCACAGGAGTGGGGAGGGCGGGAGCGGGTCGGGGAGGCGGTACGGAGGTCTATCCATACAGTGCTCAGCTCCTAAGCACTCTGATAAGCCAACTACTTTAGCCCAAAGCTCTTCAAAGCAGAGAGAAAGCACACTTCTTTGCCTTAATCACTTCTAATATCAAACCACTACTGCTACCCTAATCTCTCTGGTTACCACACTACGTGAAGCGCTTCCTAAAACCTCAGAGCTGAGTGCTCCAGGCTGAGAGACGGCACCTTGGCAGGAACCTGTGGGTGGCACCCCGGTTCTGACCACGTGTGAGGAGGGGGACGGCGGAGAGGGTCGGGGTCTACTGACCCCCAGTGCCATCCAGGGGCCTGGCCAGCAGAGTGAGAGGCATCTGCAGCAGAAATGTGGGAGTTCTCCCCCATGTGCTCAGCACTGACCCTTCCCTACAGGCTAGCCAGACTCCCCAGCTGCCAACCTGCAGCCCTGCACGAAGGAGGATGTTGTCCCTCTCCACCCTTGCTGGGGAGTTCGCCCTTCCCAGGAGTGGCCCTCAACCAACGTCGCAGAGGAATCACTTCTCCGCCCCAGCAGGGTCACTCAGAGTCACAGGACTGCACTGGCCCCCAAAGATCCTGGGAGGAATAAGGCTGGATGCCCCCAGGGGAACCTGCATGAGCACCTGCTTCCCTCCTGGGGCTCACCCCCTCCCTGGGTCTCCTAGCATCAGCTCCCAGGCAAGCTGCTCGCCCTGGAACTCTTACCTCCAAATCCACCCTGGGATGGCGCCCACCCACTGCAACCCCCTCCCCCACCCCCCAGCTCCAGATGGCTACCAGCTCGCTCACCACATTCTGCCACCATCCCCAAACAGGGTGGCAACCCCGCCAACTGCAGGGAGGCTCACACCATCTCCAAGGCTGCTCCAGACACTCCTCAAGTCACTAGAATCCAGCAACTAGAGTCTGGGAAATCTTTGTTGATTTTATATTTCTAGCACATGGATGGAATACTGTTAAGGATTTTGGTGTGCACTGATCGTTCAATTTAGTTAATATATCACTTATTTCCAAAATGTTTCTTAACCACTTGAACTTTTCTTATATTCCAAGCCACAGTGATATATTCTAGACACATTATCTATTACAAATTATAACATTTTAAAAAGTTATGGGACTTCCTGCGTGGTATAGGAGCCCACCTGTGAATGCAGGGGACACAAGTTCTATCCCTAGTATGGGAATTCCACATGCCACAGAGCAACTAAGCCCGTGAATCACAACAACTGAAGCCTGTGCACCTAGAACCTGTACTCTGCAACAAGAGAAGCCACCGCAACGAGAAACACGCACACTGCAACGAAGAGTAGCCTCCACTCACTGCAACTAGAGAAAGCCCCATGCAACAAGGAAGACCTAGCGTAACCAAAAAAAAGTAAATAAAAATAAATTAAAAGTTACAACATTACCTGAGGCTAATTTAATATTATAATCAAATATTCTTCAATAAAAATTTAAAAATTAAAAAGTTATGTGCAAATCATTTTCTTGTTAATATTTATTATAAGAAAAGAATGCATTGATTTTGCATAAGAAATAAGATCAGCTTTATCCTTTTGTGGAATATAGCTCTTTCAACTATGATGTTCCTACATTTTCCCTTAAGAATCTAATGAAAACAATAAATAGAAAAATAAGCATTTACATATATATACATATTTTTGCATTTAATATCTGGGTCTATTAGGTTCATTTGGGATCTCCAGGTTAAGAATCCTGGCCTTATAATTAAAATATGCAAGCATTTTAGAGTGAGGCAAATAACACGAGCTGTTTTTCATCATCATTGTGCTAATGAAATACACTGTACCAGACTCAGTCATAAACACAATTCCTCTATTCAGCTGTGTGGCTGCACGTGAGATTACAAATCAGCTCAGTAAATACTGATGGAGTGCCTGCTTTATGGCCCTGAGGGAGGCGACAGGCTCATTGCCACGTTTGTATTGAACAGTCCACACGCCCCATTGCTGGCAGCCAGGTCACATGCCACCTGCAGTCACTTCAACAAGAAACGGCCTCCGTCTCAAGACACCCCACCCCTCCCAGACCCGCACCCTCGGCACCAGCTTCTGCTTTGTGCCTCGCCACGAGATTAAGACCATCTGATACCAGAGTACACAACAGTATCTTGCATACGTTTTAATAAACACTTGGTGAAGGAATGAACTAATTCACTGACTTGTGAGATCATCTGGAAAAACAGGCGACAGCAAATGCTACTCTTTCCACAACTCAACCCAGCAACTCTTGACGTCACACTCCCGTGACATGCGTCTTGCAAAACGCACACACACAACAGACTCCTTGCTGACACAAATAAAACTTAAAACATACATTCAAGCAGAGTGACCAGAGAGGGGTGGTTGTTTTACCGAGCAGCGGCGAGCGTCAGCCCTCCTACACTGTGCCAACCCCACGCCAACTGGCCCGGAAGCATGGGAAGCAAGAAGCCATCCTGAGCACCCCGCCTCCACTTCCCTCCACACCTGCTGCAGGGCCTCAGCCTCCACGTTCCACCCTAGGAGCCTCCAGTTCCCTGTGTGAGTCGGGGATAACCCTTTCATACCCCCGTTATAGTAGTATACCCACGGCTGCACGCGGCAGTTACTCTGGTTTATGGCCCAGCCTATGTGGCACCCTGCCACGCTCCAGCCTCAGAGGCAGCACACCAGCCTTGAAGTCCTTAACCTCAGCACCAACCACAGCGCCCTGTAAACGTGATGCAGGAAGAGAGTCCTCTGATCAACTTACTGTGAGCCTTGATGGTGCAGCAAGCAGCATGCTGGGGGCCAGGGTGCAAGGACAGTGGGAAGGATGGTGTGTGGGCTGGTGCTGCCCGAGAAGGGACAGGATGCGGCAGGCTCCAGCAGGCGGGCACAAGGTAGACAGTCCGAGCCAAGTACTGCAGCTGGAACCACGAGTGCACAGGTGGGAAGGGAGGCAGATTTCTGTGTGGTGGGCTTCTACAGCTGTTTCCTGTCCCTAGGGGAGCGGGGGGCGGGGCGCAGAACCAGAGGTGAGAGGTGGGCGGGATGGTCGGGGGCTGAACTGGAATATCTCGTGGCCAGGGAGGGGAAGATTGTCATAAAGTTCAGGATTAAAGCTCTTACTCCAATCCTGAATGTACGCACTATGGCAGAAATCTCAAAGCCACGAGAACACGAGCTCCAGACGACAGCAGCAGGGGTTCTCTCCACAGGCGCTCCTGGGGACACGCAGGCAACATGGGTTTAGGGAAGAAGGGGGCCCCAGCCCCTTGTCAGAAGCCAGCTGGGGGAGGGCCCCATCCTGCAGGTGTCTCCAATGCATAGACTGTGGTCTGGGTGCTGATATGTTAATACATTCCTCTTTTAAGTAGGATTTTTGCATTTTACAAGAGATGTTTTAGAGACCACGCCCAAACAGAAGTGCAGAGATCTCCTGGTCTAAATTTCAGACTCTGAGGTAGGTCTTTGAGGAGAGAGGCCTACTTCTCAGTCAGGGGCCTGCTTTCCTGGCAACTTCCAAGTCACACTCCATAGGTGGCCTAGTCCCTCCACCCACTCATGTGGACGAAGCGAGAGCTCTGCTGTCTCTCCTCCACTCTCTGCATCCAAGGCCTGGATGGAATTCAAACTCACCCACTACCAAGTCCCCAAACCACTGCTGACTCTTGAGGTGCCGGCCGTTTATAGAACCTCTGAAAAGACAGAGTGAGGGCCAACTTCAGCAAAAGCTTGAGGTTTTCAGTCAAGTAATAGCCCACTGTTGTGAAGGTCGGTGCTGGCACGAGAACAGCCCCAGGGCCTATAAAGCTGCTTTTCCATAAAACCTACTCAGGCCTTGTAAACACTCTGTCCTCTGTGGATGTAAATGTTCTCAAGGTGTATTAATGAAACTGAATCACTTCCAGTTCGGCGAGTTATTAATAGCTGCTGACTGTTCCCCCCAGTTCTTAGATTCGCAGGGAGAAGGGGGTGGGGCAGGGAATTCTGTTTACCTGCATAGCGAGAGTTACTGCTTAACCAAGCCGTGCTCAGCATATGTGATAAGAGACCAGAAAGTAAGAAACGGTGTTTTTTCCCTTGGAAGTTAGCAATTAACTTATGAAAAGCACAGAGATGTGCTGGGCTGATTTGACAATGGTTTTAGAAGGTGGCATTCACCTTCCATTCACCCCATGTCAGCAACTTGTGACCTTGTAAACAGACCAAGGAAACCCAACTGAAATGATTTAGAGATGGGGTGCACTTAAGTGGAATAAAGCACGTTAGCGCCGGGCCTGAGAGGTGTGTGGAAGCCAGAGCACACATACAGTCGGTCCCTCCTGTGCCCCCAGGCCTGAGGAGGCTGTTTCCTGTCCTAGGGAACCTCATGCTCCCCAGGCCAGGTGTAAGGGCTGCTGGGACACGCCCCTGACCTGGGGCTGGCCCTGCTGGGAAAGGAAAGCTGAGAGGAAAGAAGACATTGTCCCCTGGGCATTCGTCTTCATGACTTCCTCATACCAGAAATCTGAGGACCAAAGACAGGATATTCTTTTTTAAATTTACCTCTCAGGAAGTAAAAGGGAAGTCTTTCCTGGCACATTTTTCTCCTATGCTGCTCTGGAGTCTGCATGCTCACTAGGTACTAGAATGTTGGCGAAGGGCACTGAGAAGGAAGGTTGTAACCACCCCTCTCAAGGATCAGCACCTCTACTCTCCTGGGCATCCGTGAAGACGTACATTCTTAGAGATGAGAGCTACTGGCTGGGTTGCAGGTCTCCCCTGACCCACCAGCTCTGTTGACCCTTGGGGGCAGCCAGCTGTTCCTAGCAGGAGGCACCCCAGGCCTGACTCTGCTTTAAATATTCATGTATACTTCTCATTCCTCCCATGTTTACAACTGCTTTTTAAATTTGGCTGTGTTATCGCAGAGAGTTGTGAGCTCTTTAAGTGTCACCACAAGCATTTGATTTGTGCTCTTCACTTAAACTCCTGCATTTTAATATCTAACGTATCCATTGAGAAAACGGCTTTGTCAACCTGTTTACGGCCACTCTGTTGCAGCAGTTGTACTTCTCTGTTGATCTAGGTGTGTTTTTTGTTTACACTTTTTTTTTACTAAAAAAAAAAAAAAGGACATTTTGAAATGGTTGTTTTATGAGCACGGTGTTGAGTCCGGGAAAGTCCCACAGTTTAACGAAGAATATTATCAATGTGCCACGGATAAAAATCAAGGACAAACAAAGGTCCAGGTGAAAAGGTAATTGAAACATATTACCCGATGATGCTTATCCGATGGAGGACGTTGCCAAGAATCCATTTCCTGGGCCCTTCTCCTCCAGACGCTTCCTTCACGTCTCACTCTCCTCCTCCTTCTTCCCTCCTGTGGGCCCGGAGGAGAAACCAGGATGTTTGGGGAAATGAGAAAGACATTGTGGCATCTGTCTCAAAGGGCCGTCAAGCCATCATCTCAGAGGAGACCCATCTTCTCGGGGCTGGTGGCTTTCTGCTCGACCTTCGGGTTGAGGGTGGCCACTCGCTTCATGCGCTAACACACCAGGTAGAAGCGAATCCCCAAGGGCGGTGCCAGGCTCACACCTCAAACCAGTCAGACACTCAACAGCAGGTCAAGGGAACATCCCAAGGCTCCTCCTCAACTGTCACTGCGCCGAGGGGCCGTGTGAAGTCGTGCACACGCATCACGGCCGCGGTCTCCATGGAAGCGAGGCCTGCCAGTGCACAGAGTGAGCCGCATCCCGTGCTGCCCACCCGCGCGCGAGGCCCTGGCCCTCCTGAAGGGAGACGGGAGCCGGAGCGGCAACGGCGTCCCGCAGGCAGCCCCGGGAGCAGACAGGCCGAGGCCGAGGCCGATGCGCGAGGCCCCCATGCTCCGGGCGGAACCCAGTGCGGACAGTCCTCTGTGGACAGCCGTCTACCGTCACCCGTCCAATCTTCGCACCTCGCCTCACAGAAATATGTCTCGTCTTCCGGTTCTGGTAGCGGGTCTGCCGCCGTGGACGCGCCCAGATGCACGTGCGCGCGCACACATAAGCAGGCATGGACGCGCAGGCACGGTCGCGCATGCGCACACACCTGGTCCTTCGGGACACCTGCCCGAAGTGCCCAAGCCTGCACCTGCGGCACCTGGGGCGCCTCCAGGACTTGCATCCCCGCACCCGCCCCTCCCGCCCGCAGACCTGGCCTGTCCTCAGGCCATAGGTGAGGCCCGGCCCACGCTCTTCTACTAAATGGATCATTCCTGCCCTTGTCTCTGGTTTGTTCCTGTGCTCCAAGTCCCCGCGCTGTGCGCACACCTGCCATCTCAGACGGGCTCCCGCGGGGATGGGTGCTGGAGAGCAGCCCGATGCTTAGGAGACACCGAGAAGCACCAGACCACGCGCATGGAGACTGGCTCATCCTCACTGATTCTGTTTCTTTTCTGATTGCATTTTACAGATGAGGGGATCATTGCCCAGAAAGGACAGTTTGCCCCAGTCACACAGCTAACAGGGCTGGTGACAAGGTTTGGATTCACATCTGCCAGACTCCAGATTCCACGCTCTTTCATTTAACTGAAATCTCCCGAAGATCAAGACATAGCCCAGGAGAAGGAAGCCGTCCAGGGAAACATAGGCCAGGAATAATATTAGGTGAAGGGTAACGGCCACACTGAGCATCAAGGCTGTCCCCCTGGATGGATCTGCAAAGAGTGAGCATCGTGGTTGGTCTTGTGTTAACACCTCCTACCCGGACAGCCCGTGGATTTTCTGCTCTAGGACCTTGGCACCTGATCCCATGGCTCAGCATTGGATCATCCGGGATCCAGTGAGGTGGGGAAAAACCCAAAGCCTCTACAGATTCACACAGTGTGAGGAGTGAGCCTGTATGACTCATGTCAGTGCCTGACCAGAAAGGGGGCTCCAGGTAACTTAAAACCCTCCTCTTTGACAGGATCTAGATGAAGGTCTCACTGGTCCTGCCGTCTCGCTTCTGCAAGGACTCTTGGACCATGTTCTATCCTGGTGGCTAGAATCCAGCCCCACATCCAAAAGTTTGAACTAAAATACAGTTAGATTTTTCACAGAGTTGATTGGTTCCACCCTAAAGCTGCCTGCTATTCTCTAGTTCTAATGCCTGAACCAGAGTAATAAATAACTGCTTATATGGCAACAATAAAGAAGAGGATCTGGAGTTAGAAATGTAAATAGTTTTTTTTTTTTTTCAAGGATGTTATCCTCATAATTAAACAACCTGTTAACAATTAGTTTCTTTCAAACAACACCCTCTTCTATTTAATGTTTTATCACATTTATTTTTCTACAATTACATATTTAGACACAAGGACTTCCCTGACACAAGAAAAACTGTATATTGTCAGGGTCCATTTTACTTAAAAAAAAAACACAGTTGTTTCACTTACATTTTGATAACTATAATTCTGGGTCTTCGGTGCTGGAGGACAACAAAAATTTACATATTCCCCCTGAATACTTCTAAATTTAAAATGAACTCTGCCCTCCACATACAAACATAACTTGGCATTCCTTTGTAATCCTCCTCTTCCTACCCTGAACCCCATCTCTGTTGGACACCAATCTCTGCAAACCTGTCCAGAGCAGGATGCTGCCAGATCAGATATGACACTTCACAGACTCCCGTTTTTCTCATAATCCCCACTCAACCAAAGAGAGATAGAAAGAAAGATAGAAGGCATTGAAGAAAGACTCTATTAATTTTACAGCCTTTCAATTAAACTATTACCTCTGCCACTTCTAAGTCCTCCTCAGACCATCTGGGAGAGTACACCAAGACATAACCCTAAGACTAACAAGCGTGAAGCTTGCTTGCATTTTTCAGAGAGCAGGAAATCAAATACATGTTTACTGAGAGCTAAATTCCATGAGTGCTATAACTAAACAGCTGTAACTAAACAGTGTGTAATCCTATATCCATATCCCAACACTCTATGCACTCCAATGTTCATAGCAGCATTATTTACAATAGCCAAGATGTGGAAGCAACCCAGTGCCCATCAACATACAACTGGATAAAGAAGATGTGGTATATATATATATATATATACACACATAATGGAATATTAACATAAAAATTAGTGAAATTTGGCCATTTGAAGCAATGTGGATGAGCCTAGAAAATACTGCGCTTAGTGAAATAAGTCAAACAAAGACTAATACTGTGTGATACCACTATATGTGTAATCTAAAAAATAAAAACAAAGGAATATATATACATATGCAAAATAGGAACAAACTCACAGATATGGACAACAAGCTAGAGGTTATCAGTGAGGAGAAGGAAGAGGGGAGGGGCAAGATGTGGTGGGGGTTAAAAGGTATAAACTACTATGTATAAGACAAGCAACAAGGACATTCTGTACGACTCAGGAAATTATAGCCATTATTTTGTATTAACAATAACTTTAAGTGGACCATATTCTGTAAAAACACTGAACATTATGCTGTGCACCTGAAACTCTTATAATATTGTAAATCAACTCTACTTCCATTTAAAATAATTAATTAGTTAAAAAAAAAAAAAAAAAACAAGCAGCAGGTCCAGAACGTGGAGGACCCCAGAAGCAGGGGCAGAGGAAACAGAGCCATGTAGGACGGCACCAAGAGCCAGGCCTGGTCAGAAGCCACTGCAGCCTGAGGCCCACGTGTGGAGATGAGCCCAGAAGACGGGGCTGAGAGCACAGGGGCTCCCCGGGGGGCTTGACACCAAGATTGCCATCAGATATTCTGATTTCAGGTAAGGCTCGGTCACTTAACTTTTTTAATTTACTTTTTAAAAAATAAAGTACTCTCTGTTAGGAAGTTGCATACTGATTTTCCTTTTGCTTGATTTGTATCAATATTACACCTGTGCTTAGTTCAATGTCAAATTGTTCTGTGAGACTTGTGAAGGAAAAAACCTTAAAATTTCCTGCCCTATTTTTCACTCCCCGAAGGCAACCACTGTCAGATCTTCCAGCTCATTATTTTCACATTGGCATGCGTGTCTCGGAAAAACTCGCACACATTGCTACTTTAATCTCAGGGATTATCTGCTGTCTCTCCCCCCAGCCCTGTGTACACACATGTACATTTTCTTTCCAACAAGTTTCCAATTTAGTTTGACCAATATTCAGAGATCACAGTATTACATCTCTGTAAATCCCATTCACAGATTATTCATGTTATCCAATCGTTTCTGTCCCTGGCTGACACAGGAATTTGCTTATCTCTTTTTCATTTACTTATATTTCTATGCTCCTATTAATTCATTTCCAATTCTCTAGTTTTGTAAAGCTCCTTATAGCACATTCAAATGCAAACGTGTGCTCCCTGCTGTCCTTTACCTTCTGGCCCATGGTTTATGCCATTCTAACATCATTACTGTCCACTGAGCAGCACCACCAGAGAGGAGGGACCACGGGGGATGTCCACCCTGCCCTTCTCGCCTGGAGCCCAGAATCATTTAATGCTGCTTGAACCTAATACCTTCACCAACTGATGGCTTAATCAGGGCTAGGGCCCTTGGGAGACTGAATCACAAGAGGAGGAGAAGTCGCTGAAAGTGGAGATGGGGGATTCACTTTCAGCACCCGTGTCGGGTTTCCCGAGCTCTGCTGCAGGCGGACCTGCAGGGCTGATGGGAGCGAGCCTCAGCCTGAGGGTGGAGACAAGGCCCGCCATCCAGACAGCACAGCCAGGGCCCTCTGCCCCGGCCTCCACCTGTCCTCTGAGCGACCCTCAGTCAGACTTCTCTGTGCTGTGTCCTTCTCCTGGTCATCTCGGAGACTTCTTTCCCCAGAGACAAGGGAACCCGCTGACGCAGGGCTAAGGAGGTGTCTTTCCTCTCAGCCCCTACCACCCTGCTCCTCCCTCCTCCTAAGCAGATTGTGTTTATCACGTGAGGACACATTTTGGTGCCCCAACCCTACAGCCCTGAAGTGACTGGGCCTTCAGAACCCCTCCTAGGAAACCTAGAAAGCAAGGGTGGGGTACACTAGCAAGGCCCCAGCCTTCCCTGTGGCCAGTCTCCCCCAAGCCAGAGCTGGCGCCCCACTCCAGGCTCCCAGCCCATGCATTTTGAAGAAGAGCGCTGGCTAGAGAAGGACAGGTCTGGACTCTGTTTACCAGCCGTGTGATGCTGGGCAAGTCATTAAACCTCTCTTAAGGACTTTATTATTTGCAAACTGGAGATAACAATGCCTGCCTTGAAGAACCATTATTATATTTTTAGTTAATAAATGGAAAATTTCCACTTGCAACAATTCCCACTATAATACAGTTTAAGATACTGCATAAACCATGAGATGCCTTTTAAATGCCTAGCTGGATTCTCAAAAAAAAAAAAAAAAAGAAAGAAAGAAACTCCCTAAAGGCCAGAAATGAAACCAAAACCAGAGTGAGAACGGTGTGAACCCACACTGACAACTCCAGCGAGAAGGGGCTGACAACCTTGGCTCCCCAAAGGGACAAGGAGGTGGAAGGGAAACTGCCACATAAAGACACAAGTCTTGAAGAATCCAGGAAACAGTGAACTGGAAAAAACTCACCCCCAACACAGGCAGAGAAAGAGAAAGTCTTTCTGTCTCTGATGGGTTTTTTTCCCCTCTGAGAATTCAAAACCTCAGGGCAGCTCACAGTTTCGAGATCATGCTATTTAGCTTATGCTGATAGAACAATTGTATAGCAACTAAAAAAAAATTAAATGATTTAAGATGAAAATAACTAAAAATGTAAAAAATGAGGCTTTTTTTAAAAAAAGGAAGACAAAAAAAATAAAAAATAAAAAAAGGAAGACAGACTTAAAAACCAAATAGAGCTTATAGTTATAAAAAGTATAGTCAATGGAATTAAAACATCTCAGTGGATCAGTTTAACACACTGTTAGACAAAGCTGAAGGAAGAATTAGCAAACTGAAGATAAACCTGAGGATATTATATAGAACACAACAGAGAAAAAGAGATGAAAATAAATGGAGATAAAATGAAAAAGTCCAATATCCAACCGACAATTAAAAAGATATCTAAAAATGTGGCATGTAAGGTGACCAACAATAAATATAAATGATTTTGCTTTTAGTCCTTATATTTACATAACTTTGAAGCTCAAATGCTATTAACCACAGGAGCACAGAGATTGCCCTAGATCTTGTCCATCTGTATTCATGGAATATTATAAATGTAAGGAAACTTGGCAGTGACCTGATTATACAACTTAATGGATAAAGCTGAATCTTGCCCCAGCTCAGTCACTTACCAGCATATAACTTAACTCTCTGAGCTTTCATTTCTTCAGTTGTAAAATAGGAATAATGACAACTAGTCTTCAGAAAGAGTTTCTGTGAAAATCAAAAGGAAAAAAATGCAGGGAAAAGATGTAATATTGAGTCTGGTACAGTAAGCATCAACAAATTAAAGCTATCAAGACTTCTTGCCGTTCATTTCCATTTCAAATGATAAAATAGAAGCCCCCCAAAGATCAATCATGTATGGATGTGAGAGTTGGACTATAAAGTTGAGCGCTGAAGAATTGATGCTTTTGAACTGTGGTTTTGGAGAAGACTCTTGAGAGTCCCTTGGACTACAAGGAGATCCGACCAGTCCATCCTAAAGGAAATTGGTCCTAAATATTTGGAAGGACTGATGCTGAAGCTGAAACCAATATCTTTCATCAGCTGATATGAAGAACTGACTCATTGGAAAAGACCCTGATGCTGGGAAAGATCAAAGGCAGGAGGAAGAGGGGACAACAAAGGATAATATGGTTGGATGGCATCACCAACTCAAATGACATGAATTTGAGCAAGCTCCAGGAGTTGGTGATGGACAGGGAAGCCTGGCATGCTGCAGTCCATGGGGTCTCAAAGAGTCGGACACAACTGAGCACTGAATTGAAAGATAAATCACTTCTGAGGATCACACAGTATATTCCTAGTAGCCCAAGAATTCGAATCCAGTTCTCTCAACCTGTTCCTGTGCTGTTCTATCGAGCTTCACCCCCTGGGAAAAACAGAAATAAGGGAGGTGGAAGTGGAGTCTTGGGAGACATGGCCAAGTGTCTCCATCCTGGCTCAGCGCAACTTAACATACTACGTGAAGATGCAGTAGACATTCACGACACAAATAAATCCAGGGTGATGAAATAGTAGGCCTGTGAGGAAGATATTTCAGGCAGAGAAGTAGGGGTGAGGGGGCAGACACACAGTCCTGAAGGATGCAAAGCCCAGGGCTGGTCTGGTTCTGGTAAGAGGCCCATTTGGGGCTTGCAGACAGTGGAGAAGCAGCTCTGGTCTGTCTCCCTTCTTTGAGGACACCCATCCCCTCAGGGGGGCCCATCCTCACCCAAAGGCCCCATCTCCCAGGACGATCACATCCAGGGCTTGGCCCGTCCCAGTCCATCCTGGCTGCTCTAACCAAACACCACAGACTGGGTGGCTTATAAACAATGGGATTGATTACTCTCAAGGCTGGGAGTCTGAGGTCAGGGTACCACCACTGTCCGGTGAGGGCTGCCATCCAGGTCACTTCTTGCCGTGTCCTCACACAGTGGGAAAGCTGGGGAGTCTGGGTTGGGGGGGCTCTCTCATGAGAACTCCAGTCCCATTCATGAGGGCTGCACCCTCCCACTATCACACCACCTCCCAAGGCCCATCTCCTGACATCACCATGTTGGGTGCTAGGATCTCAACATAGGAACCTGGACGGTGGAGGTGGAGAGGTGAGCCTTCAGCGCCCTGACATGACACGTGCAGAGAGTGACACGTGCTGCAGGGATTCACAGATCAGGGACCCTAAGCCAGCCTTGGAGGGTTAACAAAGTCTGCGTAGGAAGCGACTTCTAAACTGAGGACCCCGATGGGGGAACAAGGCAGTAAGTTGGCCAGGGTGGATGAGCAGAGGGAGAAGAAGATCAAGTGATGAAGCCAGGGACACAGGCTGCAGAAAAAGTCAGGCCCAAACTGCAGAGTGCTCAGGCCTCTGTGTGTTCTGTCGTGCCCGACTCTCTGCGATCCCATGGACTGCAGCCCACCAGGCTCCTCTGTCCATGGGGTTCCCCAGGCAAGAATACTGGAGTGGGTTGCCATTTCCTCCTCCAAGGGATCTTCCCGACCCAGGGATCGAACCTGCGCCTCCTGTGGTCTCCTACACTGGCAGGCAGATTCTTTACCACTGGGAATTCCCCCATCAAACTCAAAAGCTTTAACTCAGTCTTGCGGAGCCAGTGCCCTGGCAGGGGTGAGCAGAGCAAGGCAGCGACAGGCTCGGGCTCCAGAGCTTCTCTGGCTTCTGGAATTCAGGGAGCGAAAGCCCAGAAGGCAAGCTAGAAGTTACATAAAAACATTTCCAACTCCCTTGGGCTGTATCCTTTGGTTCAAAACAAGGTCCACCCATGGCCCAGCCCCGCCCCACGCCCCGCATTGGGTCAACATTCAAATGTTAGAGATAAAGAAAGTAATAAAGATAAGACAGGGTGTGAACCCGAACGCTGGCCTCAGAGCCCAGACAGGTGTGCAGACAGCACGGCCTTATCCAGAACGCGTCTCGGACGCTTTCCTTGTACACCCTCTCTTACAAAACCAGCGGCGGGCTTTTCTTTTTCTTTCTTTATCATTTGCTGTGACAAAAACAAGCAGCTTTTTGTTCTAGGAAATAAAACTTACACTGTAGTTCTGATGGTGAAGGTGATGGGTGTGCACCCACCAGGCTGGGGTCACTCCTCCTGACCCTCCAGGTCATGTCACCTGGCTCTTTATTGAAGACCCCCACAGATGCCCTCAGAACCTGGGTCGGGGGAGGAATATGCATTCTAACCAAGCTCCCCATATTACTCCCTGTATTACTGTACTTTGCTCTGACCGCCACGACAAATGGTGCACGCTGAGTGCCTTAGCACAGCAAGGGTCTTCTCATGGTTCCAGGCCGAGAAGCCTGAAGGCAGTGTGCTCAGGGGTCTGCTCCCTTGAAGGCCTGGAGGAGGCCCCTCGCCCACCTCCCTCCTGCTCCTGGTGGGAAGCTGTCCTCAGCTTGTAGACACCTCACTCCTGTCTTGCCTCTGTCTTCAGGGGCCATCTCCTGTGGGTCTGCGTCAAATTCCCCTTCTGTTGGACCACAGGAGTCATGGACGAGGGCCCACCCTAGTCCGCTGTAACCCCGTTTAGCTGGATGGCCTCTGCAAAGATCCCATTCCCACATAAGCGCACTGTCCCAAGGGCCAGGGGTAGGATTTCAGCACACTTGGGCGAACAGCATTCAACCCATGATGGTCCCCGTGGGTTCACGGCTCGTACACTTCCAAGCATCTGGGAACTTGGGTGACAGATTCTCTAACGGCCCATTAAGGTGCAAGGTCACCACAGCCACGTGACGCCCTGACAGGCTGGGGTCCTGCCTGCCTACCTGGTTGGATCTGGGGTGCAGGAGGGGGAAGAAGAGGGTGTGGGCAGAGGTGAGATCCACAGAACTCCCCCTGCGGAACGCACAGGGGCCACGGGCTCCGCACACAGGCCGGCCACCCAGCTCTTGTCTGGGCCGACGCAGTTCACCAAGAACCTGCAGCACAGACAGACACATCTCACTCTCACCTGAAGACAAAACCCGGAGCAGAGGACTTTCTCATCCAGGTGCAGGTGTCTCGATGGTGAACCCAAGTCTTCACCCTGCCCACGCACAACGAGCGTCTGCTCAGGGACCTAATTCACATCCTGGCTCTGTCCCTCACCAGGGGATCTTGCACAACGTACATCAGCCTCAGCTTCCTCATCTGGAAAATGGGCATGACCACAGGAAGGACCTGGTAGGATTAAATGAGATAATCCACGAAAGGCTCTGGTCACATAAACAGCATTTAATACGTGTGAGTTATTCTTCTAGAGCATGACGGCCACGGTTGCTGGTGACAAACCAGTATCTGATGCAGCTGACTTTGCTGTGCCGGCACTTAGCCTCACTTCCTCCATGTGACTGTGTAACTTAAAAGCCAACTATCTGCTCTGACATCAATGAATGAAGTCAAGAAAGTCTGGAGAAGACAAAGTGTGTTTTGGTCAAGACTTCTTCTTTTTTTTTTTTTTCATGGAAGGATAATTGCTTTACAGAATTTTGTTGTGTTCTATCAAACCTCAACATGAATCAGCCATAGGTATACATATATGCCCTTTGAACCTCCCTCCCATCTCCTTCCCCAACCCACCCCTCTAGGTTGATAACCACCCCCCTTATTTGAGTTTCCTAAGCCATATAGCAAATTCCCATTGGCTGTCTATTTTACAGATGATGGTCAAGACATCTTGATAATAGACATACACAAATACATCTCCTTGGGGATGACAGAGGGAGGGCTGGGTCTTGGAATCTATATTCATTGTACTCTCAGTAGCCTACTTAAAAAATAAATAAAGCAAAATTGCTATTTACTGAAAAGATTTATTAATGCCCCATGAGAGGTAATATGATTTACTCACACATATATAAAAATAAAATAATGATGTTCTCCCCAAACTTGGTAGAGCTGCCAGGGGAAAAAGAAGCTGGTCCAAAGCAGGAAGTCACCAGTAGTGACTAAGAAACCCCCCATAGTGAAGGCCTTGGGCCTGTTTATCTAAACGCATGAGGGTTGGTGTCTGTGAAACGGGTGGAGAAGGAGCGCAGACGGCCGCTCACCCTCTTCTACGGAGGCTGCCAGGGGCACTGCTGTCTTGGCCTCACCGCATCTTCAGCTGCAGAAACCAACACGAACGCATCAGGCCAAGGGCCAGGGTCCCCCAGAAGGCTGCTTCGTCATCTTCTCCTTGTCCCCTGCGTCACGGCACTGCAGCCTCTGGGGTCACAGCGCCAGGGCAGGACTTCAATCACAGCCTTCCCAAACACACAGCACCAGGCTATGCTGTGTCCGCACGTCAATGACCCACTTTCTGTCGAGGACCAGAGGAGAGCCGGTTACACAACAGCACAGATGTCAGGTCCCCGCTTGGCGCTGTGCAGGGTCCTTTCCCTCACGGACAGGGCTGCTGGGAGCTGCGCTTGAGGCCAGAGGGACCAGACACTCAGGCTCCTAGAGGCGTCGGGGCATCCACGGCCAGACCAGGCTCCTGGCAGCTGGTGGGTCCCTGTGTCGTCTGCCCTCCACTTAGAGCTGAGAACCGAATGCTTTGTGCACTCACGCATGCAGTCCACTATCAACCCTTTGGTCCTGGGGGTAAGGGGGGGCAGGGGTTCCATGGGCATTCTGCCTGACCCTGACACACCCACTCCACTTGCCACCCTTCCCTCCACTCCGTGATCCTAAGAGAGCTGCCAAGGCTAGGTTCTGATGTGTGTGATGAAAACAAACACACACAAGGTGAATAATCCATTTGAGTCAATTCACATAAGAAGCATATTTTTTGTGCCTGCTACATGTTGGGCATCTTGTGGAGTCATTGGCGTCAGAGTGGACAAGACACATGAGCTATGGACCTGCTGTGATGGTCTCATGGGCAATCAAGAGGGGCCCTCAGAGCCCAGGCGAGCTTGGAAAGAGGGGTGAGGTGAATGCATCGAGGAGGAGGACGGAGGAGGGGCCAGGGGGAGCCAGGCTGCCTCCAGTGGAGGAAAGCAGGACCGCCAGCAGGACTGGAGCCCAGGGTAGGGGGTCACAGGGATGGAGGCCAACCTAGAGACCCCAGGTTGAGAGCGAGGGTGGGGCAGATGCCTCACCAAGTCCAGACCTCACTCTGAAGACAGGAGAGATTTTATTCAAGGCGATGATCAGATTTTCATCAGAGAAAACACCTACCAAACAGGGTGAAGGGCAGATGGGAGGAGCTCAAATCAGGGGCAGGAGGACCCCAGAGAGAACTCACCCCACAAAGCCCAGGACTGGGAGCTGGATTCTGGAACCCGAGGCTCCTGGGGACCAGTGACTGCAGAGAGAGCACCGCGCTGAGCACGGGAGGTTTAAAGATGACCAGGTCACAGTTCAGCAAGAGACACCAGCTCCCTGTCTCCACGGTCCTGTCCACGGAAGCTTCTCGACATGGCGTGCAAGGGAGAGGAGGCTGAAAGTCCCAGTGAGCAGCTCCCAGGGATTCCACGTGGGGCACAGATAAACACAGTCCTGCCGTGAAGACACAGCTGCTCCGTCTGCACCTGGCGCTGCTCGTCACCGGCCCAGACCAGCTCAGGCGGCGCCGGGGCTGCAAGAGGCCCCTCTGTCTCCACTTGCTCTGCCAGCCCAGCCCCACCCTGCACCCATCCTCACACCCAGGGCCCCCCAAGACCATGGGGCTGACTCCCACCCCCTCAGGTGGGCAGTCCCTGCGCACTGCCCACATGAGCAACTTGAGCTGCTGGAAGGTCGTCAGCACCATCGCTCCAGTGCGTGCCCTCTGTGGAACCGTGTATATAACACACACAGAATGCATCAGACCATCTGCAGGACTGGCACCAAGACCACCACGCAGGGGTGTCTGAGATGAGGCAGAGTGAGGCTGGCCAAGCAGAGGAAAGCTGGCATGGCACAGACATCGGCCACAGATGCCAGGCACACGTTTAAGGGCTGATATGCGATTTCCAGGGGTCAGATGTCCAGGAACTTTCAAAGCCAGTTGTTAAGCCATGGGTAGTTTGAAGTCAGCCATGATGAGAATATGTTCACTGTGGAAATCAGCAAATCCTCTGTCAGGCCTCCTGCATCCCATCCCCTGCCTATCTCCTTGACAACTGTGGAGGAGGCTCTAGGTGCCTGCCCCCTTCTGCCCTCCATCTCTAGGGTCCAGCAGGAAGGGTGGGACACCGTGGAGTCTGGCAAACCTTGGGCTAAACCTCTGCTTAGAATTAGACCTTGATGCTATGAAGAGCAGAGGATCAGGACATGGGGGCAGTCCCATTTCCTTACCCCCACCCACTCCCACCCATTGAAGTGGGCAGGGGGTATGGGGGAGGGGGTCAGCTTCATGGCTACAAGTGGTGAAGAAGAGCTGAGGCTCCATTCACCCAAGAGGAAACTGAGGCGGGGACAGAGGGGCCGGCCGAGGTCTCTACCTCCTGCCAGGACCCGCTGTGTGCCATGCCTGGCTCCCTGTTTGTAAAGTGGGGGTGCCAGGGTCTGCCCAAGGGCGGCTAGGTCTGAGGGGCGTGGTTCCTGGAGCACCCAACAGCGGGTGCAGGGCAAGCCCCACCCAGCTGCCACCTGACTAGTCGTGGGACAGTCTTTTACCATCACAGCAGAAGCGGAGAGAGCAGCATGGTCCGAGTCCTACTTCTTCTCTGAAGATCCCAGGCATCATGTTCCCAAGACCGCACTGGACTTCAGAGGCTCCTAACCAGGAGCTCCCCACATCTTTGTCTGAGATGATGGTGGTGCCCAGCAAGAGGCATGTCCGTTGGGCTCCTCGCTCCCTCCTTTCAGCCAGGTGAGTGGCACTGTACTCAATCCCCTGTGCTCCCAACCGCATTTTTATGAACCTTAAAAGCACAGAGTCATGCTCACTGAAGGACAGCACTCTGCAGCAGGTTGAGGGGAGCACAGAATGAGCCTGCATAGGAAACTCCAGGACCCCTTGGCATCCCAGCCTGGGGAGCACCCCCCTGACTCACGGGGCCCAGGTGCACGGCCCTGCCACCACCCCCACTCAGGGGGCCAGTGTCTGGGGATCTTGATGGGGTGACCCCATCACAGAGAGGGCTTTTTTATCTAGGGATCGAGAGATCTCTATTGCAATAAACGACGTGTGCCTCCCCACAAAGTAACGTAAACCAATAACAGGCTCCGATAATGCCATTTTTTAAAAGGCTTTAAATAACTTTCTCAATGCAAAACAACCCACTCAACCAGACTTAAGTCATTTTATGGGCCAGCTGAACCAGGGAAGCTCCAAGAGCCTCACTGAGCCCCGAGTCAGAGCCATTACACCCACCACCAGTCGGTGCCCACTGCTGTGGGTTAGACAGGTGGGCTCCATGTGGTACCTACCAAGGGATGCGTCTGTCCACCCCTCACTCCCTCCCTTCCACAGGGCAGATGTCCTTGTCCTCCTTGATTTCCCTGTGTTCCTAACCACATCTCTTTTATGAACCAAAAAAACAAAGTTCTCCTGAGCCCCCCCACTCCTGGTGAACCTGGAGATGAATTCAGCGGCTGTGGTTCCCGATAAGTGAGCCTTACGGGCCTCACAATGGGATCTCCAATCCACACCATGATGAACAGCAGCTCAGCCAACGCCAAAGCCTGATAGCCAGCTCGCTGCCTTTTAATTGAAATTTCAAGTTGAGGTTCAGTTTTCAAAGGAAGGATGAAGCCCGTCAAGGTCACCCAGTGCGGGCGCTGCTGGGAAGATTGCACACGTACCCACTCGGCTCCTGGGAGGGCGGCTCACTGCGGCAGGAAGGGCTCCTGACAACTTCCAGCATGTTTTCCAGCTATAAATAGCCTCCACGGCATGATCTATGCGAGCGAGGAAGACTGGAACAAAAGTAGGTTATTGACTGGCAGATGCCTGCCTTCCACGGGGCACTGGAGCATCAGAGATTGGGTGCTTTCCAGCTAAATTTAGCGTCCGCGTTCATGTGCTGGCGAACAATGCCCTTTAGAAAAGCCATATAAATCAGAGAAGGAAAGATTACTGAAATTTATGGAGCAATCACTGTGAGAAAGCCCTGGGCACAGTCGCTGTGATAAATACCTTGTGAAGCCCCCTGCCCATCCCCACCTTATGTTTCTTGTTAACACGAGGGGTCCATTACTGACCATGGCCACTTCCCGAAGGAGAAGCCATCTGCATTTAGGGCTGTGCAGTAATCTGGGCCCATCCAGCCCAAAAAAACCCTCCTAGAATCACAGAGATGAGAGAGTGCGCTGAGCACGCAGTCCCCAGATTTCCCAGAGCAATCTCAGTTTTGTTTTGGTTTGGTTTTTTTGTCATTTTTTTTTCTTTTAATCACCAAGTCATTAAACATGAGGTAAGTAGGTTTTCATGTTCACTCGTGGCATAATTCTCCATATAAGTCCTGGCACAAGTCAGAGAACAATGTTTGGTCGGACTGCACGTCCTGCCTGGTTCTAGGGTCAGAAATGAGGACGCACCGTTGGTCTGAAGTCTACCATTTTGTAAATCGGTGGAAGGGATAATTCCCCGAGGAGAGTGAGCCAGTGCAGGGGAGAAGCAGGTCTCTCCAGGGCACCATGGTGCCTTGGAGGGAAGACTGATTGATAATCACATTGGTTGATGCTGCCCTGAGGTCCCTCCTGGGACAGCTGATTCTCTGGCGGGCTCACAGCAACACGGGGAAGAGTCCGTCTAATTCCAGCTCAGCAGCTGAATGTATGGCCTCCAGCCCTCTCACCTCCTCTGTTTCTTTATTGGTAAAATGTAAATAATAAACATAGCTACAAGGAGCTGCAGGAGACTCTTGAGAGTCCCTTGGACTGCAAGATCAAACCAGTTAATCCTAAAGGAAATCAACCCTGAATATTCATTGGAAGTACTGATGCTGAAGCTGAAGCCCCAATACTTTGGCCACCTGATGTAAAGAACCAACTCATTGGAAAAGACCCTGATGCTTGGAAAAATTGAGGGCAGGAGAAGGGGACAACAGAGTATGAGATGGTTGGATGGCATCACCAGCTTAATGGACATGAGTTTGAGCAAACTCTGGGAGATGGTGGAGGACAGGGAAACCTGGCATGCTCCAGTCCATGGGGTCACAAAGAGTCAGACACAACTTAGCAACTAAACAACAACAATCAGAAGTAGTTGTTGTGAAAATAAAACAAGGAAGCGCTGGTCAAGGCACTTATCATTGTATCTGGCACATGGTAAGTATTCAAGAAATATTAGATCCTATGATGCTAGATGTTAGTGATTCCCCTAAGGGGAAAAAGAGTCATTTTGGGGGGAATGGGGAGATTCTGAGAATGTTGACTCTAGATTCTGTCTCCCTCTCCCCAGAGCCAGAGGATGTGAGGTGGTCGGACAAGTGCAGAGCTGTGATCTTCCATGAAGGCATCTTCACTCCTTCACCTGTGAATAGAGGGCCTCGTATTTACAAGGAGGTGTTGAGACTGTCTACCCTCTTACAAAATGGGGTTGAGTCAGTGCTCTGACCTATATAGAAAGACGGTAAAGAAGCAAGTCCAGACCACTGATCACAGAGCACAGATTGTTTCCATTTTTTGTATAATAGTGTGGATACTATTCACGGCACACGATTTTCAGAAATAAACTGAGCCCTAGGAGATGTTAGTGTACTCAGGATACAGTAAAGTCCTTTCCTGTGCTGAGCAATATTACGGGACTCAAAATAAGTTCTTTTCTCTTTAAAACTTAACGTCCTTCAACCATTTCAGGGCAAGACGTGACTACTGGCTGGAGCAGTGCTTCAGAGCAATGAGAAGAGCCTCCTGCCCATGGGAGGGGTGACCCAGGCTGGGGTTAGATGACTGAGAATGGGGCTGCTTTAGATCCCCCACCTAGGCAGTGTGAGAAGAGGAATGAGGTCACATTCAGAACTTCTCCCTGAGCTCCATCACTGCTGCAGTCATCTGAGCACATCCCATAATCTCTGTGAGCTTTCTTCATTCATAAAAATGCAAACAAGGAGACCCACCGCCAAGGTTGTTGTGAGAATGAAACAAGCACCTAGCCTTGAGCAGGTGTGGAATTAAGACTCCCCATCTTAATGGAAGATCATCTGCTTGCCTCCTGTCCACCCCCTCCCAGGGCTCTCACCAGGTGAGGGAGAAATTGAGAGCAAGGCCAGTCCCAGGTGTGCCCCGCCGTTCTCTGCACCCCAATACCCTTGTGCAGACGACCTCAGATTATTAGAAACAGAAAAGCCATGTTTGCAAATGACTTGTGCCCTCCCCGCTGCACCAAGACTCCACAAGACCGTCCCTCTCCTGAGCAGCGACCTTCAGCAGGACTCCTCCACCTCCCTCTCTCTGCAGCACTAACCTGGCTGGTTTCCAGCCTGAAAACCACTTCTCTTTTGGTTTCTGCAAAACAATACTGCTCTGGGTCTTCTTCTCCATCTCCGCACTTCCCCCCCAGCCTCCATCCCAGGCCCCCCTGTCCTTCTGATGGGCGCCCCCCTTCACCTCCTACTCACTCCCCCTCATCAGTTTCACTCAATCAATACCTCAACTCATCTCTCTAAAGTTAGTGTTCCCAAATCTGCATATGTGACCCTGACATCTTTTCCAAACCTCAGAATAGGGCGTGAACACCCCAGTACCCAGAGGGGCCAGCCAGGTGGTATAAATAACTCAGGCTGGATGGGAGGATGGGAGGGAGCAGTGGAGACTGAGGCAGCGTGGGAGCACACAGTCCCTCCAAGTCCACACTACTGCCATCTTGGGAGAATGAGCGCTCAGTGCTCCAAATAATAAGGTTTTTCAAAAGAAGTCAGAACTGCAGATTTTTATAAGCAGTTAATGAGCAACCACTTCCATTTTTTTAATGGTGCAGGTAAAGCCCATATGAGGCACAAACCATCCTACCTAAAGCCAGAAGTGACCTGTGAGCAACCATTTATGCATTATCCGACACCAACAAGTTCAACTACTCATTTTAAGCCTCATTTGAAAGCCCTCTGGACCCTCAGATAAAACAGTCAGACTCCCCATAACCTCCCCCAAACCAGCTCCTCTCATGGATCTGTGGTTCAGATATTGCCAACCCCAATCTCCAAGCACCCGGGTTTGAAACTTCCACAACCTCTTGGATGTTTTCTTTACTTTTCTCTCAGCTGGCTAGCTCTGCTCTGTTAAGCTTTGCAACAGGTATTGAATCTAAATCCTCCTTTTATTCCTGTGTCCTGAGAATTCCTGGAGAATTCCAGTGAATTCTCCACTGCAGCACTGCAGCAGACTCACCGGCCTCCCCAGCTTCGCTACATCTCCATCTTAATTTGTCCGTGCACTACAGGCTGGTTATCCTTCCTAAAATGCTCCTTCTCATGTCATTCCCCTGCTCCAAGCTCCACAGCATCCAATGGGCTCTGAAGTTCCATATGCTGTTCCCAGCCCAGCACTTGAGACCCCCTGGTGACCTGGGATGGGTACCACCAGTTATCCTTGGACATAGCAGGACCCTGTGGTTCCCGGGGACAGGGGCAGCTAAGCTGGAGCAGATTCCCAGCATCCCTTTCAGCTAGGCATGGCCACATGATGAGTTTTCATGGTCATTTCTGGGAATGTCCTCAAAAGGTGAACATGTGCCCCTCCCCTCACCCCTTCTTCTCTGATCCGTTCTGCATCCTGACTCTAGAATATGATGGTACAACCTTGGACTGTCAGCTAAGGGCCTGCACTGAGGACCAGCATGAGGAATATATACCAGGATGCAGTGGGGCCCCAGAGCAGCTGTAGAGACCACTGGGCTCCCTGTGTGTGCATTTTGTTTAAGCCATCGCTCCTCTTGGTTCTCTGTCACTCTCAGCCAAACCTCATCCTCACAAACCCCAATCCCTCCCAGCATACCTCTCCTGACTCCCTGAAGCAGATCCCATCCATCATCCAAACTAAGCCATACACAGTTCCCCAAGTGCATCTGCTTCCCACCTCCACCCGGTCTCATGCTCCACCTGGACTGCTTTCTCATGATGAAATTCTATCCCTCTCCCAGGAGAGAGGACTCCTCTCTCAGATCTCATATTTCACTCCCATCAAATTGTTCTTCATCCCCCCAAAGCACATGTTTCCTTGCCAAATCCCATCAGCTCCTCATTTGTTCCTCTCTCACTTCCCCTTGCATTATATTTATCCTAACACACACACATGCACGCACACACAACTTCAGGCCCAGACATTGCTGCTCAACACACCTGGAATGGTGCGTCTCTGTCACGATGCGTGTGATTGAATTGAGAAGGAAAGCCACCAGCAAGAGAACAAGTGGGCCAAAGGTGCGTGCAGAGTCCCCTCGCAGGCTTCAGGACAGTTGGGGACAGGGGCAGGGTTCAGGGGTGGCTCCATCTACACATGAGCTGGACATGCTCCCTGACGCATGAGCTGGCAGAGCCATCTCCCATCACCCCTCAGAGCCATGCCACCCCTCGGAGCCACATCACCCCAAGGGGGAAAGTTGTTGCTTTGAGTCACTGCACCTTGCTGCAGGCTCTGCTCCTCCCCCCGCCCCCACCCCCAAGGATGGCCCTGACATCACGGCTCAGAGGGCCACTGTCTCTCTGTCTGACCAGAAGCACATCTCACATCTCTGACCTGGGCAAGGCCTCCCCTGCACCTCCTCCACATATCCTGCTGACTTTGTTCTCAGAGCCTGTCTCTGAGCGACAGTCGGATGGACTCAGCCTGGCAGAGGGGCCGGGTTAGGATTACATGACATATGGCCCTGTTGGAGGCGAGCCACAGGCCAGCTTCTCCAGGGGCCGGCCTGTGTGCCTGCGCACTGCTCACCTGCGCCCCCATTACCTCTCATCGCCAGAGGCCTTGGACAAAGGATGACACTTGACTATAAGCAGCAGAGGAAGCACTGGGGAAAGAAGGCCTGCCTGCTCTCCCAGGAACCCAGGCTGCTGAGACCCGGCCAGCCAGGGCCAGAGGCTCCGTTCCAAGGAGCCCACATGGACATATGTTTCCTGAGGAAGTGCATGGCCCACAGGCAGGTCTGCGGCCCCTCCGTGGAGAGAGGCCTCCCGCTGGCCTCTGTCCTCCCAGCCACACGTCCTGCCTCTCCTGAGCATGGGTTTGCACTAAGGGGACCACAGACAGGAGGACAGGAGTATCCGTGCCACAGGCTGCCTGTGAGAGACTCCTGCCGGGTGAGGATAGGGTTGAGCGGGGAGGAAAGGATGGGGGTGAGGGGAGGGAGAAGGACCCAGCCTCCCTAAGCTAAAAGAAAAGGCACCTCTCCCCCCACCACCTCCGAGGCCTGCGGGCGCAGGCACCCCTCAAGGCCTCTGGTCCCAGCAGGGACCCTGCTGTCCCTGCAGACACAGAGCATTCTCCAGGCACCTTCAGAGGGACTCATCCAGACAGAGACCTTGGCTCAGACCTTGGGTCTGTTGTTCTTTAACCCGTCCTTTGCTTTCACTCCTTTTTTTTCTTTTTATGTGCTACTTTTAACTTCATCTTTACTTTTATTAACATTCATTTCATCTTTTCCTCCTTTTATTCAGCAGGAACAAGAAGTGACTGTTTACAAAACCCACACCGCAGGACTGTGCCTCCAAGATGTCTTGGGTCTGGGGTCAGCAGATGGTCTCTGCCAAGGGCTGGAGAGCAAGTGCGCTTGGACTCGGCAGGCTGCACGCTCTCTGCCATAGCCACGTGCTGAAAGAGGCCATGGACAACACATGCACACAAAGGAGTGTGTCTATCCCCCAATAAAACTTTATTTACAAAAACAGGCAGCAAGCAGATCTAACCTGAGACCTCAAATCCAGAGCTAATCCAGATAAAGGAACCCAAGGGAAGGGTCCAGGAAGGGAGCTGCCCTCTTCAGCCTTTCATCCAGGCACACGTTCTTTGTCCAGCCTCCCAAGACCCGTGGGACAGCCTGGCTCCCATGTGGGTCTCTCAACAACCATAGTTCTCCATGTTCAACAACCTCCCAGAGCCCTGCTCTTCAGACCATGGACAGGACCTTCCCATGTTTGTCTGTTACCAGCACCACCCTCACATGCCCTAGCTTTCATCTCCCAATGCCAGACCATGGGTCTTATCTGGACAAAGTGATAAATATGAGGACACAGCAAAAAAAAAAAAAAAAAAAAAAAATTACTGGTGGTGTCACAAAAGACGTCACCAAGCTGACATACGAGCTGGGTCTTAATCACACAAAGAAGGAAGAAAAGCAGGTTCCAGGTAGAGGAGAGAAACTGCTAAACAGAACACTGGCATGAGGTTTTCACCTTAGAAAGACAAACACTTTCAATAGGGAAGGATGGAAGAGGACAGGACCAGAGGCAGAGATGCAAGAATGGGCTAAGAGGCCGGGCAGATGGGGATGAGCCCCCAGGAACATGGGGTAGTGGCTGGCATCATGGACTCTGTGTTGTGTCCCCTGACACACACACAAACTCGTGTGCTGGAATCACCATCCCCACTGTGGTGGTGTCAGGAGGTGGGTCCTGGGAGGTGATTAGGTCATGAGGGTGGGGCCCTCGTGATGGGGTTGGTGCCCTTAGAAGAAGAGATAGCAGAGAGCTTGTCCCACTCTGCTCTCTCTGCCATGTGAGGACATGGTGAGAACCAGAGGTCAGAGGTCAGTCAGCTCCCAGACTCCCATCTGCTGGCACCTTGACCTTGGACTCCCAGCCTTCAGAACTGTGAGAAATAAATGCTTATTGTTTAGCCCATCCATTCGCTGGTATTTTGTTCATGGAAGCCTAAGATAAGGCAGCTGAGAAATCATCTCAAACATGAACAGTTTCTACTATGATATTCAAAGAATTGAGTAAGCAGAGGAGTGGGCAAGTAGAGGAACTAAGCTTGGGTTAAGACTAGGTTAGCTGCAGGGTTGGGTAGCATTCAGGTTAAGATGAAGTTTAGTTAAGACTAGGTTGGCTGTGGAGTTAGATGGCATTCAGGTTAGGGTTAAGATTAGGGTTTGGCCTAGAATTAAGGCCCCCACTGGTTTTCTTCCCATTTGAACACATGACTCAAGAGATTTTTGTGACCCATTGTAACACACAGAGTCTCAAATGGACTATTTTTCACATCTATTTTTAACACATTCATTTTTAACATCTCTAATCAAGGGCTATTTTACAAAGGTTCATGATGTCTCCGCTTAATCAGCAGTATATTTATTTCATAGCAGTACATTAAATAATGGTGGATTTTCTAATCAGCAGCATCTCATATTTTTTTGTAATATGCTGAATGTGTTCAACACACAATGGAAAATCAAATAGTTCGTGTTAATTCAAAGGAAGCACAAGCATTGTGGGGTGTTGTCTATTAGTTCTGTCTCCAAGTCTTGTTTCCTAAGGAAGCTTTCAGACTCAGAAGCGTTTTCTTGAATAAACGTTAATCATGCTCTCTTATGCATGCTGGCTTGAGGGACCATAGAGCAACAGGTCAAGAGCTGGGCGTGTTCCTGCAGCAGCATGTAAGAAGACAGAAAAATTAAAGAATAAGAATCGACGTGGCCTCGGCAGACACTGAGAGGGGAGTTCTCAAAAAGCCTTAAAACAGAAAATATAGGGGAGAAAATATGAGAGCAAGAGGTATGGAAGTTTAGTTCAGGAATCTAGCAAGCAGGTGGACTCAGTAAACAAAATAGCTATTTTTAAAACATCTTGTGACTCATTACCAACCTACTCTATGATTTGAGTTCATTTTGGTCTTTTGCTGTTGTTCAAACCAGACTGTGTGAGTTACCTTATAAACAGAGGGTCATGTGAGCATGCTAATTGCCTGAGTCTGCAAAGGGGCCAGAAATCCTAAAAGGTGACTCAGCCAAAAACTAGGATCTCCCTGAAAAGGAATTTCTGTCTTCCTGTTTCTGGTTGCACTCCCAGAAGAGGATTAACAGCTGGTGACGGGAACCCCCAACTCCAGGCTTCAGTGTCCAGCCACACTGGTGCCTCTTCAACACCGTTTTCCAGCATCCCAAGTGGCTCCCTAGGGCCTCGGACCTGCTATCCAAATGTTGCTGCTTGATTCACAAGGCCCC
The DNA here is from genome assembly GCF_029407905.1 of Bubalus kerabau. NCBI lineage: Eukaryota > Metazoa > Chordata > Mammalia > Artiodactyla > Bovidae > Bubalus > Bubalus kerabau. The sequence goes on from NC_073635.1 coordinate 35,874,788, forward strand.
CGAGAGGGCAGATGTGGCTGGTCCTCTCCTGTGTCCTCAGCCGCCAAAAGCTCACTCCAGTCCTCCCTCTGTATCTCTTTTAAAGGTCCTTCCCTCTGGATTCCATGCATCCTCAGAGGCTGCCATCACCAGGCCAGGCCAGTGAAGGTGACAGTGACGGCCACACTAGAGCTCCTGTGACAGACGCCTGTGTGAACCAGCCCTGCGACACAGCCCTCCTGGGGGTCCTGCTGCCTAAGTGACTGGCTCTGCATCTATAGGACTAAAAAAGAGACTCTGGCTGAAGCTGACCAGGTGAGGATGGACTCCTAACTGAGGTCCACAGTCCTAGGCTGGCCAGTGGCCAATGAGTTTGCTGGGCAGGTACAGAGAGTCTGCTTAAAGAAGGACGATGAGGACTAGGCAGGACATGAGAGCCTGCTCTTGGAAATCTGGACAGAAGAGAGAGAGAGAGTACTCTAGGAGCAAATGGTCATGTTTCCTTAACAGCAGAGCCTCAGAGAAGGAGCCAGAAGTCCTGTAGCTGCCAGGCCACGAGGCCACCCTGTTACCAGAGCAGACTCGGGTCCTGTGCAGCCTCCCGAGCCGTTTCTGCAGGTCCAGGTCTAAGTCAGTTTCTGTCTTCCTTTAGAGCCCTATGAGCAGAGCATTTCCTGGCTTCTTGTGGGGTCTGAATGGCTAAGAGTCTTGTTTCCCACATGCATCCATACAGTCCTGAGGGCAAGTTGAATTCCCTTAAAGTTAATTCATAAAACAAAGAACCATACACATGCAGTGACCTTCACTAGCCCTGCTCCCTGAGCATCTGCGGCATTTCCAGCCTGAACTATGCCATTTAGCACTTACTACAGACAGTCCCTCAAGGTCACTCATTTTGCATTGGTTTTTCCTCCCAGCTGTTCATATACTTCCTCAGGGCAGGGCTCATGCCTCATGTGTCTTTTTTATCTCTCAAGTCCTATATGGCCTTGAATAAGATATTGACAGTTAACCTCTCCAACCACTGGTATTCTTGTTTTCAAAACTGGAATAACAGTAGCAACTACTTTAAAGGGTAATTTTGAAGAATAAATGAAAGCATGTCTGCAAAGGGCTTGGCTTAGTGCCTGGCATACCGTGTGTGCTCAGTAAGCACTGGTGGAAGCAATGATGGCAGCGCTGGGGATGCTGGTGGTGAAGGTGGTGGTGGTGACCATGGTGGTGGTCATGATGATGGTGCTGACGGTGAAAATAGTGATGGTGATACTTATGGTAGTGGTGTTGCTGGTGGTGGTAATGATGATGGTGGTGAAAATATTTATGGTGATACTGATGGTGGTGGTGATGATGATGGTAATAGTGATGCTGATGTGATGATGGTGAAAATAGTGATGGTGGTACTGATGGTGGTAGTGGTGGTGATGGTGATGGTGGTGATGATGGTGGTGATGGTGGTGGTGGTGATGATGATGGGATGATGATGGTGATGCTGATGCTGATGGTGGTGCTGGTGATGGTGGTGGTGATGGTGAAAATACTGATGGCGATACTGATGGTAGTGGTGATGATGGTGGTGTTGGTAATGATGGTGATGACAGTGTTAATGCTGATGGTGGTGATAATGATGATGGTAAGAGTGATGCTGATGGTGATGATGGTGAAAATAGTGATGGTGGTACTGATGGTGGTGGTGGTGGTGATGGTGAAAATACTGACGGTGATACTGATGGTGGTGGTGATGATGATGGTGGTGGTGGTGGTGATGGTGATACTGATGGTGGTGGTGGTGATACTGATGGTGGTGGTGGTGATGATGGTGATACTGATGGTGGTGGTGGTGATGATGGTGGTGGTGGTGGTGATGGTGATACTGATGGTGGTGGTGGTGATACTGATGGTGGTGGTGGTGATGATGGTGGTGGTGGTGGTGATGGTGATACTGATGGTGGTGGTGGTGATACTGATGGTGGTGGTGGTGATGATGGTGGTGGTGATGATGATGGGACAATGCTGATGGTGGTGATGATGGTGGTGGTGATGGTGAAAACAGTGATGATGTTGGTGGTAATGGTGATGACAATGGTGGTGGTGGCGGTAATGGTCGTGCTGGTGGCGGGGTGGATAGTATGCATCATATAGTTCTGAACGTACAGCAGTAACTTAGAAGTATTCACCGTCATGTGGGTCACCTGGCAATCCACACATACTCATGGGCTTTGACAGGAAATAAGAGGTAGAGATGAGCAGAAGTGAAGGCCAATACATGTGGAGCAGCTGCCGGGACACCAAGCCAAGCCTACCAAGCAGGACTATGACCGTATTCACCCTTTGCAACACATGGGCAGAAATCCTAAAGATGAGGGGAAAAAAATAGGCTCTAATAAATTAAATGACTTGCCCTGTTTTATAAAACTAAGAAATGACACTGCCTGGGCCTCAGATCTGCATAAGCCCAATGGTCAGGCCTTTGCCATGTACACCAGGCTGTCCTGCAAGTGAACCTTTAAGGACTGACGGGCAGAGGGAGAGGCAGCCAGTGAGCTCTTCCACCATAGCCACGGCTCCAGAGCAGGGGCTCTGCACACGAAACACATCAAAACCCACAGTTCGTTGACTCCTGATCAGGGTTTACATATGCATCAGAAGAAATAAAGTCCAGTTGCTCCATTTCAACTTTGACCTGAAAAGGAGGAGGAAACAGAAGCAAAGTGTTGAGAAGTGGCAGCGCTGCTGAGGTTGGCGACAGGCCGTTAAGACGCTGCAGGTCAAGTTCCTTTAGAGACGGCCTCCGAGGGTGGCTGGTTCTCGTCTTCAGATGACGGTTCTGAAAGGTCTGGCTGGGCTTTGTGTCCTGATTCTGCTCTCCAGGTGATGGAGTGGAGAGGGGAGGTGTGACAATGCTTTCTGAGTGTCCACTGCAACCAGGAATTTAACTTCCACTCACCACTCACCTGAAATCTCACCTGAGATTTCAGTGTGCCTCTCTCCTCCACACTCCATGAGGACGAGGAACAGGCTGGAGCAGGGCCACCTCAGCGCATAACTTGGGGACCGGACATGAATCCAGTCCCGGCCCCATTGCCCAGCGTCACCCCACCTGCCCTGAGTCCCCTCATGAGACATACTGGTTCCAGAGAGCAAAGGTTTTGCAGTCCTGCAGCTCCGACTCAAACCAGCTGGCTCACCTGGAGCTGGGTGGCTTCCTGCTACTTCCCCAGCGTCTCTGGGCCTGTTCCTCAGCCTCCGTGCCAGCATGCTGCAAGCCTCAAATATAAAACACGCAAGGCCTGCAGCAGCCCCAGCCTGCACACCATCACTCTCCCCGGGGCAGGCATGGTCACCACCACTCACCATGTTATGACACCTGCTCTTGGGGGCTCTGCCCCCTCTTCCCTCCTCCGCCTGCCAGTGCTGAGGCCTGACGGAAAGCTCCAAGTTAGTGAGAGCATCGTGGGCTCAGCCAGCCCCTCCAAGGCAGGGTGATGGTGAAGAGAAAATGAGATATGGGTTAGTAAAGCTGATACAGCAGCTAAAGGGCTAATGCAGGTTTGGGCTTTGTTCCCAGTGGTTTCATCAGCAGAGAACAGAGGTGAGAGTCCCTCGTTAATAGCCTTCTCCAAACCCCACCTGAAAAATTACATGAAATTCCGGGCACTTCAATACCATAAAGATGCAGGAAAGCTGAAGGGAGTACCGAACCCAGTAATAAAAGCAATGGGGTGGTAGGGAGCCGTGATTTACTGGGAAAGATTAAAATAACTAACTATGTACAGCACGTCTGGGTGGTGACTGCTGAGGAGGCAGGGAATCGTAGCAGCCTATAAATAATGAAGGCATGTAAACAGCGCGGCAGACGCTTCGGCCGGTACCAGGAGGCTCAGCAGAAGGAGGGTAGCCCGCCGGAGAGGACAATTTATGAAGGGCGTTCAGAGAGCTGTGTGGGCTTCTTTTGAAGAGCGAGAGAAATTAAAGACACTGAGGAGTACTGTTCCAACCCAGCAGGAGGAAATCCTGCTTTTCCGAATCTACTGGTTTCCGGTCCACCCTGCGTGACTCCAACCCCAACTGCTGGAGCCCGTGGCTATCACCTCCTCTCCCCAACAGACCGCAAGCTCGGCAGAGTTGAAACGCACTGGGTTTGCTCACCAGTGACTCCCCAGCACCTAAGGCAACACCCACCTCATGGTCATCATCCCATAAATACCAGCCAAATGAAAGACACAGCAGATGACCAGTTTGCGAAGAAATAAAGCATTTGTTACCAAAAATGACATGAGGTAGCGGTCATGGTAAAACACCAAAGACCAAAGACCTAGCAGGTTCATTGCTATGGATTGTAAGAATTTTAAGGTTAGAAGGGCCATTAAACATCCTATATTTCCTATAGGATGGATAAACAACAAGGTCCTACTTCATAGCACAGGGAGCTGTCTTCAATATCCTGTCATAAACCATAATGGAAAAGAACATGAAAAAGAACACATATGAATAACTGAGTCACTTTGCTATACAGAAGGAATTAGCACAGCATGATAAATCAACTAAAACACATCAATAAAAATTTCTTTAAAAATCGTACATTTCAACAATTCTCAATTTATTTTCCCAAACCAGCTCCTGTGTGCCCCGGTGCTTGTGCACAGTCTCCAGAACACTATGTACACCCAGCGCCTTCTCTCCACCCTGAGAGCGCCTCTCAGAGCGCAGCCACATGAGAAGGATGGTCTCCCATGGAAAACCTCGAAGCCTCTCTAATCGACTAAAACAAAAGAGTGAACCAGTGGAAAGGCAGACATTGCAGGTTTAAGTTAAACAACTCAAGACTGAAACCGCACGGGCCACCTGCTGAGCCTCCTGCTCCTCTGGGCCACCTCCTGGGGTCCCCTCCCACACCCCAGACTCCTCTGCAGCAGCTCGTGTGACAAAGCTACAGGCACCGGTTTGCCGAGATCTGTGGTGAGCACGGGATTTTCCCTGTCAACTTAGCCGACGCTGATGAGCCGTAGTTATGAAATTTGGAGGCAAAGTCCAGACAGCCCTTGATGCATACATTTGTTTCTGGAAAAGTCAACTTCAAAGCCCAAAGTCCATCTATGGAATCCCGATTCCCCATTAACACCCACAATAAAACAGTAAATACATTCCAGGGAGAAAGCAGTGGGGAGAGTCATTTCTCAACTGAGTCCTCAAAGTGGTTGCTGCCCCCAGGGCCCAGGTGCATGGGGGTTGTGGGGTGGGGGGCGCTGTGGACAGAGCCCAACATAACTCAGGAGTCTGGGGGTCACACAACCCACCATGTCAACACTAGGCACTGAGCACAGGAAACCGGAGAAGGAGGCATCTGAGCTGGGTGGAGTCACCCCAGGGAGGAGGGACAGGAAACAGCTGAGTTTGTTGTGGAGGGGTTGGAGGGGAGGGTGGGTGGGAAGCTGGGAGATCCTGCTAGAATCTGCTCCGAAGTGGAGCAAGCAGATCGGAGAAACACAACAGATGTTCAGAGCAAGGGGTCAACACTTTAGGGCACAAAGTCAGAACTTAAGGCCACACAGTCCGACCTCCATGGATCTGAAGCTACATATAGACTTTGTCCACTTTGATCAATTGTTCTGAACAGAAACATTAACACTTTGGAACTTGAGGTGGTACATCAGACCCTGCTGGGGTGTTCCCTAATATGGGGTGCATGTACCAAGTCCCCTTCCCAAACTCTAGAATGTTCTAGAACACAGCAGTTCAGGGCCAGGGAGTGGCAGGGCTGTACAATTCTCACAGCTCCATGAAGGATGGAGAGAGGGGTCGTGAGGGAGGCGAGAACGAGATCAGCCCTACAGATGGAGGGGACCCGCCCACAGGCTGGAGAGAAGGAGCTGGCCTGGGGGTAAATCAGTAGGATTTCGTGATATTGAGAGGTAGGGTAGGGGCAGGAAGGGGTGGGGACAAGGACTCACAAGTTTTGTCCTGGATGCAGGGGTGGGCAGAGGTGGCACCTTTGAGACAATGCTCACAGGTGGGAGAATGTGGTTTGTGCACCTCTTAAAATTGGGGTGATAAAGAGCTACAGAGTCTGCTGAGCTTGGATGTTATTATGTTCAGCAGGTATAATAATAAGACAGTTCCATGCACCTCCACCATCACACTTTTCCTACTACTAGATTCCTTACACAGATTTTTGGTCTTCTCTGGATAATCTCTGAAATGGTTTCAAAAGTCATTTCTAAAATGCAGGTATGGCTCCCAGCAATAAGCCACCAAATTCCAAACCAGGGAGGAAACCTAATGATATACGTAGCCACAAGTAAATAACGAGGTGATTTTGTTCAAACAAGTAGTTCTGGGGCAGAAAATAAACAGCAGAATCACCAAAGATGGCAAAGTCATTTTCTGTGAAATGCATTCTCACTCCATGAACATAGCATAGCTGATGGGCTATTTTCTGGTTTTGTCTTTAGAATTTGTTACCCACTTAAGTGATCCAGTAGAAAGATGCTAGAGATAGAAAAGAATCCTGACGTGATGGGGAGGCAGAAGTGGAAGAGGGTTGAACAAGATATGGTCACTGGTGTCCCTGCTAGTTCTGAACAGCCCAGAGTATACGTACATCCATGTGTCCAACTCTTTATGACCCCATGGACTATAGACTGCCAGGCTCCCCTGCCCAAGGGATTTCCTTGGCTAGAATACCAGAGTTGCCATTTCCTTCTTCAAGGGATCTTCCTGACCCAGGGATCAAACCCACATCTCCTGCATCTCCTGCATTAGCAGGAGGATTCTTTACCACTGAGCCAGCTGGGAAGCCCAGAGGAGTTCAATGAACTATCCCTCCAGCCTCTTGGACATTGGGCTTGTCTACAAGGTCAAAGTTGAGTCTCAGGGTCATATGGGAAGGAGGAGTGATGTGTGGTGTTTGAGGCCAGCTCTAGAAATCCCATAAAATCTCTTCTACTCTTGTCTATTGCTATAAATTAATCAGGTAGTCAAGCCCTCTGCAAGGGAGGTTGGGAATTGAGTCTCCAGCTGGGTGGCTGAAAGGAGGGAAGCACGTTGTTGAACATGTTGACCATGAATCTCAGCCCGTGGTCCTCCCCCATCAGGCCCAGTGACATGGCAGTCCCAGCAGATACCCACCGGAGCTACTGGACCACTACCTGCCAGGTCTCCTCTGCATGGAGACACGATAACCAATTTAGAAAACTGAAGAGGGGGTATGTTATTGGGACACATACAATGAAAACTGGATCACTGATCTACTAAGGAAGACTGCTTCTCACTCCCAGTGGAAACTGAACCAGATCAACTCACTTCACATCCCTAAGTCTCATGTGTTTCCAATTCAAAGAAGAAAAAAAAAAAAAAAAAAGCTACTTCTGGGCTATGGCCCCACCTCCCTGGAATGTGGCGAAGGTAGGTGAAGCCACGCTTGCCCTCTGCTTTGCAGTCTGAGACATGCTGGCTAAACGTGGTGTTCCGGCTGCTCAGGCAAAGTCAGGAGGTACACATGGAGTCCACCATGATTGAAGGAAAATGCTAGGTGGGAGTTTCCAAAACCTAGAACTCAAGTGGACCCATCTCTCCGGTGTTGAGTCAAGATGGGGGAGAGAAGCTGAGGCCAAGGTCAGAGAGCCCAAGTGCAATCCCAGAACTGGCTAGTGTGTTTTTTGAATCAGCTAGTGTGTTTTTTCTGAGACAGACATGATCGTGTGATTTCAAGGATGCAAATTTGAGGTGTGGAAGGAGAGGCTCACCCTGCTGTGAGCCTATGCAGGTCAGGTTCTATTCAACACCCTTTACAAACCTCACTTACCCCATCCTGACAACAGCCCCCTCAGAGGCAGGGATGAAGGGCCACGCAAAAACACACCGAGGAACATGGTGTGTCCCTGGCCACAAAGTTAGAAGAAACCATGGATACGGGATTCAAACCCAGGCCACCAGACCACAAAGCTTACACTTGTAAACACTAACCAACTTGGTAGAGAATGGGTATTTAATAAATGAATAACGACACTCATGCAACTTCCATGATTTAAAAACATCAGTCAGCCTCATTGACCTTCCATCCCAGGAGAAGATGCAAGTAAATACTCTTTGTAAGCTGGTATCACCCGTGTGTGAATTAATAGCAGTATAAACGATTACTACTTCCACAGGTTCCATCCCTCTGTAAACAGTTAGCACAGTGGGAACGTGTCGTGTTGAAGTCCAATAGAGTGTAGGCACAACATGGCCTGATTTCCATCGAGACAACCATAGCTGGCTTATTTGCTGTCCTCCAAATGTAAAGTTCTCATCCTAGTTGTGTAGAAAACAGAAATGAGCCTTTGATTCTCTTCTGCCTTACAAAAACTTGTTTTCAGACCATTAATCTGCAATCCTGTATACAGTCTTGACGTTCATGTCGTGTTTTCAGTATAAAGTCCTACGGTCCTAAGAACAGGTGAGTCAGTCACTGTGTTACATGTTGTATTAATTCTTCCCTCTAATCTCTAGTGAACTTCACAGCATCGTCTGCGTTCCCAAGTTTGCTTCAAACGCTTAGGCCCTGTCTAGAGAGCAGTAAGTAACTGATCGAATGGTTTTATAAATTGTTCATACATTTGTCACATGCTCCTTAATATAGTCCCCTGAGTGTGCTCAGAACCATCGGGCGTGGCTCCCGATTTAGCCCCATGACAAGTTGTCACGAGATAAAAACAGCTAAACAGGAATTCTGAAACTTAACTCCTTTAGTTCTGAACTAAAAATACAGAACGAATCATTACAAAGCAAGCCCAGAAAGGTATTCTATATGACACCACATGTATGTCTCGATTTTTCTTGCTGTTGTTCTTTTGTTTCGCTCACAGGTCTCCTTCACAGGAGGTTGTAAGTCAAGCCTCTCTCTCCTGCAGTGTGCAATGTGGTTTGGGGCTGGGGTGGAGGGCTCCCTGGACCACCACCAGTAATGAGCTGCTCTCTCCCGCCCCAGACTCACCTTCCTGTCTCTTGCAGATCACTCAAGTCCAAGGAGCTGGGTTTTAGAAAATGGTGATCAGGGACAAATATCGTCATAGTTTCCCTTCCTCTGGGTGTTCCTTGTCCTGCTGTTCAGCAGACGTGAGGATCTCCTTGAGGGAGGATATGAGGCTGTGGTTGTCAGGAAGGGGGCTGACTCATGCTCCAGGATCACACTACCACCATCATCGCATGTCAACTACATGATGGCTATTTATATAAATACGTAAAATATTTTATGTAATATTTTTTATTTTTTCCCTGCTGTAAAATGGCCACACAACAAACTGTACAGAAATGTAGAATGTGAGGTTTGACACGTCTCTCCAGCCAGTAAATCAAGATCACTACCAAACCCATCACCCCAAGGTCTCCTCACTGCCCCCTCTTCCCACTTCTGCTGGCCCTGCTCTTCCCCAGGAAACCACCATGTACTTCCTATAACTTTGCATTTAGATTTAATTTTCTAGAATTTTATTCAAATAGAAACAAGTACATGTACCGTGTACTTTTTTGTCTAGCTTCTTTCATTCAGCTCAATTATTTTGAGATTCATCCATGCTGTGGCATGTTTCAATAATCCACTCGTCTTTATTGTGGAGCGGTCCTCCATTGTACAGACACATCAGAGTTAATTCATTCCCCTGGAGTACATCTAATACGTTTGGGGTTTTTCCCAGTACTTGGCTATTACCTTAACAGCTGCATATGTCTTTTTCTGTTGGGTACATACATAGAAGTGGAATGTCTGGATCATATAGAACAAGCATTCCAGTTCCTCCGAATCCTTACCAACACTCAGAAGGGTCAAGTTTTTTAAATTTTAGCCCTTTTAATAGGTGTGTAATGGTATCTCAATGCAGTTTCACCTCCCATCTCCCTAAAGAGCAATGATGTTGGGTATCTTTTTAGGTAATTATTTGCCATTTGCATAATCCTTGGAGAAGTGACCGTTTAAATATTTTGCCCACTTTACTGAGTTTCAAGAATTCTTCACACGTTCTAGCTCTAGATCCTTAGGCAGGGAAGTCTGGACATAACTTGAAGATGTTATGTTCTGTCAGTCTGTGGATTTTCTTTTCATTCTCTTAACAGTGTCTTTGAAAGAGATTGTGCTCTTTCTGTGTTGTATCTGAGAAATCTTTATCTAAGTTCACAGATATTTTTTTTCCTAGTTGATTCTAGAAGTTTCATAGTTTTTGGTTTGATGTTTAGGTTTATAGTCCATTTTTAGTTAATTTCCATATATGGTACAAGGTATGGATTGAATTTTTTGTGTATGATATGTTCAACTGTTCATACCATTTGTTGAAAGGCTGTCCTTTCTTCATTGAATTCCCTTTGTGTTTTTGTCAGAACTTAGTCATCTTGACTGGTAAGGATGTGAAGCAACAGGAACCCTCATCCATTCCTAGTAAGACTCTAAAACAGTACAGGCAGTTTGGAAGACAGTTTGACAGTTTCTTACAAAACTAAGCATACTGTTACCATATGACCCAGCAATCTTACTCCTTGATATTTACCCAAAGAAATGAAAGCTGTGGTTCACCAAAAACTCTGCACAGGGATGTTTACAGCAGCTTTATTCATAGTTAACAAAACTGGGGAAAAAACCAAGATGTCCTTCACTGGATGATGGATAAATAAGCTGAGGTCCATCCAGGCAATGGAATACTATTTAGTGCTAAAACGAAATGAGCTAGCAAGCCATGAAAAGACTGGGGAAAATCTCAAGTGTATATTACTGAGTGAAAGAAGTCAATCTGAAAGGGCTACGTTCTGTATGATTTCAACTGTATGACACTCTGGAAAAAGCAAAACTATGGAGACATTAAAAAGATCAGTGATTTCTAAAGGCTTGAGGGGTGGAGGACATAAGATTTTTAGGACAGTGAAAATACTCTGTATGATACTATTAATATAATGATGGATATGTATCATTATACATTTTCCAAACCCCAAAAACGTACACCAAGAATGAACTATAACAGAAATTATGGACTTTCGGTGGTTAAGATGTTGTATGGACTGGGGACGGGGGTAGTATATGGGAAATCTCTGAACATAAAATTGCTCTAAAAACATACAGTCTTAATTTTTTAGAAGTATAGAGATAAAAATAGTGAATTTAGCACATCAGATCTTTTTCAGTGATGTTGCTGCTATAATACATTTTATTTATGAGTATTTGCTTCTTAGCATAAAATAGAGGGTAACAAATACAATTTTTAAATTGAGGTGTCTCCTGATTTGTGGGTCTTTTTATGGACTTTGTATTCTGTTCCAGTGATGGGTCAGCACAGTCTCAGTTACTGTAGCCTTATAAGCCTTGAATTTACATAGTGTCAGGACTCCAACTGTGCTCCTTGCTCTGGATGTTCTCACTGCTTTCTATTTCCATATGAATTATAGAATCAATCTCTAATTTCTAAAAAAATGAAAAACCTATGAAATTTTGATTGAGGTGACCTCTGATCAATAGGCCAGTATGTAGGAGATATACAGCTTAACAACACATAAACGTGGTGTATTTCTCCATTTATTTGACTTCTTTTATCTCAGCCACATTTTGAGATCTGTGGTGAATTGGTATCTTGAATATCTTCTGTGACATTTGTCCCTAAATATTTGTATCCTATTAAATGTTACTTTTATTTCAATATCTGATTATTCATTAAGAATATGTAGAAATGCAATTGGTTTTTGTAGTGCCTGGTGGCTCAGTGGTAAAGAATCTGCCTGAGATGCAGGAGACCTAGGTTCGATCCCTGGGTCGGGAAGATCCCCTGGAGAAGGGAATGACAACCCACTCCAGTATACCTGCCTGGGAAATCCCATGGACAGACGGGCACACTACAACCCATGGGGTTGCAAAAGAGTCAAACACAACTTGGTGACTAATCGATAACTTGCATCCTGCAACCTAAACTCGTTTTTTAATTCTACTGGCTTTTCTGTAGATATCATCAAATCTTCTGCATAAATGGTAATGTCATCTGCAAAAAAAAAAAAGATGGTTCTTCTTACTTTCCAATGTGGATGCCCTTCATTTCTTTCTGCTTAGGATCTCCAGGACAATGTTGAACAGAAGGGGTAAGAGTGAACAACCTTGCTAAGGGTTTTGTCAGGAATTATTTTTAATTTTGTCAAATACTGTTTCTAAATTTACTGAGATGACTGATAACTTGCTTTTCTTTTTTGCATGGTAATAAGTTGAATTACACTAATTTTCAATTGCCAAGTCAACCCTGCATCCTTAGAATAAAGTCCTACTTTAGACATGATACATTATTCTTCTTAAAAAAAAAAAAAGGTTGGATTCAACTTGCTAAAATTATATTTAGAAGTTTTAAATCCGTATGCTCATGATGGATACTGATCTGTCATTTTTTCTTCTTGTAAAGTCCTTCTCTGACTTAATTCATAAAATGAGTTTTAAATATTTCCTTCTCTTCAATTTTCTGCATTTATCTTAAAGTGATATTTCTTTTTCTTAAACATTTGGCAGAATTTACTAGTGATGCTTCTGAGTCTAGAGGTTTATTTGTGGGGAGGTTCTTAACTGCAAATTCATTTACTAATTTTGTAACTAATATGAGTATCTATATCTGTTGGTAAAGTTAATATTTCACATTTAAATATTAATAGCAATTATATTAATCCTATTAGTAAAAATAGGGCTATTCATGTTATCTATTTCTTCCTGAGTAAGCTTGGTATTTTGTAGTTTATGTTTTTCAGGTAATTTGTCCATCTAATCTAAATGTTTTAATTTATTCAACATTAAACTTTGTCATCAATTGTTCCTAGTATTCCCTTATTTCATTTTAACATCTATAGAATCTATAGTAATGTAACCTCTCCATTTTTATATCTCTAAATTGTGTCTTCTTACTTTTTTCTCTGATCAGTTTGGCTAAAGGTTTATCAATTTCATTGATCTTGTCAAAGAACCAGTTTTTTGTTTCATTAATTTTTTTTCTGTTGTTTTTATGTTTTCTATTTCATTAATTTCTACTCTGATCTTTATATGTCTTTTGCCCTGCTCACTTTATGCCAAATTTTCTCTTCTTTTTCTAGTTTCTTAAGATGGAAGTTGAGTTCATTGGTTTGAGGATTTTTTTCTTTTCTTTTGTTTCTTCCTTTCCTTTTTCTAATAAAGGAATTTAGTAAATATCAATTTCCCCTAAGTATTAACTTAGCAGTGTTCCACAGTTTTTGAGCTGTTGTATTTTAATTTTCATTTAGTTCAAGCTACTTTATAGTTTCACTTCTGACTTCTTTGAATCATGGGTTCAAAGTCAGAATATCTAGAAGTTACATTTTCTTAGTTTTCAGTGTTTATGGATTATCCAGAGACCTTTCTGCTAAATTGGATTCTATTGTGGTCAGAAAGTATTTTATCTTACTGGTTGCTTGATATTTTTTATTTCCATAGATATTATTGAGCATTGTTTGGGGATAAAATTAAGCTTACTTTAAAATAGTTTGATATTTTTTTGGTGTTTCTTTTTAAATATATTAGGTAGAATTGGAACAGTGTTTAGTCTAAGGCTAATTACTCTCCACCACTGACTGAATCAGACCTTTCTGTATACTCCACCCAAAGCTCTGTGAATCCTGAGATTTTTCAGTCTATTCCTCTACCCTTTCTAGAGGGCAATTACTAATCAAATGTATTTATAAATTGTTCATACATCTGTCACAAGCTCCTTAATATAGTCCCTTCAGTGTGCTCAGAACCATTGGGTGTGGCTCCCCAGTAAGAGAGCCTCATGATGAGCCATCACATGTTTCTGAGATAAAAACAGTCACACAGGAATTTGGAAACTTAACGACTGTTCTGAATTACAAATATAGACTAATCATTATAAAACGTGCCCAAAATGTATGCCAAGTTACATCATACTGACTTTATGTATGTTTCATTTTTTGGAGCTACTTTTCAATTCCAAGTAAACCAAGAAGGAATACCTTTGAGAACAATTCTAAACATCCAGTTGAATGGGAATCCAAAGAAGATCTCCAAGCTACCCAAATCCATTATATTATAAAGCACCAGATGACACTCTGCTTTAAACCACATCCCAGTCCTCTTCTCCAGAAAAAAGTGATATTTTATACAAAGGGGGCAAGAAGAAAAGTTACTACAATGAACTTACGACATTTTCACAAGAGGTAGGCACAAGTTGTGTTAGGTGCTCAGTTGTGTCCGACTCTTTGCGACATGGACTGTAACCTGCCAGGCTCCTCTATCCATGGGATTCTCCAGGCAAGAATACTGGGGTGGGTTGCCATTTCCTTCTCCAGGCACAGCTAAGTGAGTCCATATAGATTCGTATTGTATATGAAAACAAATTTTAACAATTCTGTTCTGCTTTATAATCCCCCAAATATATTAATATTTGCTTTCTGAATAAATTAAGGAGTTTCCATTGAAAAGTTCCCTTCACTTAAATTTTGGTCAGATTCTAAATAATCAAGTGTGTATTATGTTGAAAGATCATGAGTTTCTCTAAGAATAAAACTCAATAGTTGACCAATTTTAAATGGCTTAAAAATTCAAAGCACCAAATGTGACCTTATGACTACAAAAAAAGAAAAAAACACTTCTATTTATCCAAGCTACAATAATAATATTTATTCTTTCTATTTTAGTTTTAGTTTTCCTATAATTTGAGCTCCTGTTATTTGAAAAAAAACATGTCCATAGCAACCAGCTAATTAGGATACAGAGCAGCTCGATGGAGTGCAGTTTGACTGTTTCAAGGAGTTGATGTGTTTGGCAACACGTGTAATACCATGTAGAATGCAGAGCAGGGCAGTGGCTCTCAGATGAGGACTCGATGTGACTAGACTTATTTTCAGGCACGTTAATTCATGTACTTTGACAGGAAGCACTGCTGATACGACTCTTCCCCTTAATAATCCACATTTTAAGAGAAGCAAGCATTTTGCATCTGGAACCAAATGAAAGCTCTGAGATGAGAACAGCAGAATCCAGCCTTCTTGAATAGGAAATATGCCAGGAGGAGGCAACAGGAAGCATGGACATAGGCACATGAGAGTCACCTCAGAATTTAAAACTGCTTCTTGGAAGCAGATTATCAGAAAAAATCCAAATTTTGCACCCTCCCTGGTGGCTCCACAGTAAAGAATCTGCCTGCCAATGCAGGAGATCCAGGTCCAATCCCGGGGTTGGGAAGATCCCCTAGAGGAGGAAATGGCAACCCACTCCAGTACTCTTGCCTGGAGAACCCCATGGTGAGAGGATCCTGGTGGGCTAAGGTCAGTAGGGTCGAAAAGAGTCAGACACAACTAAGCAAGCACAGGCAAGCACCAAAGTAGCATTTCAGGACTCAGATCAATCTCTGGACGGCACCACACTGGTGGACGGTCATGTCAGGGAAATGTTCTGCCCTCGGGTTCTCTCCATCCAGGGCTGGTCACGTGTGTCTCCTGAGGATGGCACTCTCTCTTCTTGCCACTACACTCTGCTTTGAATGCCCCTGGTGGTAGTTGGTGCTGGTTAGTTGTTCAGTCATGTCTGACTCTTTGCAACCCCACAGACCATAGCTGATGGGATTCTCCAGGCAAGAATACTGGAGTGGATTTCCATTCCCTTCTCCAGGGGATCTTCCCAATGCAGGAATCCAACCTGGATCTCCTGCATTGTGGTGGATTCTTTACCATCCGAGCCACTAGGGAAGCCCTGCTTTGAACACTGCTCTAATTCAATTAGCCCTCGTCCCCTAAACACAACATCATAAACTCCTCCAGAGAAATTCTAAAGACCACATCCCACTAGTTCGATTTATTCTGCAGCAGGCACTGAAGCATCTCTACTCTTCAAATATGGGGCAAAGAGAGAAGACCCAGGAAAGCAGGAAGCCAGGGCCACCTAAACTAGAAAAGGATTAACTACAGATTTTTAATTCTGGTGAAGACAAAATGAGAAGTTTTATCCCCCTAACCACAATGTGTAATTTCATCTCTACGGTATAAAAGTTGCTGTTAGATGCCCCTTTATATTTCTCTTTTATTTACCTTTAACTGGAGGATAAATTGTTTTACAACATTGTGTTGGTTTCTGCCATTCATCAGCATGAATCAGCCATAGGTATACTTAAGTCTCCTCCTTCTTGAACCTCCCTCCCACCTTCCACCCCATCCCAGTGCTCTAGGTTGTTACAGAGCACCGGGTTGAGTTCCCTGAATCATACAGCAAATTCCCACTGGCTATCTATTTTACACATGGTATTGTATATGTTTCCATGCTACTCTCTCTATTGCTCCTTTCTTTATATTTCAATGAGGTCGGTTGTATAGGAGATGAGGTTGTTTCCAAAGCTTCATTGGTTCTTGTACCTTCAGACTCCTGGTATCCTTAAAAGATATCACAAATATGGAACTGATAACGTTTTGAAATTCTGGTGGGCTTTCCTGTGGATTTGCCCACAGAAGGAAAAATGGTGCAGCCTCCGTTTCAGAAGAAATCCATTTACTGCCCAGGAGCAGATCATCTACAGAAAGAATCTGTACCATCAAATTCAAGAACACTCTCTTAAAACACTGTCCTGGGGAAGCAGGGGTGGAAGAGGGTTGGAGTGAGAGGGTGGGTCTAGCAGATGCAAACTTATATATAGAATGGCTAGCAAAAGGTCCTACTGTATAGCACATGGAGCTACATTCAATCCTGTGATAAACTGTAACGCAAAAGAATATGAAAAAAAGGGGGGGAAAATTGTCTTAAAACAATAGGACTTGAACGGGAGTACATCTAACTGTGTTCTTATATATTCCTGTAAATTGGATACATAGTTGAAGACGGGTGACGTTCATGGAACATTCTCCTAATTGCCTTCTCATGTGGGCACCTCAGTCCAACAGGATCCAAACTGCACGCTTATATAACAGTCGCCATGGAACTCAGCCTGAATTTAAGTAACAAGCTCTGAATTTGACTTCTTTCCCTCCACTACATCTTTAGCACTGCTTCATGTCGTATAGCAGCTGCTCAATACGTATTTATTGAAAGAATGAAGTGGATATTTTAAAGCTTGTATTTTCACCTCTTTTATTATTCTGTATTTTCAGTGCTATCCTGTTGTGGACTGTGCCTGTGACGTGAGGTAAATGAGAGGGGGACGTTAAAGTAATAGTAACAAAAACTAATAGGGTCACCTTCCTCTAAACACAACGAAAGTCTGTGCGTGCAGCCCCCAAAGACACCGTGCAGCCAAGCTGGCCTGACTGCAGGCCGGCCGCCTCCATCTCCAGGAACCAAGGCCCCGACCGGTGCTGGCCAATCAGCCAGCCCTCTCTACTTTCTCAGGGTCCATCACAGGCGTCCAGGAAACTCCAGTAAAAGACCCAACAAGCCCAGATTCTCCACGAACAAAGCACCGTCGACACATCCAGAGGGCTGGCAGCTATAAGCTCTCTCTCCCATCCCTCCTGCTCTTTTATGTTTCATCCCAGACATGACGACCTCGGATCCTCAAAAGTCCACATGAGGCGCATGTACATATCCCGGTCCCCGGCCCCTCCCATCCCCGGGTTCATCGCAATACACCACAGTGCCTGTGGTTTAAGCTCCGGGACCCCTGGGGGACCCCGCCTGTCTCTTTACCGCTGATGCCAGCTCCACACAACCAAAGAAAGGGGGAAGGAAGGCATGAGGAAAAGGAAAACAGAAAGG
Source organism: Bubalus kerabau (assembly GCF_029407905.1). NCBI lineage: Eukaryota > Metazoa > Chordata > Mammalia > Artiodactyla > Bovidae > Bubalus > Bubalus kerabau. Next base: position 35,892,459 of record NC_073635.1, read on the forward strand.
GAGGGAGAGAGGGCAGGATTTGCTCGGCCGTGGAGTGAAGTGATGTTCAGAGGACCACCTCCTTCTGAAAGAGCAGTTATAGTCCTCAGCATCCTCACGGGCCAGGAGAAGCCCTCTTTTTATTCATCAGAAGCAGAAATCCCACAGAGCTGCCATCCACTTGCCCTGCACACCCGCAGACACTGGAAGCCAGAGACAACAACCAGGTGGAGCCTCCAGAGTGCTCTGCCGCACCCCACAAAGCGTTCAGAAAGAAGCCTGCCAGAGTGTGTTCACAGCAAGGTTCCCCAAGCCGGGCCACGGACATGGTCAAGACCACTTACCCACCCCCAGAGGCCCTGAGCAAGGCAGGCAAACTCAGCAGCTCAGCCCAACATGGGCTGATACACAATCTTGTAAATCCTTCATTCCCAGCATCAAATGTGCCCGGTTCAGTCCATGAAAAACAATGGGAATCACAACCAAAACCACAACGTAATCAGAAGGATCTTCAGAAGGGCTGGGGAAAACAACAACAGCCAGTTACAAACACAGTTGGCCAATGGTTGTTGAGATACCAGGTGCTGTGCTCAGTTGTGTCCAACTCTTTTGGAACCCCTGGACTGCAGCCCGCCAGGCTCCTCTGTCCATGGGGATTCTCCAGGCAAGAAGACTGGAGTGGGTTGCCGTGCCCTTCTCCAGGGGATCTTCCCAACCCAGGAGTTGAACCTTGGTCGCTTATGTCTGCTGCATTGGCAGGTGGGTTCTTTACCACTAGCACCACCTGGGAATTCTGAGATACCTGGGGATGCCTACAACTTTTTAAATTCAAGTTGTTTTAAAAATGTTTTCCAAGACATAAGCTGGAATACATTCAGAGAATAATGAGAAACCTAAAGATGGATTTTCTTTTTGACTATCAAGCAAACAGCAAAAAGGCCTCTCTTTGGTGTCTTCTCGGCCTCCCTGGTCGCAGTCAAAACACCGTCCAACCTTAGAGCCAGACCCACCGCCCTACTGAGTGTGAGCTGGTGCAGTGCCAAGGGGTAGGTAGGGCCCACGTGGGCAACACTTATTGCCACTTTCTTCCCAAAGATGATAGAAAAGGCCGTGTCTCATTTCTGCCTGCTCCCCCTACCAACCCAGTGAAGAAAACGTCAAACAAAAATTCTTATAAAGACCTAAGGGAACCGTCCGCCCAGGCACAAGGCAGGGAAGAAGCCACACGGAGCTCTGCTCCCACCTGGCCAGCCCTACACACTCCCCAGGATGCGGTACTCTTAATGATGGAGGCAGGCACCTTGTAGTCTCATAATTCCTCCCTGTCCCACTGGCAACAATAAAATATCAGTTTTAAAACATGAAATGCCTGTGGACACAGTATGACACTGCCTGTATCACAGATGCATGCACACAGACACACAGGCTTGGTGGCTCACGCATGTTTTGAGTCCATCTGGTGCATTCCCCAACCCCCACCATTTCATTGCGCTTTCGCACAAGTGGCCACAAACAGTGGATCTAAATCTGGCACGTTTCGAGGTCAAATGACACAGCACACACAGAATGCGACCTCAGACAGAGCCTTTGTCCCCTCACCGTCCATGGAGGCCTGCACACAGCTCCAAGTGCTGCCCGAGGCATGCCCACGCCTCTCTAACCCTGGCACCCCCCACTCCTTCATCTCAGGCTCACAGAAAAGACAGACACCTGGGTGGGTCTGCTTCCCCCTCCCAGCACCCCACCCCCTCGTCCCCTCAACACACACGCAACAGCTGTAAGAGCAAGGAGATCGTGTTTTTAAAATTCCATCAGTTGGTGTAGGCACAAAGTCGGAAGCAGCTCCAACATGGACATCGAGTAAAAAATACCAGTTTTCCAAAGTCTGTAATTATGTATTTACACAAATTACATAATCCTGTATGTATTTACATACAATTACAGATTATCAAGTAAATAACACAGCATAGTGTCAATGAGATGAAATCGCATGAAAACCATAAACTGAAGCTGTTCACTGACCCACAGAGCAGGACATGGCGGGGACAGGTGCCCCGGGGTGACCTGGCATGTCCTGTGGCACAGCCTGGGGACAGGTGCCCCAAGGTGACCTGGCATGTCTGTTGGCATGGCCTGGGGACATATGCATGACAGATGGGGGGGTGATCAATCCATGCCCATTAAGTCTGTGACTGAGGTGCAGCGTTGGCACCAGTTAAGACAGTGGTTTGGCTGGCCAGGCTCATGTTTGTGAAAACTGGACCCACCACTCCAGAAGTGGAGGGGCAGCTGTCCACGGCCTTGGGTGCCTTACGACAAGAACCGGGTGCAAAGCCAGGAGCTGGGGGGCTCACTCCACGGCCCCACAGGACAGTGCCGGCCCCAGACCTGAGCCATCCACTCCCCTGGCACACTTATGTACAGAAATTGCATAAGTCAGTATTTATTTATTTACACACCATTACAGTTTATTATATCAGTTGCCAAAGCATATAACATTTTTTCTTTAAAAAAAAAAAAAATCACTGAAAAAAAAAAAAAACCCTCCAAAAGTCAACATTAAAGTAGCACTTTCTAGGAACCCACGGAGAGCTTTGTCTTTTTCGCAGATGGTTTTCTTTCTCTCCGACGGGTCAATCCAGCATCCAGTGCTACCTTAAGATCACTTTTGGCTGTCTCCTAAAATCAGTTTCTTCAGTGCTAAACATTGTACCCACAACGTCCTAGAAACGTGATCCTTCCCTGTGGTCAGAGGCTTGGTGTTTCTCAGCCAAAAATATTAAATGCCTTTTGGAAAATCTACAGCCTGAATATGTGCACATATTAGCAGCAGCAAAGGGTTAAATAATAAATAAGAATACTACATCTTGGGATTAAATGCAGCTTCTGTTTAGAGGAAAAAAAAGAAAATAAATGAAGAGGACATTCTGACCTTTATCATCAATCAGATATTTTACATTGCTTCTGCCCCCTCCCCCACATCATTTCTTAGTTCCAAACCCTGGACTTGGTTCTTCCTTAATGCACATCAGTGAACCTGCCCATTCTCCACTTTGGGCCAGGGAAGGGCCCCTGTGCTCATGACAAGAAGCCATGAGCTTCTACCTTAAAACAGCTTTGACTCACCAGTGACATAGTTTTATTTTTCATACAGAATGTGCATCAGAGCAAAACAAAGCTGGAATATTAAACTTTAAAATTAGTTACATAAATCCCAACACATTTTTTAACTGCCACTTTCAATTTCCCATGTAACTGGCTAGAAAGTGTTATATGTGGTATTTGAATTTGTTATAAATTTCTTCTTCTTAAATATTGCTTTAAGAATTTGGCTCTCTTCTCCTTAGTATAGAGTAAGAAATAGTCTCCCTTGCCCAAGGGAAGGTTTCAAAATTATTGCTACTAAAGAAATACGTATTCTTATGCTTTTCACCATAAAATGTTATAAAAGGCTAGTAAAAGAGATATTATAAAGTAACTTCCCCTCTAAAAAAATCAAGTGCTTGTGAAGACCTTTTTAAAAAACAAAACACAGTCAACAAGTATTTATTTTCCCTCTCATTGTCATGATTGATGGAGATTTATTAGTTTCATTTTGCAAGTCTTATTTGAAGGGTGTTTTTACCAGGTATTATGACAGGTCACACAGAAAGCAATTTTCTATAAAAGATGTTACAATGACCCCTATGGTGCTTGTGTAATTTAATATCTGAGAGCCAAGTTTATAAGAATTATCCTGCTGTTTTGATTCAGTGTTGTCCCCTAAAAAAAAAAAAAAAAAAATCTGTACCAAGTAAGCTTTTTTTTCCTTTTTGAGAATTCTAAACCAGTACATGTTTGAAATGACTCCTGTTGTTCTGGAGCTCGACTAAAACAAAAACACAGTCATTGTTTAGCTTTGGTATATTCTGCGATAGATTTAGACAAGTAGGATATATACCAACCATTATGTTCTCCAACCGTGATGGAGGAAGCCACTTAGGAGAGAGGAAATAGTACAGACACAGAATAAACGTTTGAGACCCAGTTAATCTTTAATCCTCTGGGGTAAGCTATGGGACAAGCAGTCTGAAGAGTGGATACTCGGTGTCATGAGCGGTACGCGTCAGTTTACAGTAACATGGGCACGACAGCGGCTGTCGCCTTCGGGACACAGGGCCATTCGAGTGTCTGAAATCCATGCACGCCACGTTCGCACGTGGACTCACCACAGGTTCTAGCGGACTTGCCATTTAATGCTTACAGAGCCTAAAGCTTCCAAATGCCTATCTGGCCTGTACATATTTCATTAAAAATAAACTCTATATAATAAATAAATATATAAAATAAATAAAATGTCGCCTTTGGAATCTCTATAAATAAATTTAACTTTTTTTCTTTTTCTTTTTTTTTTTTTTTTACTAAGAGGTCTTTGCTTTAAATTCACTGGGATGACACCCGTGACAAGGAACCGAGAAAGTCTTGTCGGTAAGACCGCGCCCGCTGCACCTGCGGAGACGCAGCGGGCCCGTGGCCGCCAGCCAGTCCCGACGCGTCCAGGTGGAGCGGCTGTGCTGACCAGGATGAGAAAGGACAGACCGGGCAGGAACATGCATGGCCTGTCCTCTCTGCTCCCCCCTCTCTGCAGGCCCTGCCCCCACGTGCCCCCCACCCCGCATCCCCGGCCGCCCTCTGCCCCAAGACCCACCCAGCAGCACAGCGGGCAGGGGTCCCGTGGGAGGACGAGCCAGGGGCACAGCACAGTCACACGTCCCCTCCACGCCTCCGTCAGGCTATGCATGCGACAGAGTTTGGCAACAATGGATGTGATGACACAGCAAATCAATAGGGACCCACCGCGTGAAACCTTTATAGTGGTTACTTTTTTAAGGGCTCAAGTGAAGAAACGGTCTTTGTCAACTTTGGCTTAGGATATCCTTATAGAGTTCGGGTACTTTGTCGGGGTCAACGGGTCTGGGTAAAAAATGGGTGAATTTCTGGTGCCGCTTAGTCCTGGTTCCTTCCCGGGGGGTCCCATCCTTATTTAACGCGACGTAGAACCTCCGTCCAGTGTCCACATGTTTATACAGGTTGGAGGAGTACGTGTTGTACCAGTTCTCTTCAAACTGTTCTCTGAAGACACACTCTTGCGTGAGTTTTTCCTGTTAAAAAACAAAAGCAAATATTTTGCAAAATTAGCTCCTTTCTGTATTTAAAAGTTGTTACATAACTGGTGAGAAAATACTGATTTTAACCCACTTTAAAGGCACTCTGCAAAAGCTACTTACCTCTATAAATTCAACTATGTTCTAATTTTTTTTGTAACGATTAAAACACAAAAAGAATCTAAATTTTTTCTAGTTAAACTTTTCCGAGTGCCAATTATCTGAATGAGTCAGCAGGCAAAGGCAACTAACACCATGAGCTGTTCCTGTTTTCACCACAACAGTTAGGATGGAGACCATCCTGGGGGCGGGGAACCTTCTCGTGGACAGAGCTTCAGAGAGCCGCTTCATCGTCAGCATCCTTTCAGAGTCCTTGCCGTGTGGACCAACATCACCCATGAGGTTACAAGTTTTCTGCCCTTTGAAGCAGTGGAAGTTATTTATTACTCTACAAGAGTGGTTTTCAAACTTCAGCGTGCAGAAGAATCACTTTGGGATGCTTTTTTTCTTTCGATGTAGAGTTCCAATCCCCAGCCCTTTACAATTCTGAGCCAGAAAGTCTGGAAATACGCATTTTGAACAGGCCCTTGGGGACTTTGGAGGCAGCCACCGCTGGGTCCACAAGTTGAGATACAAAGCTTTCTATCAGGACTGGGTCTTCCTTAGTACAAAGAAGTGAAGACAAAAATCCCAGCTCTTGGGCTTCCTTCAACTTAGACAGAAGAACCAGTCCCCTCCCGGTTTAAAAGCAGAAAGACTCCACATTTTCATAAATGTATTGCACTTTGCCCTTCACTGGAGCTTTATTTAACCCTGGATTCCCAGGAACCACACAACCAGGGCCCCTGCAGTCATGTATCCTGAGCGCCAAAAAGAGTAAGGACTGGAGGCCCTGCTCACATCTCACCCCGACCGTGAGCTCACTCCAGGCACAGACACAAATGAGGCAGTGCGGGGCGGGTTGGGGGGCTGCTAAAACTTCAAGGTCCACACCTTCCCAGGTGGTAATGTAAAAAATAAACACTAAAATGACTTTTGAAAATATTCCCCTTGCTCTTGCACACCTGGCCCCTTATGTAAGTAAGAAAACCTACAAATATATGTTCACGCAGTTACACACTTGAGGACACAACTCAGCGCACTGATTCACAGCCAGCCTGATGGACAGTGAGGGTGAGGACAAGGGGGGGCGAGTCCTGCTGAGGATGCTGAAAACCAGAAGCCTCGTGAGCCAGCTTCCTGACACCGTTCACCAAACGCTTAAACCACCCAAGGCACACAGGACCCACACCTCCTAGGAAGGGTACTTCTGGATAATCAAAATGCACTGAGTGGGTTGGTAGCAAAATATGTCCTTGGACAAGTCTCTGTTAAGTGAGTTGAACCAGGGGAAAGGATCGAGCAAGAAAGACCAATGGGGAAACACTGGACCACTGACGCCAGGTCTACAGGGACAAGGGGGTTGCAGGGGGAGCGGTAGCCCCTCCCCTGGGAACTAACAGAAAGGCCCCCACCTCCCTCCATGAGCAAACCCAAAGGAAACCCCCACACTGGGGAGACCAGGCTGAATGTGATTTCTCTTCCATCTCCATTAAAGCGGACAAAATAAAACTAGTGTTAAAGACATTAACAGCTACTTCAGACTTTACTTCCATCTGTATAATAAATATTCTCCCAACAGACAAGATTACTCTTGGCTTAAAAGGTCTGGTTTGAGTTTGCAGTGATTAAGTAAGTTTTCTAAGCAGGCGATGTTCATTTATTTTCTGCTTAATAAAGTGGACCAAAGAATGGAATTGTAGAGCCTTCAGTTCTACCAAGGAAATCAAAAAAGGAATTCAAATCCAGCTTTCTTTTTCTTAGCAGGAAACCACATTACCTGACAGATGCATGTGTGTGCTAAGTCACTTCAGTCGTGTCAGACTTTGTGTGGCCCCCTGTACTGCAGGCTGCCAGCCTCCTCTGTCCATGAGATTCTCCAGGCCAGAACACTGGAGCGGGTTGCCATGCCCCCTTCAGGGGATCTTCCCAACCCAGGGATGGAACCCATGTCTCTGATGACTCCTGCATCGGCAGGTGGGTTCTTTACCACTGCACCGCCTGGGAAGCCCTGGAAGATACTTTGTTTATGAAACAGGGTTCCCCTCCTCCTGGACCCTGAGCTGTGCCCCGGCCTCTGTCTGCTCTGAATACGGGTCACACCTTCTGGGCACTGTCCCTCCATGGATCAGGACAAGACATGCCACCTCAGGGTCTGCACCCATGAGGGGCCTGCCTTTGGAGCCACAGGCATGCCCCCAGCTTCGGCCTCCACAGACCCTCCTGGAGCAGGTCGGCACCACACCTGGGGCGGGACCAGGTCAGGCGCACAGCTGGGGACCGGCGCCCAGAGCTCAGGACACCTACTGGTCACCAAGGTGGCTGTGGTCACATCAGAACCTCTCAGAACTGGAGCAAACCTCAGCCAACAGCAAGTGTGTCTTTCCCCCAAAAATGCCCTCGACAGGGGTCCCTGCTCAGGATCCTGTTGTCATGGTGAAGGGGCATCTCCAGGAGCCCTGCCCAGACTCCCCACCTCCCACTTATCACTAACAGAGGTTCCCTCCAGATACTCTATCTGTCCAGGGACTTCCAAGGCCCCTCCAAAGGGGCTTTACATGTTTGGGGGGTATTGTCAGTTTACAAAAAAACCTTTTTAAAAAAGTTGAATGTGGTTAAGAAACTGAACTAACCTTTTCACTGCTCCACAAACATGGCTCTGTTTCCCTTATGAGGCTGTTGTAACATCGTTACACATACAATATAGCTTTTTAGACAACTCAGAAAATGAAGTAAACTGTTCCACTATGATCTCCAGACAGCAGTTTTTGTGATGGCTGAAAGGTCAATCATCTCATTCTTGGGAGGGTTGGATAACTTCAGTTAACTAGTTAAATGAGGCATGCAGACAATACATTGCCAAACGCCTGGTCCAGTTGAGCTCCTCTAATTATTATGCAAGGATTACAATGCCGCTCAGATAAACCTGCAGACCTTAAAAACTTTTTCTAATTTAAAGGATCATAAAAATTGAAGACCCTGATACCTTTCTATACCATGTATATGCTTTCAAATAATTTTTTCTTACTATTTGGGTTTATGTTAATTAGTGATTTTTGTTTTAGACAAACACAAAGTAGCAAGATTTACAGAATTAATCTTTTCATGACCAGACTTCAGTACTTAGCGATAAAATATTTAGTTGAGGTGAATATATTTATGTTAGGAAGGTGTAGTCCAAAGTTATTTATCTAAATTAAAAATAAATAAATAGATGCAAATCAGGACAGCAAAAAAATATATATATTAACCTGTATTTTTATATATATATGCAGAGGAGAAGAAACAGTTTCTGCCTTCAAATAAACTATACACTTTAGAATTATAGAACTCAGATGTTTTAAAACTCACCAGATGTTTCCAATGCAGACGGTTTATAGAGTATTCCACTATAAAGTGATCAATTCTTGTTTTATTGTATTTCCATGTTTTAATTTTTTTTTTTTTTAGATTATTTAACTGTAGCTGTTTATGGCATACCTATCTTTGAACTGCTGGATTATGTCACTAGGCTTGGGTGGAGAATGTGGCTTTAATTCAAAAGCCTTCTAAAGCCCATGCTTTGGAACAAAATCTGGTGAATGTTAGCAACTATGGAAACCTCTTTTCATTTTATATCATCAAATTCTAAGCAGTGGGAAAAACTGAAATTAAAACTTCAAAACTTTTACCAATCCTATTAAAACCAAAGTATGAGATAATAATGTGAAAATTATAGTATGCCCCAGAGAATACTTAGGAATGTTATACGACATAAACTCATATGGACACTAATTTCAACTATTTGACAATTGGAAAATGTGTAATTCACATGGGCGTTACCATGCCCAAGTCCCCATTTAAAAACTGAAATCAGAAGTTTTCAAACTTTGAGAGTCAAGAGTTCTCATTGAAAATACATAGACTTATGCTGCTATTTTAAAACATGGTTCCATTTTTATACATATAAACATATGGTGTAGTTCTAACCACACCATCCAAATGGTTGCTTGTGTTCAACTCAAAGAGTTGTTTAAACCCCCAGCATAAACTCACAATATGTAAATCCCAAGGTGAGAAGTCACACTGATAGGAGAGTTTCCGACCTTTTATAAGTTAATGATTTGATGTGATCACTCATTCTCTGTTGTTGTTGTCCAGTTGCTAAGACCTTTCTCATCCATCACCGAGGTTTCCACGTGCAGGCTTATAGATTCAGCAACCCCGCTCTCCTTACCTCCTTGTTGTTCAATCACCAAGTTGTGTCTGACTCTTTGCGACCCCACTGACTGCAGCACACCAGGCTTCCCTGTACTTCACTGTCTCCTAAAGTTTGTTCAAACTCATGTTCATTGAGTCGGTGATGCCATCCAACCATCTCATCCTCTGTCATCCCCTTCTCCTCCTGCTTTCAGTCTTTCCCAGCATCAGGGTCTTTTCCAATGAGTCAGCCCTTCGCATCAGGTGGCCAAAGCATTGGAGCTTCAGCTTCAGTCCTTCCAATGAATACTCAGGGTTCATTTCCTTTAGGATTGACTGGTTTGATCTCCTTGAAGTCCAAGGGACTCTCAAGAGTCTTCTCCAACACCACAGTTCAAAAGCATCAACTCTTCAGCACTCAGCCTTCTGCCTATTGTTTATCCCAGTCATGGTATTTAGACTTCCCTTAACTACAATTACTTGTATAGATGCACGTTCCTCATTAATAATCTAGCTGTAAAGTCTTAGTGGGAACTGTTGCAAGGGGTGATTAAATATAATGATGAAAGGACCACTATTAAGAAGCCAGGTCTTTTAGTGCTTCTCTCCTGGGAGAAGTCCCCAAACAGAAAGCAACAAACACAGAGAACAGGTGGGAAGACACTGTGTCTTATTTGATTAGAAGCTCCATTTAGGTCCAGTCCCTTAACATGTCTCACCTCCAGACTCATGTTTCAAAACCTCTTTAAAATCCCCACCATCCCCCATGGGCCTGCTTTTACACCTGCAATCCTGGCCATCAAATGTGCCACTGGAATTGGGGGAACATGTGAAGAAGCAGATGTGTCTGGTGAATGCACATAGAACAAGGTGGACAGGCAATACTGTGTCATCAAATATACAGAAAATTAAGAATTCCTACATTCTCTCCACTCCTCCCACCAAACCAAACCAAACCCTCCAGAAGTGGCCTAAGCATCTGTGGACTCGAAGGCAGGGCCCAGTCTGAATCTGGAGGAACACACCGACATCTCCTCGGCTGTATGCTCACCAGCCACGTGGTACCCACAGTTCAGCCAAGGACAGGACCTGCCAAGAGTACTGCAGGGCAGACAAGGCTACTTAGAGGTAATCTTCACAGCTACCCCCAGAGACAGACATTTGTTTTGTACATCATGTTAGTTCACATACTTGCAATATATTTTCAGAGATGGAGACCCACAGGGGAAAGAAAGTCCAGCCCAAGGTTGAAGAGAATTCCAGTTTGAGAAGTTTAATATTCACTGTAGGCAATATTCTTACTTCTGTCTCAGTGTCTAGACAATGCACATTTGATTCATCTGCCAAGAACTCTACAGGAAAAGTTCATGAAATTTCTTTCAGGATCTTAGAACACCTAGTTAAAAAGAAAGCTTATGTAACATTTCTTACCATAATAACTATCTTGATGAGAGAAGTCATTCAATGACCACTTAAAATGCACATCACAGACTTGCAAAAGCTGAAAAAACTTCAAGCTAAATATTACTCTCTCTAAAAACTGAAAGTAGAAGCACAGACAATGGAGGAGAAGTGGAGAGCTTCAAGGCAGGGAGGTGGAATGAAGGAAACAATTCCTGTTGTTAAGGACACGCCTAGAAACAATGGGACCCAGGCACCTAGTCTGCAGGACAATCAACACACATTGCAGGGAGTGGAGTCAAAACAGAAAAATGTACCAAAGATTTTCTGTCGTAGACGAAACAGGCAAAATTCAGGCCTTGGGTTGCGGAGATGAAATTAGAGAAACTGAAAGATTAACAAAGACAATGGCTGTATAAGCCCAAAGGCAATTTCTGAAGAACTACAAGATTCACAGAATCTCTGCAGTGAAGTGATGGTGACCTCACACACACACACACACCCCAAATGGGGTTGATCAGCCATCCTGGGCCTCAAGTTCCTTCTCTGTGAAGAGAGGGTACAGAACCCAGAGACATCTAGGGTCTCTCTCAGCCTAAGATCAAATGGGCCAGCCTTGGGGCATCCAGTGTGGAAGCCGAGATGCTCACAATGACTGGAGAAGGACACGCTGAACGGGAAATGGAAAAGGAGCTGCAGTGTCACTGGAAAGTAGGGAAGAAATCAACTAAAATGTGCAGCATCCGTTGCCAATGCAGAGACGCGGCCAAGTGATGCTTCTGGCAGCGGCCAAGCAGGGAAGCTGCTGTTTCAGCGAAGAAAGGACGGGGACGAAGACAGGGCTGTGGCACCAGGGGCCCCTCCTTCCCTCCCTGGGAGACTCACACGACACCCCCCTCAGAGGGTGTCTTATGTTGGGGGACCACCGCTGACCTCTTCCCTATGTTGACCTCAATAATCAAAGCTCGTGAATGAACGTCTGCCTGACCAACAAAACCTGTGTCATGAGCTGCCCCAAGAGAACTGACTGGGAAGAAAAACCAAAACCTGTAGCAAAACAGTTCTCAAAGTCACAGAGTATCCAGAGCACATGCGTGCTTAGTCAGTTAGTTGTGTCCAACTCTTTACGACCCCATGGACTGTAGCCCACCAGGTGCCTCTGTCGATGGGATTTCCCAGGAGAGGTTTACCATTTCCTTCTCTAGGGGATCTTCCTGACCCAGAGATTGAACCCATATCTCGTGTGTATCCTGCATTGCCAGGGGGATTCTTTACCCACTGAGCACCTGGGAAGCCTGGGGAGGGCCTAGAGCTGGGGGCAAAGCTGGACGTGTCACATAAGGCAGAGGAAAGGCGGCCCCAAAGAGAAGTGACCGAGGACTGGGAACTTCTCAGACACACACAGTCATCCCCCCAAGATGCACAGAGAAACCCCTCATGGGGTCACACACACACACGTGTCTCTGCTACCTCCTGACTCCCCGGGTGCCCCCACCACTCAGCTCCAACTGGATTCACATCAACCCAGACTCCTCTAGAACCAAACTCATCCTCCCAGCCCCCACCTGGTGGTAGAGAAATGGCCCCATGCTCGTGGAAAGTTACCGGTGCCATTGTCCCTTCCTCTGGGCAACATGTGGGTCACTCTCTCAGGGCCCCTCTGCTAACAGCCCACTTCCAGGACAAATTCGAGCTGACACTGTCAGTCACCCTGCTCCCCCCGGGCACCAAGTCCACAGGCCATCAGGGCCATTTTCAAAACTGCTATCACCTTAAGACCCCAACTCTGGGGGTGGACACTCTGGTACTGCCATGGCTGGTAGACTTCGCCAGCATGTGGACAGGAGAAACCATCCTCGCCACCATCAGTGATGGAAACTCTGTCCTTAAAAGAAATCCAACTATTTAATTCAACTAAGAACATAACATACTAACGTGCTGCACTTAAGAAGAAGGTATACAAAATTAACCTCGGCAAACACAGCTTTATGGTTTACAGTCTGAAGGATAAAGCAAGGGATGTCATAGTTTGATCTGAAGGAAAATGCTTATTTCCTTTCAAACATGATGTCCTAACTCTTAACTTCTGAATTCAAACGTGCAAGAAACACGACTTCCATGGGTCTTGCACAGGGAACTCTGAGGTCGGACGGGACAGCACATCCATCATGGCCGCACTCAGTCCTGAAGGAGGTTGAGGAGCCGCTGCTTAGCCCCCCGGGAGCCCAGATGGCGCCCACGCCAGCCATCCTCACAATGGGCTGTCGTCAACCCTGGTTCCTACTCCAGCCCGCAACCCTGAGGCCTGGAGCTGGGGTCCCAGCCCTGTGCTTCCCCCACTCCATGCTTCATCTCCAAGTTCAAAGTCTTCAGGATGCAAGAACAGGCAGGAACCTTCCATAGAGACACAGCAAGCTGAAAACCAACTTCAAAAGACAGGGAGGGAAGGAAAAGGGATGCAAGCCGCTCCAGAGGACCCGGAGACAAGGCCCTGCAGACAGCGAGGCCGAAGGAAAACAGGGTTGGTGGGGTGCAGGAAGGAGGGGGCACAGAGATCAACCCTGGGTGGGGAGCAGACAGCAAGCCCATGTCCACGTCCAGGGCAAGGCCCCTGCAGGCCACGCAGAGCTGCCCAGTGGCGGCTTTGGCATTACCCTGGCGGGTCCAAGCTCACACCACACAGGCACCTGCCACAAAGGAGAAGCAAACTGCGGCGGTGATGTCAGGACAGGGACAAGGATGACAAAGGGCTGAGGGAGGAGGAGACGAGCTTGGTCAGGATCCTAAGTGCTCACAAGCCCTTCTTGGGCTCCACTTGACACCACGGCCTCCCCATCCTTGGGGGGCCCTCAGCGGGGGTGCTGGGAAAGCAGACACATCTTTCAGCTGCCTGTGAAATCACCGACGGACACCCAGGTCAACGGACAAACCCTCCTGACCGGGGCGGGGTGGTGGCGGGGGTAGCCCCAGAATGGGGGGCTTTCTCAGAGAGGCTCCAGAGCGCCAGCCAGGACACAGAGCAGCATGGCAGCAGTGTCCCCTGAGCAGCTAAGGACAGTGGCAGTGGAGGACCCCTCAAATGTCAACATCGTGGCCTCTGGCAGCTGCCAGGAAAACCAGAAGAAGAGACAGAACTGCTGTGTGCGTGGGGATGGGGGGGGGGGGCAGAATAGGGACCCGTGAGCAGCCACGTCTCCAGACCCTGCAGCCCCAAGGTTGCCTTTACACCGGCCCCTCACAAACTGTCTTCTCTGTGAACCATCCAGACCTCCCTCCCAGCCCAAGATGAAGCCCCACCCCCAGCCCTCTCTGGACGCAATTCCGTTACCTCAACCACATTTGCACATCCAACTCCCCCCAGAGTGGCAAGTTCCCCTTGAACCAGCGCCAAGGTCACCCAAGGAGGAAGCAGCCTTACGCACGAGGCCGCTCCATGTGGATCAGGCCCTGAACTGCAGCTCCTGGGGAAACGTGGGTTCAGAGCCTGTTTCTCTGCTCATCACATGCTTGTCAAACAACCAATACACAGCCCTGCTTTGTTCTGTCTCCATTTAAGTTAATATCGTGGATTTTTCAGCTGTGGACGCAGGGCAGTGACTCAGGCCGGCTGAGACTCCTGTGAGGCCCGTGTTTCCTCCGTGACACACGCCCAGACTCCTGCACTTGGGACACGCACAGCATCTCAGCACTAGGCCCCAGGGGCATTCTGATCAGAGAAACCACCCTGGAAAAGCACAAAAACATGAGACCCCAGGCACTAAACAGATGCAGGAGAGGATGCTCACTCAGCAGGAGTTGAAGGCACAAGGCTGCATGGCCTCATGGGGCCCTGGCCAGCAGTAGCTTCTGCTGCTGCTCTTGGCAGGTGTGTGAGTCACACCATTCCAGGGTCATACAATTGGGTACACAAACCCCAGCTGGTGGACAAACGTGCAAGCACATGGCCTGCAGTCACGAGGGTCAACTGTTCTCCAGCACCTACAGAAGTGCTGGCCTGTGTGCACAATGACACCGCCAAACCCTGCAGGGTTATGAAAACAAGTGAGTGTGCACTTGTGTGTGGGTGCGTGTGGCAGGGAGTGTGCACAGCTGCCCCACAGCATCATTGCAAGGAACGCGGGGATGCAGAGACTGAAGAGAATCCGAAGGTCATGTCCCGAGCATCTAAGCCCCAGGCCAGGCCCCACCTGTTCTACAAAGAGATGCGATGTGTGGGGCAGGGGGTGGGGGGGAATCGGAGCACCAACTCAGGAAGCTTCTGTACCGAGATCCCGGAGCCTAAAGGAAGCCCGCCCCTGAGCACGAACCCCAGTCCTGGGCCATCCTTCTCTTCCCCTCTGTGCACATGGGTGCACTGAGCCCAGCCCGTGGGCCTGACGATGAAAACCAGGTCCCTGGTGGCTCCGACAATAGATCGTCTGCCTGCAATGCAGGAGACCTGGGTTTGATCCCTGGGTCAGGAAGATCCCCTGGAGGAGAAAATGGCAACCCACTCCAGTATTCTTGCCTGGAGAATCTCGTGGACAGAGGAGCCTGGCGGGCCACAGTCCATGGGGTCACAAAGAGTCGGACACGACTTAGTGACTTCACTTTTCATAGCCTGTGACGCCTCCCCACATGTGAGCCCTGCCACCGCTTACCTGCCAGGTTAGCCACACAGGCCTCAGACCATCAGGGGAGTCAGCTTGCTGCTTAACAACAGAAACTTGACTACAGTTACATAAAGAAGAAGATAAATTTTTTTATAAAAGATGATTTTCCACTAATTAACAGCCCAGAGTATAGATGCTAAGGAAACAAATGAACCACTAAGTAAAAACTAGGCTGCTAGAAGGAAACAATTGTTTCAAAATCATGTCTGTGAAGGGCATATATTTTTTAATTCACAAAAACAGATGGCCACTCTTGTGTGTATTGGACAAGATTAATTCACCTGCATTCAAACCAAACTCCTTTCTTACCCTCTGTGTGACCTTCACTAAGGTCACTAAGCCACCAACCCCCATCTCCTCACCTCCAGCACAAAGATGCTCTACTAGCTAAACTGGCTAATACAGTAGAACAGTCTCCCGAGGCGCTGCCCTCCTTCACAAAGAACTGCCACGCAGTCCTCTGACAGCCAGCAACCCGCGCATAGGATGGGAGGCCGGGCTCCATCACTCAGTGTCTGCTTAAAGCCACCCACTTGCAGAGCGCGCCCGCCCCAGGGAGGCCACCACACAGAAGACTCTTGCCATTTCCCCTGCAGGAATGACCCCCTCAGACTCAGCATCCAGGACCCACTGGCATGGCCGCTGCCGGAGTTGTCTCAACTGACACAGCACATAGACAAACCGCTGAGTCCAGCGGGGACTGGCCACCAGGCACGGTGTCCTGTTCCACAAGCACACGCGCATTCTGCATGTGCCCACGCTGCTCACACAGGCACTGCAGACGCCTCACAGAGACCACAGGGACCGCCCCCATCCCGGCACGTTTCCACAGCTGCACGTCCTGGGAAGATAAAGGCTAATCCAGGGGCAACAAGCTTCCTGCAGGAGCATCATCTCGGACTTTTCATCTCCCAAAAAGGAATCCTTTTAAAGCCACTCAAGACCCTCCTGAGGGCTGCCTATAACCACACATGGTTGCCCAAGGATGTGTCTGTATCTGACGTCACCTTCAGCACTAAGCAGCAAAACCCTCACCACTGGGACTCACAGGAAGAGAAACGACATCCTTGGACCGTCCGTGAGGGCCAGGTGACACCTGGCTTCCCAGCAATTCACCCAGGAGGCCATGGGAGGAGGCTGCCCCCCCGCAACCCCAGGAGCCCTGGGGATAGGTGTGCTGCCCCCGAAGCTGTATCTCAGCCCCACTCAGGTAGCTTCACCCATCACATCAGACCCCGCCTGCCGCTGCAGAGTCCAGCCATTCCACGGTCCAGGGTGAATTTTAATATACGTATGGTTTGCGTTGCAGTCACCAAAGGAGCACAAAGTGTCTATGTTTGTACATATTCACTTAAAACAAAAATAATTTAAGGCAAATGGGGTTTGGGGATCTGATATATTTCACTGTTTCCTCTTACAGGGGTGGACATACACCTTCATCCTGGGATGGGTGGTCCTTGAAGCCCCCCAACCACTGCCCCCCTCCGTGGAAACACTGCACGAGGGACAGCTCCGGTTCACACAGGCCCAGCCAGTGTGGACAGGCACCCCACGTGACGTCTTGGGCTTTAAAGTTTCTACGCAGTGGAAACACAGTTTAAATCCAGCACACCCTGGTTACTGATTACACGGACTCACATGGACCCAGCCAGGCGCACCTGTGTCTCTGGAAACGTAACAACTAACCGATGGTCTGCAAGTGCCTGTGTGACCAGCGTCTCTGGTAGGTGGTGGCCAGGCTCCCGTGCTCCAGCGCTGGTCTAAGTCCTCGCTCTGCCCCACAAGCTCTGGCCCAGGAGCAATTTACCCCACCCCTTCTCTTTCAGCCTTAACATCTAAGCAAGGTCCCAACAGCAGAAAACCAGGGTGGCCCAGGTGGAAACCCAGGACAGTGGAGGTGGACAGTGACAGCTCGGGTCACGCTATCTACGTGTGACGTACTACACGGATGCAGGCGTGACCGGCCAAATGGCTGGGGTGATGACCCTACATGCCAACAGCATGCGACATACACAGCACGGCCTTCAGGAGACAGAGACCAGCTCCTAAGGGCCAAATTCAGTGGGAAAGACCAACAGGAATGAAAACTCCAGACAGAAAACAGCGGGTGCTGAAAGGGATACAAACAGGGGTCTGTCATCGTCCTCACCACGTTTTCAGGTCCCATGTTCCCCCTTCCTGCACCGTTACAGTTTTAGAGACTGCGCTGCCTCTTTTTAATGAAAATGTCAACAACTCTCATTAAACACAGGCTTCTTGAAACAGATTAATTGTTTTCAAGGCATTCTTTTTTAAAGCGGTATTTATTACAGTGAATTATTCTTGACACTGTGAAGTAACCTGATGATGCTCAGATGATTGAGATTAAGACTCTAGAGGTAATGAAGCCTTACGTCTACTCTTTTTCTGTCATGAGAACAAAAGTGAAAAATGTAAACTAGTACTCTAACATTTTAATTCTCTGCCCAAGTACACACTCATATATGTGTGTGTGTGAGAGAGAGAGAGAGATCTAATACCCTTCCTAAATCTCACCCAGGCGGGGTATTCTAATCTTTACATTTGAAAAATTACATACCTTTCCTTTTATGCCTCCCTTTTTTGAGACTCCTATACATCCCTCAAAACCCGGTGAAGTGCTGCCACCCAATTTCCCCAGGCAATTATTTAGACACTCTTCTGGATTCCCAGGATATCTGTGATTCCTCTAACATGGTACAGTTCATACTGCACTGAATTATTTATAGGTATATTTCTCCCACCAGAGTCTGAGATACTTGCTGTGTTATCTGGGCACATATTAAGTACAAATGTTTGTGAAGAAATGAGCAGATGAATGGACGTAGGGATGAACTCAAAACAGGATTACAATAATCAGACTCCATCCCAGAAATAGAATGGCTCAGATTTTCCTTAAATCACATCATAGTATACATCAGCAATAGAGTTTTTTCTATTTCCACAGTATGACAGGGTGTGTACATGCTAAGTCACTTCAGTTGTGTTTGACTCTTTGCAACCCTATGGACCATAGCCCCCCAGGCTCCTCTGTCCATGGGGATTCTCCAGGCAAGAATATTGGAGTGGGTAGCCATTCCCTTCTCCAGGGGATCTTCCCAACCCAGGGATAGAACCCACATCTCTTATGTCTCCTGCACTGGCAGTTGGGTTCTTTACCGACTGCCATCTGGGAAGCCCTCTAACAGGGTTCAGAATTCTATATATTTTTCTGAATAAGTATTACCCCATTCACCTCTGACCTTTTAGATCTAATACTAATATAGTCTTGGAAGCAAAAGAACCACACAAATGAAAATAGAAAAAACAATCCTAAATACATTTACATTAACTTTTGCTGCACTTACACATGCATAGACTTTATAAAAGTGATGGCTAATTCCCCAAATCTCCTATTCACCTTCTTTCCCAATGAGATCAGTCTTTCCAAGGTTTCCTCAATGTTTAGAAACACATCTTCTCCACTCCGCTGAGCTTCACACAACTTCACATAGGTAAACTTCTCAGCTACCGTTTCTGGCATGCTAATAACAGAATCGCTGCCTGCATCTCTTTCCTTCTCTTGGTCTCTCTGGGATGGAGAGGAGATGTGTGGGTCACCCCGTTCTCACTGCCACACAAGGGTGATGACAACCACAGTGCAGTGTGGCTCTGGCCACCGAGGAGATGGACTCCCTCACACCTGTGTGAGATGTGCACACAGGTAAACCAGGCAGGCAGCTTGGAAGAGGCAATCCTGCTGTGTAACATCATGGGCACACAGAGAACATCAAAGGACAGGCAGGGAAGACGGGAGTGAAGCCCGGGGCGCCCAAGGCATGAAAGGCCGAGACCCAGAGCAGAGGAGCCATGAGGCCACCCGAGTCCAGCCCCTATCTGGACAGGAAGAGCAGGTGGGGGAGCCTGGCGTCCCAATGGCCACCACCCTCCTCGGACACCATCCTCTCCAGCCTCTGCCCCTCCCCCAGGGATGGACAACACGTCACAGCGCGGCTCAGCAGGGGGACAGCAGAGAGGGACATTCCCTCCAGCAGGGCCCAAGGGGCACACTGACCACACAGGCAGAGACAGCCAGGGCCACGCATTGAGGGTCGGGAAGCCATGAAGAAACCACAAGGTTCAACCCAACTAGGACCCTCGCCGCTGCAGGCCCAGGCTGTGTGCAGAGCAACACTGAAAGGAAACCTGCAGCCCCCACCTCAACACCTAGGGAACACAGACCCACAACCAACACAGAGACACAACCACATCGGAAGTCTACATTCCTGGAGTGGACACATAACAAACATGGATATAACCAACATGGACACAACCAACCTGGACACGCAACCAACACAGACAAACAACCACACCAGAAGTCTATGTTCCTCCAGTGGACACATAACCAACATGAACACACAACCAACACAGACACATAATCACACCAGAAGTCGATATTCCTCAGGCGAGGATGGAAATATAAAGAAGGCACCGCCAGAGCCCAGAGGACACACACACATACAAGATGCTGACCCGGAACTCGGGCTCCAGTGGGTAGGGAAGGTTTTGCAGAAGAGGCAGTATTGTCACCGAATCCTAAAGAAAAAAAGCTGTCTCCTGAGGCACAGGGAGGAGGGGACGGCAGGGCAGGGTGGGGGACCCGACTCCACAGCCCATCAGATGACAAGTGACCAGAGAAGAGCAGGGAGGCAGACTCGAGGCACATGGGACAGGGACAGGAGACGGCCTAGCAGAGCAGACCCGGGCAGCAAGGTCCAGCGAGGCGAGTGGATGGAAGCAGGTGGCCAGCGCCTTCAGGGCAGGAGCTCAAGCGGTCTGAGCGGGAAGCAGCGGTGTCGGGGACTGAGGGACCCTCTGTCGGCGGGACCAGGGTGGGCACGGGGGAGGCTGGAGGCTGAGGAAGGAAATGAGGGGGTGGGAAAATGCAGGCCTGGTCACCCGTCCACCGAGCAGGGCCCCAGCCTGAGGACACCTCCAGGCGAGCAAGGACACAGAGGGCAAGGGGGTCGTCCCACCTCTGCTGGGCACCTCAGGCTCTGAACCAGGCAGCGGGCCTCACAAGCCCGCAGTCAGGCCTCCCCGCCACCCCATGGTCACCAGGTCTCTGCCCCAGAGGGGCTCAGCCAGGGACACGTGGAAAGGGCGGAGGCAAGGAATGGGGCAGATGGGCCCCTGGAGAAGCCCCCACAATGGGCCACAGCCTCGAGGACACAGGTCCATCTGCTGTGGACAGAACATGGCCTCTGACTGCCCACTCGTTCATCCCTGCCTTCAGAGCACTTCACCTTAATGCGGGCTGCAGAGAACAACATAACGTATATGGGCTACACTTTATGTACACAACTTTTACACAATTTGACATGAGGCACTGAGATCTACGCTCAGAAAACTCTGGAGACCACCATTCCAGGTGCCCGGCCAGCTGCAGTGAGTGCTCTCTGCCTCCACAGGGAGCTTCCAACCCACTGGAGACAGGAAGGAAGACACAAGAAAAAAGAAACTCATAATACTTACAAATAATTATTATATTTTTCTATTCTTTTTCGCCTACAAGAATATCTGACAGTAATTTCCATCTCCCTTGTCTCTACATAATGAAAATCTTATGTAGCTCAGAAAAAGGGCTGATACTCACTGCATGGTCTATTTCTAGTTTTAATTACAATGCTTGCCAAAGCTGGGGAGAGATCATTTCATTTCAAAAATAACTCCCATTCAATACCAGAAGATGGGATTTTTCACAGTTTTGAATTTTTTATTTACTGGGTAATGAAAATGGCTCAGCATATAAATAAAGCATTTGCTTTAGAAACTTTGGTCTAGAGAAGATTCAGGGCTGACATCTATTCATAACAATGAAGTGGTTTTCTTCAAAAAGTGAAAGCCTACACTCCCCTTCCCACCACCACCAGTTTCATCTCTATTTATAACCTCGAGAAAGTGTGGTTCCCAGCAAACGTGAGTCAGGGATGCTGGCGAGGTGGCCCGCTGCACTTACCGATCCATACAGCTCCCCCTTCTCATTCATGCCGAGGTAGAGTCCACTGTCCACGCCACGGATGCTGACCAGACCCACGGCTATACTGATGAACTCCAGGATCCCTGCAAGACCGAGACAGAGGGACACAGGTCAGGGCGTGGAGCACTGCCCTCTGCGTGTCCACAAGCCCGGGAGCACCGAAGAGGAGCACTTACTCAGGAACCGTCTTCTCTTAAAACCACTGCCCCAAAGCATTGATTTTTCCACTAGATCTTAGCTTCTAGTTATGAGACAAAAACACTTATCAACATGACACATAACAAAAAAAAGTTTTTAAATAAAAAATAGCATTTATTTTCTCTTTTAAACTTTTTATTTTATTTTATATTGGAGTATAGCTGATTAGCAATGTTTTGATAGCTTCAGGTGGACAGCAAAGGGATTCAGCCATACATATACATGTATCCATTCTCCCCTACCCTCCCCTCCCATCCAGGTTGCCACATAACACTGAGCAGAGTTCCCTGTGCTGTACAGGGGGTCCCTGTTAGTTATCCATTTTAACTACAGCCGTGTGGACATGTCCTTCCCCAACTCCCCCCAGCCATCCCTTCCCCCTGATCTTCCCCCCAACCTTCCCCCACCCTCATAACCATAAGTTCATTCTCTAAGAAAAAACCTGGTACTTACACAGATGTGCTAAGAAATGACAGGTCAGATAAGCCAGTGTACATGTTCTAACTAACTTATACGAGCATAATGTAAGAGAAAACTTAACTTCTACTTTAAAGCTGTGAAATGAAGTATCCGTGTATGGACATGGATTGGAAAAAAGTTCTATTCAGAGAGAAGTCTATGTCTCTTCAAGTAAGAATGGAGATGCCAACCAAAGACTTCTCTGGTTTACATCAAAATTTATCCAGCTCTCTCTATCCAGTATAACTGTATTATGCTCCATCTGGAAAACTAAAAGGCCTACATCCCAAATATTCCTGCTTAAACAAAGTATTGATTTTTCTCTGTGCTTATCTAAGCCGCAAAGAGATAGTTAGGCAATTAAGATAACACAATATTTGGAGGAAAAAAAAATGCTCATTCCAAAAAAATGCTCTTGATTTAAAATAGACATGGATTACTATAACCCAAAATCAAATCAACATAACAATCTTATTTCCTTCTTTCCTCTTGCTTACCTCACTAAGAATAACATTGCCTAAGCTGGGCATAAATCCAGAATTTTATAGTCACACAACAGCAGCTCTAGGTTCCGTAACAATAGTGTTGTTTTAACATGATTATCCAGTGGCATTTTGGGGACAACAGTAAGACACTCACGCTCAGCCATTTTCTCCACATTTTGTATTAAAGTGCTACACTCTATGTAAACCTTGCATTAACACATACCAAATTCTGCATTACCTTGCAGAAATATCTGCAAATATTAAAATAATTTACTTACATTTAAAAAGTTTAGAAAAAAATAGGGATAACACTGCACTACAGTCAGTCTCCTGTGACTTGTAAAAAAGCACTTACATGGATTTTTAAACAATTAATTTTGCAACTCTCACAAAACAGACTGTGCAGCAATCATAGCAAGACATGGAGTACATAAATCTAATAAAGCAAAGGTTCCAAGGTGATGGACAAAGAGAGACTGCTTATAAAAGGGTGTTCCTAGTCCTGTTATAAGCACAAAATGTAACAAATTCTTTGAGCTTAGTTTACAGACTGTCCATCTGAACCTGCAAAAAACAAAAAAACTATGTATTTTTAACAGAATGTGAAATAGTGTGTGGGAAAATATGATGAGAAATTGCCTTCTGAATCTGATAACCGGTGAGTCTCGAATGAAAAACACATCTGAAATAAGTTCATTAATCAGCCATTCCCTACCTCACAAAGCAAATGGAAAGACAAATAAAGCAATATTTCCATGAGAGTCAGTTCATGTGAGATGCACGCCCTTATTGATGAATCATTTTATTTCATTATGCCACATCCAACTCTTAGGATTAAAAATAACTTACACTGTGGCATTTTATTACTAAAGGAGTCACATACTACAGTGTGAGTCTCTTCTTAGCTACCTGAAAACACACACTGTAAATCATAGTAATCCTGAAATAGGATAAGGAATTCATTAACATCCAATTTTCATTGTAAAATGGAAACATTTTGCCCCATTGCAGCTGAACAATTTAATACACTATGTCAACTGAAAGTCATAAAACTAAAAGATACTTGCACCTTCTAAGAGGGTATTTGATGATCTTTGCTTTCCCTAACATGAGGCAGCTCTGAGAGAACTAATAACAGCTATCAACCAACGTTGCCCATCAGCCCCAACAAAACCTAAGTACATGAGCTCTCACAAAGCCATGTGCCTGGTTGGTCTACAGGACATCCGGAGCACCAGTCTCGTCAGTGACAACCCCAACAGCCCAGTGAGAGGCCTGCCACTCGGGCCACATAACAGCCCAAGGCGTCATCACATACGAGCCCTCAGATGACATATGGGGGTACTAGGCTTAAGGACAACCTCCCCAGGAGCAATCAGACTCCAAGGCCTAGGGTCCTTACTGACCACGCACATCTTCCCATCAGCTTTACCTTTCCTCAAAAGTCTGGGATTTCTGTACCACTTTTTTTTTATTAATTCATTTTAATTGGAGGCTAATTACAATATTGTAGTGGTTTTTGCCATACATTGACATGAATCAGCCATGAGTGCACATGTGTTCCCCATCCTGAACCCCCTCCCACCTCCCTCCCCATCCCATCCTGCAGGGTCATCCCAGTACACCAGCCTTGAGCACCCTGTCTCACGCATCAAACCTGGACTGGTGATCTATTTCCCATATGATAATATACATGTTTCAATGCTGTTCTCTCAAATCATCCCACCCTCGCCTTCTCCCACAGAGTCCAAAAGTCGTTCTTTACATCTGTGTCTCTTTTGCTGTCTCACATACAGGGTCATCGTTACCATCTTTCTAAATTTCATGTATATGCGTTAATATACTGTATTGGTGTTTTTCTTTCTGACTGCCTTCACTCTGTATAATAGGCTCCAGTTTCATCGACCTCATTAGAACTGATTCAAGTGCATTCTTTTTATTAGCTGAGTAATATTCCACTGTGTATATGTACCACAGCTTTCTATTCCATTCATCTGCTGATATATATAGTCATTCTCTCACTAGTGAAATGGAAGATGTTGGCGAGATGAGACTTGGCTGAGCCAGCGCTCAGGACAAGCAGCAGCAGAGGAAATGAAGAGCAGGTGGGCTCCTGTGTCTGCACTCTCCTCACACAGGACGTGGGAAGGTGGGCAGCTCCACGTGTTAACATACTGATTTTGTGCACACACCACATAAGTTCTGAAATGATTATTACACATTTTGGAATTGAAAGTGGTAAGAGATCAATCTTGTTATCTCCTGGCATCAATAAGACATGCACTCATTCATTAAATCAACAAACTAAGGAGTAAGTCAATGGGCATCCCCGGTGGTTCAGCAGTAAAGAATCTGACTGCCAAGGCAAGAGACGTGGGTTAGAACCCCAGGTCTGGAAGATCCCCTGGAGAAGAAAATAACAACCCATTTCAGTACTCTTGTCTGGGAAATTCCATGGACAGAGGAGCCTGGAGGGCTACAGTCCATGGGGTCACAAAGGAGTCAGACACCAGTGAGCAACTGAACAACAACAAATTGTAAGCCAAGCACCACACCCTTTGTGAGAATATGACGATGAGCAAGGACTAGACTATGACCTCAAAGAGCTTCCCATCTAGTGGGCAGGACAGACAACCAGGTAAATGTAATAACTATGGGGGTGGGGATGCAATGAGAGGTGGGTATTCATGGTAGGCAGGCAGCTCACTCAGGCTGGGAAAGGGGAGTCTGGGGTGCTTCCAAGGGTTAAGACCAGAGACAAGTCTTCGAGGAGAGAGACTCCAGATGAGAAGGAGCTACATCTAGGGACCCCATTTGAAAAGGATGTCATCACCTCAAACTAGCATCCTTAGCTCTGCAGCCCCTTAAGACGCAGAGACCTCAAAAGAACAGCCCAGCTTTTCATGAGGTCACCTCGTGATCTGGGGGCAAACAGAATCTAGAACATCTGAGTCACAGCTGCTCCCCCACATGCAGAGCTCATCAGAGCTGCAAGGCAACATGGCAACAAGCCCCCGCCCCACCCAGACTGGAATCCTTGACATTCCTGGTACTATCCTGTCCACCAGGAACTCCAGAACCTCCAGCAGGTAGGTTACCCTCTCTCTGGGCCCAAGCCAGTGCCAAGCATCTGCTACGGAGTGCACTGATCTGAGTGGGGTTGCCCCCCTCCATGGCTGATTCCACCAGCATGAGACACAGGGTTGGGGGTGGCTGTTGGTTCAGGAAGAACCTGGGGAGAAGGCTTCTGTGTAGACACAGAAGGGCAAGAAGGAAAGAACTAGGAAGAGTAGAAGGGAGGGAGGGAGGGAGCAGCCCGTCTCTTCTAGGCAGTGCAGAAGGGCCACAGCCATAGGCACTGATGGAGTGACCTGGGCAGCCACTCTCTGTGATGGTGGCATCTAGCTGTGCCCTTCCACAGCAGGCAAGCACTCCCATGAGAATGCAGTCCCCAGGCCCAGGAGGCCTGGTGGGGTCTGACGGGGCCCATGGTCATCTGTGGTCCACAAGAGGCCAGGTCTGTTCCTGAACCCCTTCAGGAAAAGGACCTCGGCACAGTATCCCCCTGACCCCAGACTCACTAGGTAAGTAGTTTTTGGCCCCAGGCTCTGTTCACATGGACCATTACCCCAAAGCTGGCCCTGCTCCCAGGAGCCCCTCAGCCCTGGGCCGCACCTCCGCTGGCCCTGGGAAGTGCGTGGGCCATGTGAAACAACCCTCCAGCCTAAAAGCCCCCAACACTTAACAGACCTGCATTCTTCAGAGGACAAGAATGTGTGCAGGCTGTGGAGAGAGGCACCAGGGCAGGCTTTCTAAAATAGATTAACCTCCCCCCTCCAGCCCCCTGCTTGGGGAGAACCGCACACCAGGGCTGCCAGATCAGTCATCTCAGAGCCTGAGGCCTTGAGCAAAGCCCAGGGTTCATTTGGGAAATAACTAGCTGAATGGGAGCCATCACCTCACAGATTTTTCCAGAATCTGGGCCTACCCTGAGAACAGCATCCTTTCCCTTACTGAGATACTGAAGAACAGATACACAGAACTAAGTTGTTTCAAGCGAGACCCCTGGAAAGAGGATTGTTCAACCTGTCTTTTTAAAGCACGGCTATTGATCATATTTCTCCTCTCTGGTACTACTACTACACCTGACCCCCAGGACCAGCCGCCCCAAGGCTCCAGCGAGGACCAGCCGGCTCCGCACCAGGCTGGGTCAGCCGGCTCGGGTTCCTGTGCCAAGTCAAATAGCGGATCAGGCCCCAGGCTCCCTGTTTTTATTATCCACATTACCATTTCTTCCACTGATTTTTCTGCTCACTTTTTCCGTCCAGCAGTATTAGGGAACGAACCGTCTGGTTCCCCTGGGCCTATCACCCCAGATGGGATCCCGGGTCCCCTTCTCCGGGCCTGGCCTCCGCGCCAAGCCAGCACCCCCCACCCGGGGAAAACAAAGGGCCCCCCGCGCTCCCCGTGCCCGCATCGTGGCCGCACAGCTCCCGCAGGCACAGCCGCGAGGCTCCCCGCCCCCCGCCCGCACTGCCGCTGCTGTGTCACCGCCGCAGCCGCAGTCACCTGCGTGGGGGCGCGGGGGAGGCGTCTCTCCCGCTTCCTCTGCCATTTCCCCTGTCAGGTGGAAAACGCACCTTATGTTTTAACAGAGGTGCAAGCCCCCTTTGCCCCCTACCCACAGCTCCTCTCCTCCAGAGGCTCGGAAGAGAAACCGGGGATGCACTTGAGGTCCCCAGGGCGCGGCTGGGGGGGCGCGCGCGGGGGAGATGAGGGGGTCCTAGGTGCTGCGGGAGGGGCGAGGTGGGCGCCAGGTGTGCTGGCCGCGGCCCCCCCGCCCCTGGCAGGGTCCTAGCGCCCACACTTCCCCGCGCGCGCCCCCGGGCGGGGCCCGGAGCAAGGGTGGGCGGCCGGCGCCGCGCCGCGGACATTGCTGACACCCGAACCTGCGGCGCTGACGGCTCCCGTGGGGGCTGCTCCGCGCCGCCCCCGGATGGAAGCCGCAAGAAGCCGGCCGCGGCGCCCTCCCTCCCCGCCCCCACCGCGCGCGCCGCCCGCTCCGCCGCATCCGAACCCGGCGCGGGCGCGCCCCTCCCCCGCCGCCCGCTGCGGCCGACCCCAGCCCCTGGCCCGGGCTTCCGCTGCCCGGCCCCCCAGCCAGCGCCGCCCCCAGCTGCCCGCCGGCCGCGCGGGCGGACAGGGAGAGGACGCGTCACCTCCGGGATTGGGGGCGGGGGTGCCGAGGCCGCGTTTTGTTTTACGGTCTCCGTGCAGCCGCCGGGCCCGCGTCCTTGTCGGCTGACCCCGGAGCGCGCCTCTCGGCCGCCCCCCCCTCCATCCGGCCCCCAGCCCCCTCCGTCCAACCCGGTCCCTCGCTGTCCCCGAGGCAGAGGCACCGGATTCCTAATGACCGGGTTGCGTGTAGCGAACGTCCTACCCGAAAGGTGACTGCGTTTAAAAAAACAAAAAAAAACAAAAAAAAAAGCGCACGGTGGGGAGGAGAAGCCCCAAGCGGAGCCTCCCGGTCTCCCCGGGCGGGCTCGGCTGCTCCGCACCGGAGGTCGCCGGCCGCACTCGGGAGCCCATGGCGGGCTCCCCAAGCGGAGAGGGGCGGCGGGTCCGCAACAATGGCACGCGGGCCCCTGCCTACGCCGCCCTTTGTCCCCTCTCTCCCCCCCGCGGCCCCGGCCCTGCTGGCCGGCTCGACCCACCTCCGGCGCCTTAAGCCCACCGCTCCAGGACCCGGCTGTGCGCTCCGAAGGACGGAGAGGGGTCCGAGACGGGACGGGACTCCGGGGCCTCGGCCCCGCCGCGCGCGCCTCCGGCGGCTCCCGCGCCACGCGCGGCCACGCTGCTCCCGGCCGCGGCCCGATCCGCTGGACCTGCGTTCTTATACCGAGAACGCGAAGGGACGCGGCCCCGGGCTCAAGGAGCCCGATCCCTAAACGCGGCCGGAGCACGCCCGGGCCCGGCGCCCCGGACTCGGCGGTCCCAGCAGCCCAGGGCGCGCGGGGCGGGGGCGAGCCGCCGAACCCGAGCGCGTCTAGGACCGCGCGGAGCAAGCCGGCGGCAGCCGAGTGCGCGCGGGGCCCGGGCGGCCGAGTGGCACCTGCCGGCCGGCGCGTGGGGGCCCGGGCTGGGCGCGATGTCCCCGCACCGGGCCGCCCTCCCTGATCCAGAGCGCTGCGCGAGCGCTGGCGGCCTGGGGGCGGCCGGGGTGAGCGCTTGCGCGAAGTTTCGTCCTCTTTCCGCAGCGGCCGGAGCCGCCTCCACTGCTCGAGCTTCCTCTGGGTAACTGGAGACTGCAAAGCGGACGGGGGCGCGGGGGCGGGGAGGGGGAACCCTGAGCCGTCTCCCTGGTGGGTCCCTCCGGGCTGAGGCTCGGGGAGGGAGGACAGAGGCAGGAAACCCCGGGGCCGGCCCATCTCAGGCCCGGGCCGGCCTCACCTCGGCCATCGTCTGCAGCCCACGAGGTACACGGACAGTTCAGACCATGCTCAGCATCTGGCGTGAAGCTTAACGAAGAGAAAGCACCATAGGACTTTGCTTTTACGACCTAGTTTAAGTTGTCAGGTGGGTTCGCTCAATAAGTTAACTCCTTCCAACAGTCCGGTTGCCCAAACGCCGCCACCTTCCCCACCCCCCCCACCCCCGCTTTATTTTGTAAGTATGGTGGGGGGGGGGGGGGACAGGAGAAGCCCCTCCACCCACCACCCCCGGGGCGCTGCCGTCGGGCCCGACGGCTCAGCAGGCACGTGTGTGCAGTCATTAGAGCGGACGGTCTCCAGCCTCCGGGGTCTGCAGCCCTCGTGCTGAGTCACAGACACCCTCCTCGGGAGATGAAGCCCTAGGAATGCCCTTTAAAATTAGCTCGCCGCTTTTGCACGCGCGCACACACGCACACCAGAGGCACCCAGGAATCCTACACAGGGCTGCGCGCGGTGGGAACTGGACAGAACACAGGGCATGACTCGATGGCTGGAAGGACAAACGACCCCGGACAGGGCCCTGCCCCTGCCCGAGTCCGTCCCCCATCCCCCCTGCGCCCTGCCCCTGCAGCCCCGGAGTCTGAAATACTTCAGTCTCTCCTCCCACGGAACAATCTGCAACCTTCGCCTAAAGCGCCCCAGTCCCTCTCGGTGGGAATCAGCAATACGCTTCATTTACAATTTAAGCAGGACACTTCTTGGAGGAATAGAGGGAAGGGGCAAAAACTTCATTTGGCACGAGATGGTAACCATTGCCTTGAGCAAAATGCATTTTAAGTTCTCCGTAGTTAATGATTAAAGCTTGAAACTCGTGGAATCAGTCCATTCAAAAGAAACTTCCTAAACCCGATCTTGCCCGCCTTTATGATGCAAAAGAATTAGGGGTATGTGTTATATTTATAAATCATACCCTCCTTTAAAAAAAAAAAAAAAAAAAAGCCTTCCAGTGTAGACCCGCATCAGTGCCAGCAGCAGGTCTGCAATTCCGGAGGCCTTTTTCTCCCCTGGAGCTAACGAGACCGAGTCAGTCCGAAAACAAGGGAGGCAGACCCCTTCCCGCATCCCCCACCCGCGCCCGGCCGCCTTCAAGGCAGCTGCAGTCCGAGCCTGCCAGCTCGGGCCCTCAAGGGTTAACGGTGCACCTACCGAACCGGCTGTGGTCCTTCCTGGTTCCCTGGATAGTACCGTTGGGGAAGATTTCTAAGTGAAATCCAGTCCTGCAGTACAGCTGCCTCCGCCTGAGAATCCCCTTTAAGTGATCCAAGTCCGTGACCGCGGGTCCCCTGGGAAGCCCCCCTGCTTCGGACTGACCCAGGTGGTCACTTAGCAAGACCGGGCTGTCCACCGGCAACACCGGCCCGTTCCCGAACGGCACCGCATCCTGCACGCCGAAATAGTTCCCAACTTCACCCAAGGGAGCCATCGGCAGAGTCGGCAGGCGTTCCGAACACAGCGATAAACAATGATGATGGTGCCAACCCAGGAGGTACTCGGCGAGGTAAATCCAACTCCGTCCCTCACTGCAGTTGCAGAGAGAAGAAAAGGAAAAAAAAAAAAAAAAAAAAAAAAGGTCCTTTTCTTCAATCCATGAAATGCATCAATAAAAGTAACCTGCCGTTTCGCTGGCTCAGGTTCAAGGTCAAACCGCGAATAGTCTAAGCAAGCACCACTTTATACTCGCACACTGACATATTGATAAACGTATCTATGTATCTCTACACACAGATCCCCAGCTCTCGGCAGGCACGCAGGTCTTCATCTCATCCGACCGTAGGGAGGGAAAAAAATCCGGAGTTTCTCCATTAGGCTTGCGACCAGAATGACCATAGCAACTTAAATGCCTAGGCGTTATTATAGGGGTTTTTAAGATGCACGGGCTACGTCAGAATTTACGGATCCTGACTCCAGGAAGGCATGCGCTGTTTTTACTCTAACCGACTCTGCAGACATCAGCAGGAATCCTTCAAGGGAGGAAAAAAAAAAATCTCACGTTGGTGGCGGCGACGAATCTGCAGCCCCGTCCCCTCCTCCAAAAACGAGAAGGATGATAATAAAACAAAAAGAAGGGAAAACTTTAAGCGTCCAAGGCTGGTGTCCAGAGTCCTCCGGAGGCTCGGCTGGCGTCCATCGGCCGGGCGCGGGCGGCGGGCGGCGGCGGCGGCGGGAGCGAGGGGCGCCGCGGCAGGACCCGCGTGCCGCCGGCGGCCGCGAACAGGTGTCGCCGGGGCGCGGGGCGAGGTGGCCGGAGCGCTCCTCCTGCGCAGCCCCGCGGCGCGCAGAGTGGCGCAGGCGGCGGCATTGGGCCGGGTTTAAGGTAGCGCCGCGCCGCCCGCGCTCCCCGCGGTCCTAGCGCCCGCCGCGCCTTCCGCGCTGCGGCAAGCCCCGCGCCGCGCGCCCGAGCGCGGGGACCCAGGGGCGCCCTGAGCCCCCAGTCTCACAAAGGAAGCTCGAGGCTGCGGGCCCCCGGGCCACTGCGGCCGCGTCGCTCACACGGAGTCGCAGCCGCGAAGCTAACCCCTCGTTCGATGCGGCGGCGGAGGTGCAGACTGAATCGGGAGAACTAGTTTTCCACTTGGGGCTCGGGGGCTGCTTTGAGTTAAGAAATAAAACTTAGCTAAGAGTTGGAGTGAAGGGGGCTGATTTAATGAGCTTGAACGGACCCCACAGTTCCGCTCTCATCTCTCCTGCAAGTGGCGCGGCAGGTGGGACCGGCGAGGCGGGGGCGGGGGACTCTGCGCCCAGCCCCCTCCCACGCGCGCACACCGGCCGCAGTGGCAGCTCCTGGCCGGGTTCGGGGCTCTCCCGGCGTCTCTCGAGCCTGCGCTGCGTTTAGGTCCCGCCCCGCGGCGCGGCCGGCTTGGGTGGGGGGGCGCCCGAGCACCGCCTCGCTCCGCGAGCTCGCCTGTGTCTGCGGAGAGTCCGGGTGCAGGAGCGCGCGCCGGGGGCTCCCCCTACCCTGGAACCCTGGACCGCGCTCCGAGGGGCCAGCTGGGCCCGCCCTCGGGAGATGAGAAAGCCGAGGGCCCCGGGTCCCTCGCGGCCCCGAAGCCGCCGCCGAGCTGAGGGAGCCCGGTGCGGGGAGCGCCCGAGGGTCGCAGATGCTGCTTCCTACTCTAAACCCGCGGGACGCACGTGGAAGCCGGAGCCCCGAGCCCTGGGCTCGGTTCTGCTCGCGGCCGGCGGCCCTCGCGCCCAACCCCGGGCTCGGGACAAAGAAATCCGGCGCCCGAGCGGCCAGGGAGCCGCACGGCGCGCCCTGCGCCCGATCCCCGCGGGGCCGGTTGGAGCGCGGCGCCCCCACGCCCGCCCCCAGCCCGCTAGCGCGCCCCGCTCGCCCCTGCTCCTCTTTGTTCACATTGTCTTTGAAACGGCCAGACTCTCGGGGCCAGACGGTGAAAGTTGCCGAGACTTGAGCACCGCTCCAGGCCGCGGGACGTGCCAGGGAGAAGCAAGGTGGGACGCAGACCGGGGCCCCGGCGCTGGGAGAAGTAACCGCAGCGTTTTTATGGGGAGAAGTCGGGTCCGCCTCTGCGGCCGGCGGCAAAGGACCGGGCTGGCCCTACTCGGCACGGAGGGCTGTCGCCGGAAGACGAAAGGGAGCAATGAATCTGCAGATTTCTCGGGCGCCGGAGGTGCCGGCGACCCGGGGCGACCTGCCCCTGCCCCCCAGGCTGGAAGGCGTGCTCGGCCTGCCGGGGGGGAGGGAGGGGGGCGCGGCGTCCTGCCCCTCCGTGCCCACACCCGCCGCCGCAGTCCCGGGTCACTGCGTGTCCGGGGCTGCCTCGTGCGTCTCGCTTACGTGTGCGCGGAGCTCCGGAGCCCTGCCCCGCGGCCTTTACAGCAGTCACGTCGACGGTGGGCTTGAACCTGAACTGCCCGGCAGCAGACATCAGAGGCGGGGGAGGAAGTGTCCCTTCTCAGAAACCACCCGAGCTGCTCGCATCCACCACGGAGGCGGCCAGCGGCGCTGGGCTAGGCGGGGGCGTTACTGAACCACTTGGGTACAATGCGCCGGGTTGCTTACTTTTTTTTTTTTTTTTTTTTTTGGTAAAACCTAATGAAGAAAGACAGGCGGGCGGGCAGACGGAAGGAGCGATGCGGAGAGAGGGAGCCGCCCGACTAGGCAGGCCGAGCGGCACGTGGGCACGGGCCCTGAGGCCGGGCTGGGGACGCTTCCCACCCGCCGGCCCCGAGCGCATTCTTTCGGTCTGGATTTGGACCGGCAGCCAATGAGCCGAGTGCATTTCCGCTTCCGAACCCCGCAGCCGCGTGACGGCCCCAGTAAAAGCGCTGCGGCGGCGGGCGAGCCGGTGGAGCGCCTTCCCCGCTGCCGGGCGCCCCTCTCCGCCGCAGTCTCTCCGCCCGCGCTCCTCTGCGTCTCCACCCCCGGCTGCAGGCAGCGTGCACGGCTCCCTCGCCCACCGGCTAGCTCCCCCTGCCCCTCGTGCAGGGACGGATGCCGTGTCCTTCCTCTCGCCCATCACACCCCGTTTCTGCGGACCTCACCCACCGCCCGGGGCGGACGCCCTGCCGACCTTCCCGGCTCCGCCGTGGTGCACGACTCCCCTGCCCTGGCCTGTGCGTATGCTGCACGGGTATTCTTCAGTTAGTGCAGAGAGGCTCAGCTCTGAGAGGACCCAGGCCTTGCTTTCTTAGAGGCACGCGGTGTCACCGCCTCGGAAGACTGTTGTTAGGAATAAAAGAGAAAATGTCATGGAACAGGCAGCACACAATAGACGCTTAAGACGTGGTGGCTGTGACCACACTCTTCTTAACACAGCTCCGTGGCTTCATCTGCGCGCGGGGTATTCAGCAAACACTTACTGATTTGAACCCAAAGCCACGTTAGGCTACCTCTTCCCAGTACGTTCATCCTTCTGGTTCCCCCGCCTTCCAATTTGCCCCCTGTCTTTCCTGCTGATAATTTAGTCCTCGGACCCAAACAGGAGACTTGACAAGGGAAATGAAGAGATTCTGAGGGGAGTGCGCACTAGGACGGGGTGGCAGGTCTGCACCCGGCTTTGCCACCCCACCCGCTCCCTGCGACTTCCGGTTCCTCCCTTGCGGTCCTGCTGAGCGGATGCAAAGATGGAGCTAGGATACCTGTGTGTAAAAGTGGCCTGAAGCTATTGACTCGCTACAAACCTGAGACATTGGAAATAGTGCTCTGCCCACCCCTGTTGGGGTGGTAACCTGCTGCTTACTCCATCCGCGTGTGTCTCCTTTGATTTCCTTGGACCCCCCAAACGCAGACCATCCAGAACCCTTTCATTCTTTTCCTACAACAACCAGGTAAGGGATCTCTGTCCTTCCATCTCCATCCCCCCATCCCCCCACACAATAGCCCTTCCTCTACTGGTGGGCTTCGTGTGAGAACTGGGAGGCGGGCAGTAGTTCCCGCAGGTTGGAGTCAGTTCCCACTCTGACCCCCATGGACTAGATTTGAACTTTAATGGTGAGGACAGAGCCACAGTAGCCAACATTGATCCGTGGCTTCCTGTGCTCCAGAGACTCTAATAAGGGCTTTCCTGCTTTATCTTTTTAACCTGCAAACTACCTTACGAGGAAGGTACTGTTACTATCCCATTGTACACCAGAGGAAATTGGCTTATAAAAGTTAAGTAACAGTACCCAGTGCCACGGTGCTCCTAAGTCGTGGAGCCAAGTCCACAGACCTCAGACCTCTATGGTGCAGACCCCAACTGCCCTCTGTTTTACTGGATATATGCTTGTAAACATTTAGAAATAGCATGTTTCTGTAAAATAAACATATACACATAAAAACAACCAATTAAAATATGTAAGGAAGAAATAAAGGCACACTTAAAATAGGAAAAAAAAGATAAGATTCACAGGAAAAAACTTAACAGAAATGCACAAGATTTATATGAATAAATGTGTTTAAAGCTCTCTAGGGACACAAAAGAAAACATGAACAAATGGAATGCCACACAATGTTCTTAAGTGGAAAAACTATTTCATAAATATGCAATCATTCCTAAATTAATCTAAAAACAACAGCATCATAATAAAAACAGCTGTTTTATTAGAAGAATTGATGCTAAAATTAATATAGAAATTTTAAATTGACAAAAAAAGTTTGAAATTGACATTAAAAATGAGAAAGTAAGTAGCAGCCATAAATATTTTAAAGTTGTACTAATTAAAACAGAGTAGCATTATCCTATAACATTCATTTTAGCATGTGAATTAAGAGATAAAGCAATACCACAGAATAGGAATCATAGAAATAGACACAAATGCATATTGGAATTTAATACATAATAGTCAATGGGGGGAAAAATGTGAACTATTGAGTAACTGAATGGAGAGTAGATATCTAAATAGTATATAGTAGTATCTATACTTCACATTCTACATGAAGATGAAACCTTAATGGAGCAAATATTTAAACATAAAATATAAAACCATAACAAGTACTAGAAGGAATAATGGAAGAGTTCCTTTATAATCTGAGTTATGAAGGCCTTACTAATTGTGTCACAGAATGAAAATGTCTAAAAGAGAATAATAATAAATTCAACACACAAAACATTTGTTTAACTGCATGGGGAGAAAACACAAATTTAAAATATAAAGGACAAAATGGGAAAAAATGGTCATCTTATATCAAGACAAAGGACTGATTTTCCTAATATGCAAAGAGCTCCTACAAATCAATAAGACAAATATGACTTCTGGTCTCAGTCTGGACCTGCAGAGCTTGGAAGTCTCTCTTCACAGAAAGAAAAAGGTTGAACAAAGTAAAGTCAACAGCTCTTCTTAGATCCATCAGAGAACTGAGGTCACAGGACAAACTGCTTGTCTGGAAACTGGAGAGACAGACGGATGCAGAGAATTCTTAACTGGAGCCCACAACTGGAACCAGGATCAGTAGGAACATTTTCAACTATAATTGATAAATTTCTGGGGGCTCAGTGTGGACAAGTTTGACAATTAAAAACTCAGAAGAGCCCCAGTCTTAGAAGGGACTCCACACTTTCCTGAGATTTACCTCCAGAAATCCTACCAGGTTCTCAGTGA
The DNA here is from genome assembly GCF_029407905.1 of Bubalus kerabau. NCBI lineage: Eukaryota > Metazoa > Chordata > Mammalia > Artiodactyla > Bovidae > Bubalus > Bubalus kerabau. The sequence continues at coordinate 35,928,627 of NC_073635.1, forward strand.
GGAGATCTGAAAAAAATTCCTGCTCCCTTCAGGAAGAGGAAAAACAGTAACCATTTTGAAACATGCCCAGAGCTCTCTGTTCTCCTTAACATAGCTTGCCTTCAAGGGGAACTATTTTACCAGCTCCTAACACACCTGCAGGGAAGGGAATATCCAAGTCCAGCCCCTCCAGCCTTCAACATGGGGGAGGGGAAATCCCAGACTCCAGCTCGCTGAGAGACTGAGACCTAGTCATGGGACCACAGAATACTTCCCTGCCCGCACACCTCAGTGGCTGCATCCACAGGGCTTCTGTGTGATAACAGGAGTTAGAGCTAAAAGAACTACAGGCTCAGACCCTATTTAAGGAGTCTCCAGGGAAACCCAAAGACAACAGGGGAGGCAAAAACAAGGACACCAGAAGAAATTTTAGCCCCTGACACCATAGCTACTGCAAACAGTAAAAGCAGCCTAGCTTCCAGACAGATAAATATAAAACCTCACACTAAGGGACTATTGACCTCAGCAGTTTTTACCCAATACAACTAGCTTTCAACAAAAAATTACAAGGTGTGCTAAAAAAATAATTTTTTAAGCCTGTAATATGAAGAGACAAAGGACTCATTGGAATCAGACCCAAACAGACTCAGACATGATAGGGATTTTAGAAGTATCACACACAGGAATTTGATATAACTATGATAAATATGCTAAGGGATCTAGTTGGGGGAAATGGGCAACATGTGAGGACAGACAGACAATGTAAGCAAGAGAGATCAAGGCTAAAGGAAAGAATCTGAAGGAAATGCTACAAGTAAAACCACTGTAACAGAATGAAAAATGCCTTTGATGGACTCATTCCTAGACTGGATACAGCCAAGGAAAGAACAAGTGAGTTTGATAATATGTTAATAGAGGTTTCTCAAGCAGAAATGCAAAGATAAAAGAAACAAATGGAACAGAATATCCAATAACTGTGGGACAATTATGAAAGGTGTAACATATATGTAATGGGAAGATCAGAAGGAGAAGAAGAAATAGAAATATTTGAAATGATAATAGTTGAGAAGTTTCCAAAATTGATGACAGATTCTAAGCCATAGATCTAGGAAGCTCAGAGATACTAAGTAGGATAAATACCAAAAAATCTATGCTGTATCCCACATTCCACATATCATATTCCATGTCTACAATGTAGACAACCAAGGACAAAGAGAAAATCTTGCAAGTGGCCAGAGAGGGGAAAAAAATCTTGCCTATAGAGGAACAAGAGTAAGAATCACATCAGACTTCTCTTCAGAAACTATGCAAGCAAGAAAAGAGTGGAATAAAATATTTCAAGTGCCTGAAAGAAAAAAGAAAAATACTAACAATAGGATAAAATAGTTTGCAGAAAAGAAAATATAAATGGTTCTTAAACATTAGTAAATAAGCTCAATTCCATTCATAACAAGAAAAAATAAAAATAAAGCTGCTGATATACCATTTCTTACCTATAAATTTGACCAATACTAAATATGAAATGGTGTTAGAGTTTGGAAAATTCAGGTACTTTCATATATTACCATGGAGGTGAAATTGACACAGTTTGGTAATATTTATTAAAATTACAAATGTACAACAATGTCTTTGATGCAACAATCTCTCTTCTGGAAATTTATCTTAAATACCTATACATACATGTGCAAAATCATATGCTTAGGAGACTCCTCACTGTTGCACTCTTCATGTTAGCAGAAGACTGGAAGCAGCCCATCAAGAATATCCATCACGAATAACTAACTTGTCATGTGACTCATAATAAATCCATAAAGTAAAACCTTGAGCAGTTTGTTAAAGGAAAAAAAAAAGGGGGGGGGGAGTTTTCTTATACAGCTCTGAACCAATCTCCAAAGAATGTGCTCAGACACATTGGACTTCTTGCGTCCCCTGTGGACTGTAGCCCACCAGGCTCCTTCTGTCCATGGGACTTCCCAGGCAAGAATCGTGAAATGGGTTGCCATTTCCTTCTCCAGAGGATCTTCCCAAGTCAGGGATCAAACCCAAGAGTCTTGAGCCTCACATGTGGGCAAGTAGGTTCTTTACTGCTGAGCCCCCTGGGAAGCCACAAAACCAGGGAGACCTTGATAAGAAATGAGAACTCATTCCAGGTGTAGTGCACAACCACTGTGACGACAATTCCCTTGCAAGGGTCCGCCCAATGGGCTTCACACTGCACTTATTTCTCTCTTCAGACATAACAGACACAGAGCAGGGTTTAAAAACACCATGGGTGTCCTCTGGAATTTCATTTACTCATTAGAATCAGTCCTTATCTTTCCCAGTACTTCCTGTGACTCCATATTCTTTCCCAAGACTATTTCCCCAGGTTTCCCCACACCCACTTCTCCCCAACTGAAGCTTAATTTGTAGCCAGGCGCCCACTGCATCATCTGTCCATGTCCCCCACTCATATTTCCTGCCTCAGAACCTTATCATTAATGAAACATCCAGCTACCTCCTTTCTCACAGTCCTATGCCTTTCAGCAATTCAACGGGTAATTACCGAGTTATTGTTTTTATAACAAGTACCTAAGAACATAAGACATAGAAAGAAGAGAAAAACTATAAAAGCATAAATTATATTAAGGGGAAAAAAATAGTATTAGAGGTGTGGCTTAAATTTCTAGAAGCCATACATCAAATGTAAAGGATGAGTGAAAAAGGAAAGAAGGGTAAAGAGAAATTCATTATTTTTTAAAGTACTTTTTATTACTTATTTATTTTTGGCCATGTGGCATTTGGGATCTTAGTTCCTCAACCAGGGATCAAGCCTGTGCCCCCTGCAGTGGAAGTGTGGAGTCCTAACCATGGGCCACCAGAGAATTCCAAAGAGAATATTAACAAAGAAAATTGCTATTGCTATTGCTAAGTCACTTCAGTCATGTCCGACTCTATGTGACCCCATAGATGGCAGCCCACCAGGCTTCCCCATCCCTGGGATTCTCCAGGCAAGAACACTGGAGTGGGTTGCCATTACCTTCTCCAATGCCTAAAAGTGAAAAGTGAAAGTGAAGTCGCTCAGTCGTGTCCAACCCTCAGCGACCCCATGGACTGCAGCCTTCCAGGCTCCTCCATCCATGAGATTTTCCAGGCAAGAGTATTGGAGTGGGGTGCCATTGCCTTCTCCGAACAAAGAAAATAAGGGCATCTAATTCCTATTATCTCTCCTAGCAAGAACTTTATAATTCATGAGAAGGGCCAGGAGGGGCTTGTCCAAGGGCTTCGCTGACCTGGCCAAGCTGTGTCTTCTGCTTTCTCCTAAGGCCAGCTTGGTAAGGCTCCTAGACAGACAGGAAGGATAAACATGTCTTCCCCTTCTATGATATCGATATCAGAGGAAGACATGTTTATCCTTCCTGTCTCTCTAGAGAGCCTTACCAAGCTGGCCTTAGGAGAAAGCAGAAGACACAGCATCTTTAAGCACCTTCTTGTGGACAGCTTGGCCAGGTCAGCGAAGCCCTTGCCCTAGGGCACAGCGGCCACTCCCTGGCCCAGCTGGTCCTCAGCATGGCGGTCAGCAGGGCTTCTGCACTGACCTCTGGACGTGATCCAGAAAGTTTCCCTGCCCAGAACTTCTTCCCTTGGACTAACGCAATTAAAACCAAACAATATTCATGTTGATGTATGGCAGAAACTAGCACGATATTGTAAAGCGATTATCCTACAATAGAAAATTAAAACAACAAACAAACAAGAAGAGTAAATCAGAAAGGGAAGGGCTGTGGTCTTATTCACAAACTGGTCAGACTCTGAGGACACCATTAATATCAGTGGGGTGGGAGTACTTACAGGGCTTCCCTCATAGCTCAGTTGGTGAAGAATCTGCCTGCAATACAGGAGACCCGGGTTCGATTCCTGGGTCAGGAAGATCCCCTGAAGAAGGAGATGGCAACCCACTCCAGTATTCTTGCCTGGAGAATCCCATGGACAGAGGAGCCTGGCGGGCTACAGTTCACGGGGTCCCAAGAGTCAGACACGAATAAGCGACTAAAGAGAGAGAGAGTGAGCATTTACTCAGGAATAATTAAATAGCATGAGCTCAGAGAAAAGGAGGAAAACGCAGCCGCACCCAGCACACTGCATCGCGGTGAGTGGTTAATGTTGGTGAGGCATTCTTCTTTGCAATACACAGGAGTGGCTTGAGGGCAAAGGAGGTGGACGCGTGTTCTAAACACCAACAGTGCTGACACTCCCTCCTCCACAGGGCTGTGTTTTAATCCATCGCCCATGTTTGGGGCTGTTTAGGATGGCATCGTTTACCTCAGTAGGTTATATACACAGTGAAAGGACAATGAAGGATTCTTAGTGTTTCTAAGCATTCCCCAACATGGAGAGAATGCTACGTTTTGAATCAGTTCTCAGTGAAAAGGTACAATGAGATCCATTTGACGGGGCCCATTAGTAGTCTTTGAATGTTTCTTTAAGGACAGCTGGATTTTTATTAGTGGGCTTTCCATCCTTCCAAAAGGGCTGGGTGTCCATGGAAGGGGTTTCAAGTATGTATCTGACTATGTTAACCAGTGATGAACCCAAACCTAAAAACTATGGCTTTTTCCTCTGCAAAAAAATGATTGGAATGTGAACTAAATTTGAAAACATAAATTGAAGCAAAGCACCAATATTCATGCACTTAAAGAAAAAAGGCGTGCTCCCCTTTGCTGAGTTGTAGAAAACCATTTACACTATAACATAAAATACAGGGCCAGATCCTGAGTCTCTGACATATTCTTTTCAACAGAACAAGATGCAAAGGGATGTTCCCCACAGTTCATAAGCCCTGGATCCACAGACGATCAGGTGAAATAAGCAAAACAAGACAACACAGCAAGGTAGAAAGAGGACAGTCTTCAGAACCCTGCCACCTGGCAGATTGGACAGGCTGGACAAGCTCATGAATGGTCCTGAGACCAATTTCCTCATCGGATGGTATTTGCCACGTACTTGCTTTGAGAATAAAAACAGAGAGACCATGGAAGATGCCTGGTACCTAAAAGAGACTCAGTAAAAGTTATTAATGAGCATAAATTAATGTTATGTACACAGTAAAGCTATTTTCAACAAAGGAACAATAAAGAGGAAATGATATTTATGAAGACTATTCATAACAAAGGGCAAAGCAACAAAACAAGAAACCTCTTAAGACAGTATGACCCCCACCACACAGACGCATGTTTGCCTGGGGCGGGAGGGCAGGAGGGAACCCTGGCGGACCTGCGGGATGCCCGGCCCTGCTGGTCACAACCGTGAACTCTCCGCGTGTTTGTGCTCTAGTTCACAGACTTTCAATGGTGGGCTGAATGTTACTTACATAATGAAAAACGCTGTTTTTGAATTTTGAAAGCTAAACGATGCCCTTTTCCGTAAAAATCACCTCCTTCCTAGCAGAGACATTCAAAATATTGTTTTCTATACTCCAGAGCTGTTTGCATAATTGCTCATAATAATTTCATTCAGTTCATCATTTATTGAGCGCCCATGTGCCAGGGTCCAGGAGGAAACAAAATAAATGAGATAGGGCCCTGTCCTCATTATGTCCCTTGACAATAACAATGGTGGTGGTTCTCCTATTGTAAATCAGTTTGTTCATTAGGCTTCCAGGGAGACACAGAAGGGGGAGGGGTGGGAGGTTGATTGAAAGGCACTGTGGGGGCTGGCTTGGCAAATTCCAAGTTGGGCAGGCTTGCAGGCTGGAACGCTGGAGCACAGCAAAAATTTCCTGCACTTCAAGGAAACCTCACTTCTGCTTCTTCTGCTTCTTCTTTTAAATTAGCATTCTTTTTTTTTTTTTAACTTATTTTTTCTATTTTTTGACCATGCTGAGTAGCATGTGGCATCTTAGTTCCCCAACCAGGAATCGAACTTGTGCCCTCTGCAATGGAAGCACGGAGTCTTAACCACTGAACCTCCAGAGAAGTCCCCTCATTTTTGCTTCTAAGGTTAAATTGATTGGATCAGACCGGCCAGGTTATCTAGGATCATCTCTCCTGCTTCAAGCCATGTGGTCCGGACATTAACGAAATCATACATACTGGAGAGCAAGCCTGGTGGATGGTTTGACTGGGTGACGGGGAGCTGCAACCTCTCCAGGTGGACACCTCACACTGACCACCCGGGCACCCAACTTTTCTTTCCCTCATCTTCTCCTACTTCCTCCTTTGCTTAAAGCCACTCATGCTGCTAAGCTGCTAAGTCACTTCAGTCGTGTCCAACTTTGTGCGACCCCATAGACGGCAGCCCACCAGGCTCCCCCGTCCCTGAGATTCTCCAGGCAAGAACACTGGAGTGGGTTGCCATTTCCTTCTCCAATGCATAAAAGTGCAAAGTGAAAGTGAAGTCGCTCAGTCGTGTCCGACTCTTAGCAACCCCATGGACTGCAGCCTTCCAGGCTCCTCCATCCATGGGATTTTCCAGGCAAGAGTACTGGAGTGTGGTGCCATTGCCTTCTCCGAAAGCCGCTCATATCTCAGCTCATTTCAGAAGCAGGGCTCTCAGCAAACAACATTCTTGCTGATCCTCAGTCTTTCCTCCCAGGACCGGCAGGACACACGCTTGGTGGTTGTGGAACTGTCCATGGAACTGAACCATTGCTACTCAAATACAGTGTCATTACTACAGGGTGTAAGAGCTCTCTCACTAGACGGTGTTCTTATTCTGGGTAGGCTGCAGCCTTGATCCTGGCAAAACTAGGGTGAAGAGGGACCAGAGAAGTCACGCACAGCAAAACCCCTTCCTGTTAGCCACATGTCAAGTGTGAGGAGCCAACACTGCAGGCTCCAAATGGTCTGAGATTCCTTGTGCATGCTCAGTTGCTCAGTCGTGTCCGACTCATTGCAACCCATGGAATGTAGCCCACCAGGCTCCTCTGTCCATGGGATTCTCCAGGCAAGAATACTGGAGTGGGTTACCATTTCCTTCTCCAGGGGATCTTTCCCACCCAGGGATCGAACTCGCATCTCCTGTGACCCCTGCATTGGCAGCTGGATTCTTTACCACTGAGCCACCAGAGAGGCCAAGGGATTCATTAACTTTTACCTTTCTATCAAGCAGGCTCTTGTTTGAACTTTCTTGAGGCTTCGGTCCCTCATTTAGTCACATGCTTGGCCTTGCTCACCGCATCTGTGTCTACACTGCAGTCATTCTCTCCCCAGGGACTCCAAGCAACAGCTGGAGATCTGTTTGGTTGCCACCAATGGGGGAGCAGGAGTGCTGCTGGCACCTACAGGGTAGAGGGGCACCTACACAGATGGGCAGGACCCCCAGTGAAGCATTATCCAACCAGAGGCACCGATGCTGAGGTTAAGAAACCCTGGTCTAGTGTGAGTTCTGCCACAGATTCCAATCAAGTGCCTCAAAAACTAAAGCTACACAGAAAAACAACGTGTTAAAATTTCTTAACTTTTAGTTTCCAGACATTGCTGAAATTGCCCTTCAGTATTATGTTAGAGTTTTAATGATTTTGAAAGCATACGATGAAGAAAATATGTCTGCTTTTAAACTAACTGAAAATACTAATGTTCTGAGTGAAAGTAACTGATTGTGGTAAGAGTTTTAAATGTGATCATGTGCATGAGATGTCTACCACACTGTTGTTAGTTTTTCATGAGACAGTTTACGTTATTGATGTAACATGTTTCAAGTGATTTATTCAATTTTCATTTATTCTTTAACTGAACCTACATTAAGTCATTTGCTCCTTTCAAAATGCATTTCACCTCAAATGTGGAAGGAGAGGAAGTTTTCCAGATCACAAGTGTAGCATCCTCATGCCCAGTGGTTCTGATTTACAAGTAACACAACATTTACTTTTCTGCTAACAATCTGATATGTTTATCATTGAGGAAAAATATAAAGGCTAAAAATACATGAAATACTGTGAACTTTTCATTACCCATTGTATTAATCAGGGTTCTCTCAGTCCAGTTCAGTCATTCAGTCGTGTCTGGGAGTTTGTGACCCCGTGGACTGCAGCACGCCAGGCTTCCCTGTCCATCACCAACTCCCAGAGCTTGCTCAAACTCATGTCAGTGATGCCATCCAACCATCTCATCCTCTGCCGTCCCCTTCGCCTCCCGCCTTCAATCTTTCCCAGCATCAGGATCTTTTCCAATGAGTCAGTTCTTCCCATCAGGTGGCCAAAGTATTGGAGCTTCAGCATCAGTCCTTCCAATGAATACTCAGGACTGATTTCCTTTAGGATTGACTGGTTTGATCTCCTTGAAGTCCAAGGGACTCTCAAGAGTCTTCTCCAACACCACGGTTCAAAAGCATCAATTCTTCGGTGCTCAGCTTTCTTTATAGTCCAATTCTCACATCCATACATAACTACTGGAGAAACCATAGCTTTGACTAGATGGACCTTTGTCAACCAAGTAATGTCTCTGCTTTTTAATATGATGTCTAGATTGGTCATAGCTTTTCTTCCAAGGAACAAGCGTCTTGTAATTTCATTGCATAGAGAACCAGGGTTGTCTAAAGAAATATAATCAATATGACATATGTGTGCATGTATATATATGTAGGGGCTTCCCAGGTGGCACTAGTGGTAAAGAAACCACCTGCCAATGTAGGAGACACAGGTTCGATCCCTGATCCGGGAAGATCCCACAAGTCGCAGAACAATTACACTCGTGCCCCACAACTGCTGAGCCTGTGCTCCAGAGCCTGGGAGCCGCAACAAGAGAAGCCACTGCAGTGAGAAGCCTGCACATCTCAACTAGAGAGTAGCCCCTGCTCATCACAGCTGGAAAAGAACCCTCGCAGCAACGAAGATCCAACACAGCCAAAAAATAAATTAAAAAAAATTTTTGTTGTTGTTTTTAAAAGGGAGAAGTGGGAGAGCATTGGCGGGGGAACTACGGGCTCCGAGGATCCTGTGACCCTGCAAACCTCCGCTAACCACGCCCCCCTGGGCTCAACCTCGCCAGGGGTGAAATCGCCCAAGAGCGTCCCACTCAGTTCTCCTCTGGCAGATGCTGGCTGTACATCCTCAATGAGAAAGGAAATAAACAAGCTCGTAAATAGACACCACAGAAACCTGCACTGAGAGTGGAGGTGGGCACACAGACAGCACACCTGGAAGTGTGACCCAGCCCCCCGCACGTGGATGGCACGGACTTCTTACCTCTCTGGAAGAACAAGTCCCTTCCAGGAAGCGCATCCTCACCCGGGAGTCAGACACGAAGCGTGCTCTAACCTGCAGAGCTGTGCGTGGTTCACGTTCCGTGTTTCTCTCTCTAAGACAATCCGTTAGTGAGCCACGTTCAGTACGTTAGGGCTGGATCAGGTGCCATTGATATCCTTGTTTTTCCTCCACTGGCTCCGTATCCCCTCCCTGCACCTCCTTGAATGCAGATTTCTCTCCTAGTTGACTTTTCCCTCTGCTTTGTCCTCAGAGTCATTGTAGTCTCCAGGTGACAATTCTTCCTAATATGAATACCACCCTAAGTCTCCTCTCTGCCGATTCTGTCATCCCACTTTCATTGTCCTCATTTCTGACCTTACCCTGTGTCTTGGGTTTTCTCCGCACCTCCCGTAGAAGAGGACGTGCTCCCAACACCACCCAGGGGTGAGCCCTGCGGTCACCCGCACATTCAGGTCCCCAGAAGGGGCTGCCCCATCACAGGGGCTCAGCAAAGAGGATCTGCCACCTTCCAGGTCTAATTCCACATGACAAGTGAACTCTGCGCCAAAAAATTCAGTTGCCCTCTCCTGACACGACAGTGCTGGTCGCCAGGGTGTTTGATGACACCGCACAAGAGGAGACCCTGGAGAAGGCAATGGCAACCCACTCCAGTATTCTTGCCTGGAGAATCCCATGGACAGAGGAGTCTGGCAGGCTGCAGTGCGTGGGGTCACAAAGAGTCAGCACAACTGAAGCAACTAAACAACAACAATACAAGAGGAGACGTTCTTGAGTTCTATGAGCTAGTACCTGTGACTTCTTTCCAGAGTGTTCCTTTTGCACTCAAGCTGTCTTATGCACATCAGCCTTAAGGTTATAGCACTAACTTTGCCTCTAACATGTTTCGTTCCTGGTTTCCAGAAAGAACGGCGGTGATGTTTCATGCCAAGCCCCAGCTTTACCCTCGCTTCTGGGTCAGCATGCCCTCTGGCGTGATGGACCAGAGACTGTTGACACTGGGTCAGAAGCCAGTTTTGAACAAAGGCTGATGCTAACATCTTCCTCTTCCTGTGTGAGTGGTTATCTCCTCCTCACGTTCGCTCTCGAGCACGGTGACTTCCGGGAGAAGGTCTCCAGCTTGGAAAACTGGGGGCAGATTGCCCCTTAGGGGAACTAGGAGCTCATCCCTCCTCTCCCTCCATGCAGGGACATTTGCTGTTGTTCCTCAGCCTATGCAGAAAGGAGAGGAAACCCTCCAGGAGGAACCTGAGCAGCCCTGACGGCTCCATTAGACCCTGGCAGAGGCCCAAGGAGACCACCAAGCTCGCTCATAAATGCACGGTGTCTAATAAACATGTGGTGATGATTTCTATGATACATTTATTGAGCAGAAGAAATGCGCTACATTTTAAAATGCATGCACTCTGCTTTTCATACCTTCTGATGGGTGTGTAGAAACTGCTAGCCGTATGTCTTCCCCAGTAACTGCATCTTGCTCTCCTGGCCTGAGGGCTGCCCACGGCCACCATTCTGCTCATGTGCTGGGGGTTCTCCATGGATCAAGGGCTGACCGCCATCCCACATCAGGACCACTTAACTGTGGGGCGAGCTTCCATCTACAGATTGCGTCAAGGATGCTTAACTGTGGGGCAAGCTTCCGTCCACAGATTGCATCAAGGAGGCTTACTGAGCCCACTGGATTTTTTGTTCTATTTCTCCAGAGGAAAGCATTCGTTTGAGCTTTCAAAGTGAGGGATTTGCTTCTTCACCCCAAAACTACACACACACACACACACACACACACACAAATGCCATCTCGTACCCTGAATACACTTCAGATATAGAAATCGCTGCAGGAAACCAGGATCCTCGCAGCCCCTTCTGTTTGGAGAACAACAACAGCAAGAAATTGGTTCCTCGGGGAATTTTCCCCAACAACCATGACGTTACAAGCACTTTATCAACTCAGGCAAAGTGTCTTAAACAGCACGTGTTTAACAAGTGGGAAACCGCAAGTTGTGTTTCAAACCAGAAATTGGTGCTCTGTGCTCACTTTCTCTAAACTCTGCAAAGAAAAGAATAAACCCAGTCAATAGAAAACTCTTAAATCAGGTGAAGTCTGTTTTTCTTCCTTCTACTCCTTAAAAGCTAGAAGTCAGCAAAACAACTCAACCAAGGCAGAGAAGGCACATTTGGGGACCCAGCACAGGAAGGCCAGTACTCAAAATGCCCCCCCAGTTTTCGCACCTGCAACTGTTTTCAAGCTCAATAATAGAAGTAAAATTGGTCACTTGTGAGCTGAACTCAGCACTGGCTCCTTATTTTGACTGCATCAGAATCATCTTCTAGTGAAATTATATTTTACAAGCAATTTTTGTGTCTGCATGCAAGGGCTGAAATGAACCACTGCAAAAACAACAACAACTGCTCTCCTTAAAACTTAGTAAAACACAAAATGTGTTTGTCATTTTCTCCCCTCCTTACTTTTCTAAGATGATAAATTAACACTTGCCACACATGCAGAATCAAAAACAGCTAAAATAAATTCAAAGTCTCACATGTTTTGTTTTCCCAAAAAAAAAGGTCTGGGTTTAAGTCTATCAGTTATGCTTAAGAAACATTCCTGTGATGAAAATGACCCAGCTTATCTCCAAATCCACTCAGTAAAAATATTGTCCTATTTTTTTCTGAGTTTTTGTGTTTAAAAATAGTCTGTAATTCCCGCAACTCCTGTCTCTCTGCACAGAGGAAGTTGTATATGTGTCCATGTTACCACAAGCTTACCAAGGTCTTAAGTGCAATAAAGATAAATGAATGAACTCACTTAGAGAAAGTGCCCGTGACTAGACCCCAAGGGGCTCATCTGGGGAGGAACTGGGGCGGGCACATGAGGCACCCAGGATGCAGAGTTTAGGGGAGCCCTGGGGAGCTGGCCCTGCCCTGGAGAGACCCCAAGCAGGAGGCTAGCTTCCTCCCTCCCCTGAGTCTGGGTCACTCTGGAGTCCTCAAGGATGAGGAGACCAGGCAGGGCTGGTCCTTCTCACAGACTGTGGCCCTCACAGCCAGAACTGGAAGCCCCCATGCACCCCCTCCTGCTGTTTAACCTGTGACGCTGAACTGGGCGGGTCCTTTGAGTAGGAGCCCTCCCTCCCTGTCCACTGTTCCAGGGAAATGTGGGTGAAGGTGGGGGGCTCTGTGCTGGTTGGAGGTGCAGAGATGTCTTTGCACTCTGAAGGCAGAACTCGGGAGTCATGTTCATGGGGCCAGACAGGCTGGGTGCGTCTGTCTGGACCCCAGCTCTCAGGGGAGCAGCCCCCGGGGCTCACCGGCTCTCCAGCCCACGGGCATTATTGCGGTCAGCGGGGCCGCGGCGGGCGGTGGCGAGAACTGCCCTGGCAGCGGGGCCAGGCCCGCTCATGTGGAAGGGCAGCCGCGCTCATTCTCAGGCCCCCGGCCATTAGGGAGCGAAGCAGCTCATTAGAGGTCCTCCCCTCTCAACGCCAATTACCCCCAGATAATGACGGCCCGGCCACGCTCTGCCTGCCCGTCCTCTCGGCTGGCGCATCCTCACCCAGGCCTGGCCTCCCCCCACCAGCCTGGGAACTCGGCCCCCAGCTGGTCTCTGTCCAGTGCTGGTCGGAAGGCGGGTGGGGTGCCCCCCCCAGAGCCGGCTGGTAGAGGCGCCCCGGTCGTCCTCTTCCAGAGGAGCCGGCGGTGAGTGGCAGAGGTTGCCGTGTTTGTTCTCGTTGCAGAAAACACTACAGAAGAAAAATCCAGCCCGAGCCCCTCCCCATGGCATATTAGTTTAGGAGTAAAAGGAATGACTGGAAAAGGAAATGGTGACCCCTTCCAGTGTTCTTGCTGGGGAAATCCCATGGACAGAGGCCAGGCTACAGCCCCCCAGGGTCGCAAGAGTGGGACATGACTTAGTGACTAAACTGACACTACCAAAAGGAGCGGCAGGGAAGCCAGGAACGAGAGAGGGAAACACTTCCCATGAAAGCAGAAAACAGCCTGAATCTGTTCAGAAGCTGCCTCTTCACCAGGGACTGCCTCTGGACTGAGGCCCTGGGCTCGGGCGCTGCTGTGCACATACTTTTGTCTGCTATCACCAAGCTTAACTTGCTCCTCACTCTCTGACCTGCGTGCTTCACTATCTGTGCTGCAAATTCACATTGAGTTCGAAAGCCACGACTTGTTTGTTGTGCTGTTGTTGTTCAATTGCTCAGTCATGTCCAACTCTTTGCAACCCCATGAACTTCAGCACACCAGGCTCCCCTGTCCTCCACTATCTCTTGGAGCTTGCTCAAGAGTTGGTGATGCCATCCAACCATCTCATCCTCTGTCATTCTCTGCTCCTCCTGCCCTCAATCTTTCCCAGCATCAGGGTCTTTTCCAGTGAGTCAGCTTTTCACATCAGGTGACCAAAGTTGTTGTTTGTTTTTTAATTTATTTATTTTTAATTGGAGCACAACTGCTTTACAATATTGTGTTGGTTTCTGCACACACATCAAGATGAATCAGCCATAAGTGTACATATGTGGCCCCCCTCTTGAACCTCCCTCCCACCTCCCACCCCGTCCCACCCCTCTAGGTTGTCACAGAGCACCAGGTTTGAGTGTCTTGCATCATACAGCAAATTCCCACTGGCTGTCTGTTTTACATATGGTAGTGTATATGTTTCCACACTACTCTTTCAATTCATCCCAGGTTCTCCTTCCCCTGCTGTGTCCACACATCTGTTCTCTATGTCTGTGTCTCCACTGCTGTCCTGCAGAGAGATTCATCAGTACCATCTTTCTAGATTCCACATATATGCATTAATATACAATATTTGTTTTTCTCTTCCTGACTTACTTCAATCTGTATAATAGGCTCTAGGTTCATCCACCTCATTAGGACTGACTCAAATGTGTTCTTTTTTATGCCTGAGTAATATTCCATTGTATATATGTACCATAACTTCTTTATCCATTCATCTGTCAATAGACACCTGGATGAAAGCCACGATCTTTAATTTCCAGCTTTCTGGCCACGTCAAGCAGTTTGTGTTTGATCACCTGTGCCCTCACCTGCAGCTCCTGCATTATATCTGGTGCCACTGAGAAATGTCACATGACTCACATCTGACCTTGTTAAGAGAATGTCTCCAGGGCTGTCACTGTCATGAGAAAATGGATCATCCCATTGTTTCACTATCTTAAATGAATCCACTTGTTTTCTCTGTCATGTCAATACTCTTTCAAAGACTCAGCAGCACATTTTGGAAACTGTTATTTTACGGGCAGATCTGGTTCACAGGAATTGATGAAGGGGGTGTCTTCAAAGATCATCCAAACAGCGCAGAGTCCATCCTTTAGAGGGACACCGATGGTCAGGAGAGGCAGAGCCCACGCTTCCTGATGTCCTAAACTAACATCCCAGAGTCCCAGTGGAAAAAAGTCACAACTGTTTGTATAGTAACAGAACTACCGAAAGCGACACAAAATCAGCTGTGCAAACGGCCAAAGCTAAGACTCTCTTCGGTTTATTCTGCGACAGGGTGAGAATGTAAATGGTGGTTTCCAGGTGGAAAATGAAACCAAAGAATGTAGGCGCCCCCTTGTGGACAGAGCCATCACTGCCCTTCAGGTGCCTCGTTTACATCACTGTGTGTGGGTTCAGTCGCGTCTGAGCGACCCCATAGTCTGTAGCCTGACAGGCTCCTCTGTCCCTGAGATTCTCCAGGCAAGAACACTGGAGTGCCATGCCCTTCTCCAAGGGATCTTCCAGACCCAGGGGTTGAACCCATGTATCTTACGTCTCCTGAATTGCAGATGGGTTCTTTACCACTGAGCCTGCGGGGAAGCCCCATTTACATTAGGAGTGTTTGTTGCTCAGTCACGTCCGACTCTTTGCGATTCCCTTCTCCAGGGGATCTTCCCAACCCAGGGATTGAACCCGGGTTTCTTGTATTGCAGGCAGATTCTTTACCGTCTGAGACACCAGGAACGCCTAGGGCCTAAATGGCAGGTAAGTTTCCCAAGATCTTCACCTTCGTAATTACTGCTCAGATGAACATGCACCCTCTAGGCAAGAACATCAGAGCTTTGTGTGCTATGTAATCAGGGTCCTTGACCCCAAAAGTATCCCTAGCAGACCCACTGTGGGTCTCCCGAGCCCCAAGTGCTAGTGGCTCTGTGGCTGTCCCCCTCTCAGGGCACCCAGGGCTTCCCTGGTGGCTCAGTGGTTAAGAACCTACTCTGCAGTGCAGAGGACACTGGTTCCATCCCTGGTCCGAGAAGATCCCACATGCCACGGGGCAACTAAGCCCGTGCACCACAACTACTGAGCCTGTGCTCTAGAGCCCAGGAGCTGCAGGTACTGAAACCAGGGGGCCCTAGAGCCCGTGCTCTACATTGAGAGAAGCCACTGCAATGAGAAGCCCACGGACCACGACTAGAGAGTAGCCCCCTCTCTCCGCAACGAGAGAAAGCACAGCAACGAAGACCCAGCGCAGCCAAATATAAAAATGTTTTAATAAATAAAATTTTTAAAAATGAGAGCTTGTGATAAATAAAAAATACACTTTCTTAAAAAAATCCACCCAAGTCAAATGCACTTGGATGGAGGCATGAGGAGGTGACAGAGGTTAGCAGCCACACCTGAACTGAAAGGGAAGCAGGGTCCCTCAGTAGCAGCTGGACCCACAGTGGCCTGGTGGGCGGGGAGGAGTGGGGGCCAGGACACACCTGGCCTCTCTTTTCTGTCCGTGGGATCCAAGCTGAGGACCTGCCTACCCCATGGCCCAGAAAAACGATTTTTTATCATCCGTCAAGGCAGGAGACACATCTATGGCCACCGTCCATTTAGAGAAGCTGTGTGCATGTTGTACAAGAATCCATCCATTAAGACAGATAAGAAAACAAGGAGAGTTGAAGGTAGGGAAGAAGTAAACAGGACTTCAGTCATTAACACCCTAACACAACAGGCTTTGCGTTTGCTAGTCTGTGTGTAGAATGCAAAAGTATTAAAGCCTGGTAACACGATGGTGTTTGGTTTTTTGTCTCTTTTCTTTTTTTTTTAAAGTGAGCTTTTTATCTAGAGGGAAGTCCCTAATGAGGAGTCGGTAAGTCTGGACTAGTGCAAGAGCAGTATAGAAACATCCAATCTCTGGGCTCATATTACTTCCTTTGTAAAATTAGAGGGTTAATTTAAAATTTTCCAAGGCTTCTTCCAAATCTAAAATTATATACTGCCTCTAACAACTCAACAAAAATTTTCAATTTCCATCTTTTACTTTTCTTAACTCTAGTTTTGTATATCCATTATTCTGCCTCATTTTTATGGCATGTACATGAGTGAGCCATGATCCTACCAGAAATGACTCAGTTGGGGGAGAGTCAGCTCTGAAAAGACAGTAAATCAGTAACGTGGTTCCTCAACCTTCTCCCAGGTTGGGGAGAGCACAGCCCCAGGGTCAGGGAGGACAACTGGATCAGACTCCGCTAGGCTCCTAGCCTCGGCCCCACTGCACCCAGTTTAACGATGTGTACTCCTCCGGCCGCTGGGATGCATGAAAGGTCTCACACCCAGAGCATCCTGCCAGCTGTGTGAAGCCACTTATATCAGCCATTACTACCCACACAAGTTCTAAGGAAAAGCTTTTTCTCCTTCTTAGTATACAAGGCTTCCCAGGTGGCTCTGTGGTAAAGAATGTGTCTTGCCTGCCAATGCAAGAGACACAGGAAAACGTGGGTTCAGTCCCTGGTGGGGAAGATCCCCTGGAGGAGAAAATGGCAACTCACTCCAGTATTCTTGCCTGGAGGATCCCATGGACAGAGGAGCCTGGCAGACTACAGTCCATGAGGTCATAAAAGGTCAGACATGACTTAGCAACTGAGCACCCGAACACAGTCAGCATATAAGAAATTTGTGTAACAAAATTTATCATGAAAAAAGAGTTTTTAAAATTTTCTGCTCAATGAGTCTTTCAGAAGTAAAATTAACTTCCAGAGAATTCAAACATTTCTATCATTACACATAAAGGACAAATGGGTCTTTTTCTCATATCATTAGTACAAATATTAGAAGAATGATAATACCTTTTCCTCTATTCAGATAGCACCTCTTCTCCCAAGGAGTTCAATGTGTTTCTCAAAAGTATTTTCTTTAAATGTCTTGACTACAGGAAATAATCTTAGTTACATACTCTTTGTCATCTCCAGTATCGTTTTTAAAAGCATCACATTTTAAGATAGACTTTACTATTAATTATTACTATTAACAATAATAATGCTAATTATGATCATTAGCCCTTGGCAGCTGCTCACACGGGGAAACTAAAGACTCAATGAGCTTCTTCGAGTTTAGCATTTCCGTGAAACATATAATTTTGAAATACTGAAAATAGATTTAAACACTAGTAATTCTGTATTTATGTCCTTAATAGTGACGTAATAGATTTCTTTCCTACTTAGTTTTTTCCAGCTGCATACATAGCAATTACCCAAAACTCTGTAATTCACATTAGGCTTAGATCCAGAGACCCCAATAAATCTTTCTGGAGTTTGGAGTAAAATATATCAATTAACATTGTTAAACCTGACGTGATTTATTATGCTTCTTCATTAAGCTTATTTTAGAGCCTAGAGACAAATATATATGTGTGTATATATATGTGTGTATATATATGTGTGTATGTATGTATATGCATTTTTATGTATATATGTATGTGTGTATAAGTATGTATATATATATATATATATGTGTGTGTGTGTGTGTGTGTGTGCATTCTCAGTCACTCAGTCATGTACGATTCTTTGCAACCCTATGGACTGTAAAATTCTCCAAGTGAGGCTTCAACAGTACGTGAACCAAGAACTTTCAGATGTTCAAGCTGGATTTAGAAAAGGCAGAAAAAACAAAAATCAAATTGCCAACATCCGTTGGATCATACAGAAAGCAAGAGAGTTCCAGAAAACCATCTACTTCTGCTTTATTGACTATGTCAAAGCCTTTGACTGTGTGAATCACAACCACCTGTGGAAAATTCTTTAAGAGATGGGAATATCAGACCATTTTACCTGCCTCCTGAGAAATCTGTATGCAGGTCAAGAAGCAACAGTTAGAACAGGACATGGAACAACAGAATGATTCCAAATTGGGAAAGGAGTACGTTAAGGCTGTGTATTGTCACTGTGCTTATTAACTTATATGCAGAGTGGCAGTGGTGGTGGTTTAGTCCCTAAGTTGTGTCCGACTCTTTCGATCCCATAGACTGTAGCCCATCAGGCTCCTCTGTCCATGGGATTCTCCAGGCAAGAATACTGGAGTGGGTTGCCATTTCCTTCTCCAGGGGATCTTCCTGATCCAGGAATCGAACCTGGGTCTCCTGCATTGCAGGCAGATGATTTACTAACTGAGCTATGAGGGAAGCCCCCATATGAAGAGTACATCATGTGAAATGCTGGGCTGGATGAAGCGCAAGCTGGAATCAAGATTGCTGGGAGAAATATCAATAACCTCAGATATGCAGATGACACCACCCTTATAGCAGAAAGTAAAGAGGAATTGAAGAGCCTCTTGATGAAAGTGAAAGAGGAGAGTGAAAAAGTTGGCTTAAAACTCAACATTCAGAAAACTAAGATCGTGGCATCTTGTTCCCTCACTTCATGGCAAATAGATGGGGAAACAATGGAAACAGTGACAGATTTTATTTTCTTGGGCTCCAAAATCACTGTAGATGGTGACTGCAGCCATGAAATTAAAAGACGCTTGCTCCTTGGAAGAAAAGCTGTGACTAACCTAGACAGCATAATAAAAAGCAGAGACATTACTTTACCAACAAAGGTCCATCTAGTCAAAGCTATGGTTTTTCCAGTGGTCGTGTATGGATATGAGAGTTGGGCCATAAAGAAAGCTGAACCCTGAAGAACTGATGCTTTTGAACTGTGGTGATGGAGAAGACTCTTGAGAGTCCCTTGGACAACACGGAGATCCAACCAGTCGATCCTAGAGGAAATCAGTCCTGAATATTCATTGGAAGGACTGATGCTAAAGCTGAAACTCCAATACTTTGGCCACCTGATGGGAAGAGCTGACTCCTTAGAAAAGACCCTGATGCTGGGAAAGATTGAAGACAGGAGGAGAAGGAGACAACAGTGGATGAGATGGTTGGGATGGCATCACCGACTCAATGAACATGAGTTTGAGCAAGCTCTGGGAGTTAGTGATGGACAGGGAAGCCTGGCATGCTGCAGTCCATGGGGTCACAAAGAGTCAGACACGACTGAGCGACTGAACTGAACTGGACTGGACTGTAGCCCACCAGGCTCCTCTGTCCATGGGATTCTCCAGGCAAGAATACTGGAGTGGGTTGCCATTTTCTACTCCAGGAAATCTTCCTGACCCAGGATTCGAACCCATGTCTCCTGCTTTTCCTTCATTGGCAGGGAGATTCTTTACCACTGAGTCACATAGAAATCCCAGTATTAAGGATACATGATGATAAGGTTCAGTGTACCAACAAATTATTCCAATTTCAAAACTTATACAGCTCAAAATGTAAAAAGCAAATATTGCTAGAACTCCAGGAAGAACGTAAAACTACCATCACACAATGTATATGCAAAGTAGAGAGATTCCAACATATCCTTCTCAAACAAGACTTGTGAAGTAAACAAAAATAAAAACAATAGCAACTATAGCTATGGAAGAATTTGGACACAACAAACAAGCATGACTTATTCAACAGATGTAGGATGGATTTAATAATTAAAAAATAAACATTCTCCTCAAGCACAAATGGAACATTTACGAAAAGTAATATAAAGCAAGCCTTTACATTTTACAGAAATAACATATAAGTCACATTTGCTAAAGAAGACAATGGGTTAACAAAAGAAAAAAAAAAAAGTCCCTCTATTTGGAAATTAAAGACTTCTGAAAATGGGTCAAAGAAGATACCATAGTGGAATTTTTTTAATGTTTATAAATAAATAATAGAAATACCATATTTGAGAACCTGCTGGGATATAGCAAAGGCAGTAATTCATGAAAATTTAAAGACTTAAATGCTTATTTTAGAAAAGAATGAAGACTGAAATTTAAGTGTACACTTCAGTTAGTAAAAAGGGAAAAATAGAAATGAAACAAAGTAGAAAGAAGGAAAAATAAAACAGCAAAATAAATATCAACTTAAAAATAGGAAAACACAGAGGATAACAAAGAAATTGTCCTCTTATCCAATTATCTAAATCGGTGGCTTTCAAACTTCAATTTGCAAGAGATCACGTGGAGGGCTTGTTAAAATGTGGGCTGTTCAGAATTATCCCCACAGTTTATGAGTCAGTAGGTCCGGGAGGGGCCCAAGACTCCACATTTCTAACAGACTCCCAGGTGGTGGTGGTGCTGCTTGTCTGGGGACCAAGTTTTAAGAATCACTGATCTGAGTTAATGTCTTTAAATCCTAACCAAAATAACTGTAAAAGCACTTTTAATTCCAGTTATTGAAGACAAATTGCACATACACATATATCTTCTCTCCCTTCTGAGACTCTGCTAAAAGGTAAACCCAGGTAAAAGGCGAAAGATTTATGCAATCTGAAGAGAGACTGGGTGAGATGTATGGAAAGAGTAATATGGAAACTTACATTACCATATGTAAAATAGATAGCCAACGGGAATTTGCTGTATGGCACAGGAAACTCAAACGGGGTTATCAACCTAGAAGGGTGGGATGGGGAGGGAGTTGGGAGGGAGGTTCAAAAGGAAGAGGATATATGTATACCTGTGGCTGATTCATGTTGAGGTTTGACAGAAAACAATGAATTTCTGTAAAGCAATTCAGTTCAGTTCAGTTCTGTTCAGTCGCTCAGTTGTGTCTGACCCTTGGCCACCCCATGAACTGCAGCACGCCAGGCCTCCCTATCCATCAACCAACTGTCAGAGTCTACCCAAACCCATGTCCATTGAGTCAGTGATGCCATCCAACCATCTCATCCTCTGTTGTCCCCTTCTCCTCCTGCCCTCAATCTTTCTCAGCATCAGGGTCTTCTCAAATGAGTCAGCTCATCGCATCAGGTGGCCAAAGTGTTGGAGTTTCAGCTTCAACATCAGTCCTTCCAATGAACACCAAGGACTGATCTCCTTTAGGATGGACTGGTTGGATCTCCTTGCAGTCCAAGGGACTCTCAAAAGTCTTCTCCAACACCACAGCTCAAAAGCATCAATTCTTCTGTGCTCAGCTTTGTTTATAGTCCAACTCTCACATCCATACATGACTACTGGAAAAACCATAGCCTTGACTAGATGGACCTTTGTTGGCAAAGAAATGTCTCTGTTTTTTAATATGTTATCTAGGTTGGTCATAACTTTCCTTCCAAGGAGTAAGTGTCTTTTAATTTCATGGCTGCAGTCACCATCTGCAGTAATTTTGGAGCCCAAGAAAATGAAGTCAGCCACTGTTTCCATTGTTTCCCCATCTATTTGCCATGAAGTGATGGGACCGGATGCCATGATCTTAGTTTTCTGAATGTTGAGTTTTAAGCCAGCTTTTTTACTCTCCTCTTTCACTTTCACCGAGAGCCTTCAATAAAAAATAAATTAAAAAAAAAAAAAAAGATAAACCCGGATAACAATGAGAGTCAACAGATAAGAAAGTAAAACAAAGTTCTGGAAGAAGGTGATGGAGGGAGTGGTGGCAAAGCCGGAAGTGAAGAAAGCCACGCCCCCCATAAAGACTAGACCGATCTGTGTGACTTCCAGCAGGACTCCGAGGGGATCAGGATCAAGCTGGGGTGGGTGAGATCAGAAAAATAGGAGCTACAGGGTGGGGGGCGGTTGTGGGGGAGAGGAGAGAGAAAAGGGAGAAAAACAGAATTAGTGAGAGACACAAGAAAATACAGTATTCCCTTAACATTCAAACGAGTTCTGTTCCAAGAGAACGTTCTCAAGTCCAATTTGTTTGTTAAGTCCAACAAAGATTGCCCAGATATCCAACCATAAAGTTGGACCATAAAGAAAGATGAGTTCCAAAATGATGCTTTTTAACTGTGGTGTTGGAGAACTCTTGAGAATCTCTTGGACAGCAAGGAGACCAAACCAGTCCATCCTAAAGGAGATCAACCCTGAATATTCACTGGAAGGACTGCTGCTGAAACTGAAGCTCCAACACTTTGACCACCTGATGGGAAGAACTGACTCATTTGAAAAGACCCTGACTCTGGAAAAGACTGAAGGCAGGAGGAGAAGGGGACAACAGAGGATGAGATGGTTGCATGGCACCATCAACTCAATGGACATCAGTTTGAGCAAACTCCAGGGAACCTGGCGTGCTGCAGTTAATAGGGTCACAAAGATCCAGACATGACTTAGCAACTGAACAACAAGGTACCTAACTAACACAAGTGACTATATAGTACTGTACTGTAATAGGTTTATAATAGTTTTCACACAAATAATACATTATTAAAAAAACATGAAACAAAGAAAACACTTTTAATCTTATACTACAGTACCCTGAAAAGTACAGTAGTCCTGAACAACAGATGGTACACAGGAGCTGGTATTGGGTGGACAGGCAAGAAGAGTGACTGACTGGAGGAGGTGGGAGATGGCAGAGCTGAAGGGCTGTCTGCAGTAGGAGACGGAGGGCGAACTGCAGTCTCACTCACATGTGATGCTGATGGCAAGGTCTGGCTCCTTGCTGGAACCAGATGGATTTTCCCATCTTTGAAAGTTTACAACTTGGAGGTTCATATGTAGGGGCTTTAATATAATTTGGCTTCAAGTGCTTTACGATGTAGTTGGATGGATACAGGTACAAATGAAGATGTTGATTACGAAGCCATCAAGCTGAGTAACAAGTAACACAATGTAAAGAAAGATTCTAGAAAAGAAGTAGAAACTGACCAAGTTCTTTACTGCCTATGTTACATAGGTAGCAAGAGTTTTGTTTTTGTGTTTTTCCGTTTTGAATAACAGTTTTATTGAGATGTAATTCACAGATCATACAATTCACTCATTTAAAGTACACAAATCAGTGGTTCTTTAATGCTTCACTTTCTAAACTAGTTTGCATCATCAATGGGTGTCCCAAGGTCAGTTGCAAAACTTATCAAAATATTAAACAGATGACTTCCCTGGTGGCTCAAGGGTAAGGAATCTGCCTGCAATTTGGTTTCGATCCCTGGTCAGGAGGATCCCCTGAAGAAGGGAATGGCAGCCCACTCCAGGATGCTTGCCTGGGGAATCACATGGACAGAGGAGCCTGGCGGGCTACAGTCTACACGGTCGCAAAAGACACGACTAAGAAACCAAATAAGAACAATATTTGATAAAAACTATAATCCTGGAGAAATTATTAAGGAGAATTGCTAATCTTAAATATTTGAAGCAAGCAGGAAAAGTAGATAATAGAAATATTTTATGAGCACAAGGTCTTCAAATAATGTAAATATTAAATATATTCAAAGCAATATATTTTTATTCCAAAGACCGTGGAAATTCAGGAACAATTAAAGTACACCATATACCTTAGTTCTTTGACATTAGGATAGATTCAAAATGAGTTTGTGAACTTTTAACTAGAGGGGAAAATGGAAAAGATTAAATTTAAAACTTTAATGTTAAATACTTAGTTGTACCTTGGGTCTTCACATTTCTTCAAATCTTGCCCTAAGTCATATATCACTCTTACGTGTAATATCATAGAACAGAGCAGGAATATTAAAAATGATTGAGCCAGTACACATTACCTTACATTTTACATAAGGAATGCTAATGCTAAGTCACTTCAGTTGTGTCTGACTCTGTGCGACCCCATAGATGGCAGCCCACCAGGCTCTCCCGTCCCTGGGATTCTCCAGGCAAGAACACTTTAGTGGGTTGCCATTTCCTTCTCCAACGCATGAAAGAGAAAAGTGAAAGTGAAGTCGCTCAGTCGTGTCCGACTCTTAGCGACCCCATGGACTGCAGCCTACCAGGCTCCTCTGTCCATGGATTTTCCAGGCAAGAGTACTGGAGTGGGGTGCCATTGCCTTCTCCATTACATAAGGAAAAGAAGATCCAAATGTATTCAAAAAGTCCATTACTTGTTATTCTCTTAACATTAAAAAATCAAAATTTTAGTTTAAAGAAAAACCTTATCAGCAGTTAGTTTTTTATGTGGTGGTATAGAATATAGTTCAGTCGCTCAGTCATGTCCGACTCTTTGCGATCCCATGGACTGCAGCACGCCAGGCTTCCCAGTCCATCATTCCCGGAGCTTGCTTAAACTCATGTCCATCGAGTCGATGATACTATCCAACCGTCTCATCCTCTATCATCCCCTTCCTCTCCTGCCCTCAATCTTGCCCAGCATCAGGGTCTTTTCCAATGAATCAGTTCTTCCCATCAGGTGGCCAAAGTACTGGAGCTTCAGCTTCAGCATCAGTCCATCCAATGAATATTCAGGACTGATTTCCTTTAGTATTGACTGCTTTGATCTCCTTGCAGTCCAAGGGACTCTCAAGAGTCTTCTCCAACACCACAGCTCAAAAGCAGCAATTCTTCAGTGCTCAGCTTTCTTTATAGTCCAACTCTCACATCCATATATGACTACTGGAAAAACCATGGCTTTGACTAGATGGACCTTTGTTGGCAAAGTAATCTCTGCTTTTCAATATGCTGTCTAGGTAGGTCATAGCTTTTCTTCCAAGGAGCAAGCATCTTTTAATTTCATGGCTGCAGTCACCATCTGCAGTGATTTTGGAGACCAAGAAAATAAATCTCACTGTTTACATTGTTTCCCCATCTATTTGCCATGAAGTGATGGGACCGGATGCCATGACCTTAGTTTTCTGAATGTTGAGTTTTAAGCCAACTTTTTCACTCTCCTCTTTCACTTCCATCAAGAGGCTCTTTAGTTCCTCTTCACTTTCTGCCATAAGGATATAGAATTAAACTTAGCTTATTTAGAGAGACACCTTTGTTTGACAGTGGTTGACACCAGTCTGGGACAAACACCCATTGCAGTGCTTTTTAACTGACATTTAATAAATGAAGCTTCATGAGTCTAGCTTAGCAAATGGAAACCAATAAAGGGACTGCAAACATCTTATAGTGAATAAGGTTGATTTTTCATCTTCGTGGGTTTTTTTCTCCCCACAGGACATTTTCCTGGACATCTATGTGATCATCACACTGTTGAATACTTTTTAGGAAGAGATGGGCAGAAACGGTATGGACCTAACAGGCAGATGATATTAAGAAGAGGTGGCAAGAATACACAGAACTATACAAAAAAGATCTTCACGACCCAGATAATCATGATGGTATGATCACTCACCTAGAGCCAGAATCCTGGAGTGTGAAGTCAAGTGGGCCTTAGGAAGCATTACTATGAACAAAGCTAGTGGAGGTGATGGAATTCCAGCTGAGCTATTTCAAATCCTAAAAGATGATGCTGTGAAAGTGTTCCACTCAATATGCCAGCAAATTTGGAAAACTCAGCAGTGCTGTGGCAGGACTGGAAAAGGTCAGTTTTCATTCCAATCCCAAAGAACGTTCAAATCACCGCACAATTGCACTCATCTCACACACTAGCAAAGTAATCCTCAAAATTCTCCAAGCCAGGCTTCAACAGTATGTGAACCAAGAATTTCCAGATGTTCAAGCTGGATTTAGAAAAGGGAGAGGAACCAAGGGTCAACTGCCAACATCTATTGATTCATAGAAAAAGCAAGAGAGTTTCAGAAAAACATCTACTTCTGCTTTATTGACTACACCAAAGCCTTTGACTGTGTGGATCACAACAAACTGTGAAAAATTCTTCAAGAGATGGGAATACCACACCACCTTACTTGCCTCCTGAGAAATCTGTATGCAGGTCAAGAAGCAACAGTAAGAACCAGACAGGGAACAACGGAATGGTTCCAAATTGGGAAAGGAGTACATCAAGGCTATGTATTGTCACCCTGCTTATTTAACTCATACACAGAGCACATCATGTGAAATGCCAGGCTGGATGAAGTACAAGCTGGAATCAAGATTGCTGGGAGAAATATCAATAATCTCATATATGCAGATGACACCACCTTTATAGAAGAAAGTGAAAAGGAACTAAAGAGCCCCTTGATGAAAGTGAAAGAGGAGAGTGAAAAAGCTTGCTTAAAACTCAATATTAAAAAACTAAGATCATGGCATCTGGTCCCATCACTTCATGGCAAATAGATGGAGAAACAATGGAAACAGTGAGAGACTTTATTTTCTTGGTCTCCAAAATCACTGCAGATGGTGACTGCAGCCATGAAATTAAAAGATGCTTGCTCCTTAGAAGAAAAGCTATGACCTACCTAGATAGCATATTGAAAAGCAGAGACATTACTTTACCAACAAACGTCCCTCTATTCAAAGCTATGGTTTTGGCAGTAGTCATGTATGGATGTGAGAGTTGGACTATAAAGAAAGCTGAGCACCAAAGAATTGCTGCTTTTGAACTGTGCTGTTGGAGAAGACTCTTGAGTGTCCTTTGGACTGCAAGGAGATCAAAGCAGTCAATACTAAAGGAAATCAATCCTGAATATTCACTGGAAGGGCTGATGCTGAAACTCCAATACTTTGGCCACCTGATGGGAAGAACTGACTCATTGGAAAAGACCCTGATGCTGGGCAAGATTGAAGGTGCGAGGAGAAGGGGACAACAGAGGATGAGATGGTTGGATGGCATCACCGACTCGATGGACTTGAGTTCGAGTAAGCTCCAGGAGCTGGTGATGGACAGGGAAGCCTGTCATGCTGTGGTCCATGGGGTCACAAAGAATCAGATACGACTGAATGATTGAACTGCCTGACTGGGCAGAAAGTACACAGCACCTTTTTAAGTCTCAGGTACTTAAGGTTACAATGATCACTCTATTCCTAAAGTTCCTTTTGTCCCTTCCCCAAACTCTCTATATCTTCTATCTCAGCCAGTGTTACCGAGGTATATGCAAATACAGTCCTCCATCATTTAGAATGGACCAGAAGGAAATGGCAACCCACTCCAGTGTTCTTGCCTGGAGAATCCCAGAGACGGAGGAGCCTGGTAGGCTGCCATCTATGGGGTTGCACAGAGTCAGACACAACTAAAGCAACTTAGCAGCAGCAGACTACCTCATATGTTGTGGTATATATGTTCATGCTTCGAAAGCATCTTCCAGCTTAAGAGCTGCTCCTACCCACATAGTTCATCAGAATTGATTCCTGGTCCTCAGGTGTCTTGAACATCTTATACTTCCCTCCCACATATTAGTATTGCTAGTGGGTTGAATATGGATGAGATGACTGTGTGCTGGTGGCACCAATTGTTGAAAAACACACATTAAAACACTTGTTGATGAGCTCAGACATTGGATTCATTTTGGCTTTAAGATTACCCAGTGACACTATGCTATATTTAAAACAAATAACCAACAACAACCTACTGTACAGCACATGGAATTCTGCTCAGTGTTATATGGCAGCCCGGATGGGAGAGGAGTTTGGGAGAAAATAGTGGTAGTTTAGTCACTAAATAATGTCTGACTCCTGCAACCCCATGGACTGTAGCCTGCCAGACTCCTCTGTCCGTGGGATTCTCCAGGCAAGAATACTGGAGTGAGTTGCCATGCCCTCCTCCAAGGGATCTTCCTAACCCAGGGATTGAACCCAGGTCTCCTGCATTGGAGGTGGATTCTTTACCATCTGAGCCACCAGGGAAGCCTTGGGGTAAATAGATACATGTATTTGCACGGCTGAGTCCTTTCACTGTGCACATGAAACTATCACAACACTGTTAATTGGCTATACTCCAGTACAAAATAAAAAGCTAAAAAAAAAAATTACCAATGACAGACCACAATCTTATCTTTAATTTATTACAAAAACCTTACTGCAGTGGGAGAAGATTCTAAATAGCTGTATTTTATTTTTGTTTTTATTTGACACTCACCTTTTTTTAATTTGAGATTTACTACATTCAATTGTACTAATTTTGTAATAATAGTGAGCAAAGCACATATTCCAAGTATAGAAAGGAGATTATGATTCAAGTGAAAAAAGAAGTTAAGTGATGAACTGAATCACTTGTGTATAGACAAAATGGCCAGTGTTATAGTCAATTCAGACATGTATGGTCTTTTGTACTGTTACCAACTCTTCACATATTATAGCATAAATATAGTTTGATAATTTTTCCATCAAAACTCCAAGAGTTGGCTTGGGATAAAATGCTAAAGATATAATTCAAAAATAAAGCATCTCTTTGGCTGCCTTCAAAATTCAAATGAAACAAAACATCCATTAAAGCATATTTCCATATTTCCAGCCTTATTCTCCACATCCAGGAACTGAAAATGTTAAAAAAAAAAAAGATTGGACAATCAGAGTTGTGAGGAAAGATGAATGGCACTAAGGTTATTTCCAGTCTCCTATGAGCCTTTCAACATACATGTCCCTGGGTGGAGGCCGGGGTCAGCCTCTAACAGTGTAGCACCCAGCCAGACCTTCAAACTCCTGATCCTGCGGGGCGCACCGAGAGCTCGGACAGCCTAAGGGTGACTGGCATGAGGCCAATTTCCCACCCAAATAAAACCCCTTAGAAACAATGTCAACACCATTTTTCTAGATCCCACATGTACGCGTTAATATACGATATTTGTTTTTCTCTTTCTGACTTACTTCCTTCTGTATAACAGGCTGTAGGTTCATCTACCTCACTAGAACTGACTCAAATTTCTTCTCCACCTATTTGCAGGGAAGGAATGGAGATGTCAGTATATAGAATGGACTTGTGGATGCAGCGGGGGAAGGAAAGACTGGGACAACGGGAGAAAGTAGCATCGATATATGCACACTGCCACGTGTAAAACAGAGAGCTGGTGAGAAGTTGGTATGTAACACGGGGAGCCCAGCTCAGCGCTCTGTGATGACCTAGAGGGGTATGGCAGTGGGATGGGCGAGAGAGGATACAGGTGTAATTGTGGTTGATTCACATTGTTGTGTGACAGAAACCAACACAACATTGTAAAGCAAAAGTAATAAGCTTCCAATTAAAATTAATTAATTAATTTTAAAAATAAATTAATTAAAATTAAAGAATAATATATTTTTAAAAAAGAAAGTCAGCAGAGGGCCAGTCCTGCTTTCCCAAAACACTTGCAGAGTGGGAAATTTAAGGCCTCTCAAAGGTTGAATTACATAAAACTAGAAATTTTTTGGTTTTTTTAGAACCAAATGTTTTGGTTCTCATTGGTTAGAAGGACTTAGGAATTGCCGGCAGAATCCATTTCCAGGTCATGGGCTACCTGCACAGTTCTCTACCCCAGGGCCCCATCAAAACCCTAGAGTTATGATACTTTTATACACATGTATTTCTAAAACCATTCAGGGATCCACTATAAAACATAAACCCAATAACCAATTATGTAATCAAAAATATAAAATCAATAACAAGGCTTCCATCAATCAACAAATAACTCTTCAAACTGGGCCCTGGTGAGTAAATCTTCTCTTACCACATCAGTGTTTTTCTATTTTATACATTTCCCTCCCTAGACACAGTTGTGTTTAGTAAATAATAATGCTCTAGGTCGGAGAAGGCAATGGCACCCCACTCCAGTAGTCTTGCTTGGAAAATCCCATGGATGGAGGTGCCTGTTAGGCTGCAATCCATGGGGTCGCTAAGAGTCGGACACGACTGAGCGACTTCACTTTCACTTTTCACTTTCATGCATTGGAGAAGGAAATGGCAGCCCACTCCAGGGTTCTTGCCTGGAGAATCCCAGGGACGGGTGGGCTGCCATCTATGGGGTCGCACAGAGTCGGACACAACTGAAGTGACTTAGCATAGCAATACTCTAGGTATTCTTCTGACAGGATAAACTGACTCTCAGTTCAGTTCAGCTCAGTCGTGTCTGACTCTTTGTGACCCCATTAGCTGCAGCATGCCAGGCCTCCCTGTCCAACAACAACTCCTGGGGCCTACCCAAACTCATGTCCATTGAATCGGTGATGCCATCCAACCATCTCATCCTCTGTTATCCCCTTCTCCTCCTGCCCTCAATCTTTCCCAGCATCAGGGTCTTTTCAAATGAGTCAGGTCTTCGCATCAGGTGGCCAAAGTATTGGAGTTTCAGCTTCAGCATCAGTCCTTCCAATGAAAACCCAGGACTGATCTCCTTTAGGATGGACTGGTTGGGTGTCCTTGCAGTCCAAGGGACTCTCAAGAGTCTTCTCCAACACCACAGTTCAAAAGCATCAATTCTTCTGTGCTCAGCTTTCTTTATAGTCCAACTCTCACATCCATACATGACTACTGGAAAAACCATAGCCTTGACTAGACGGACCTTTGTTGACAAAGTAATGTCTCTGCTTTTTAATATGTTATCTAGGTTGGTCATAACTTTGCTTCCAAGGAGTAAGCATCTTTTAATTTCATGGCTGCAGTCACCATCTGCAGTGTTTTGGAGCCCCCCAAAAAAAAGTCTGTCACTGTTTCCTCTGTTTCCCCATCTATTTGCCATGAAGTGATGGGACCAGATGCCATGATCTTAGTGTTCTGAATGTTGAGCTTTAAGCCAGCTTTTTCACTCTCCTCTTTCACTTTCATCAAGAGGCTCTTCAGTTCTTCTTCACTTTCTGCCATAAGGGTGGTGTCATCTGCATATCTAAGGTTATTGATGTTTCTCCTGGCAATCTTGATTCCAGCTTGTGCTTCATCCAACCCAGCGTTTCTCATGATGTACTCTGCATAGAAGTTAAATAAGCAGGGTGACAATATACAACCTTGACGTACTCCTTTCACAATTTGGAACCAGTCTGTTGTTCCATGTCCAGTTCTAACTGTTGCTTCCTGACCTGCATACAGGTTTCTCAAGAGGCAGGTCAGGTGGTCTGGTAGTCCCATCTCTTTCAGAATTTTCCACAGTTTATTGTGATCCACACACTCAAAGGCTTTGGCATAATCAATAAAGTAGAAATAGATGTTTTTCTGAAACTCTTTTGCTTTTTGGTGATCCAGCAGATGTTGGCACTAAGCATGGACAATACAATATTCCTACAGTAAAAGGCTCAGTATCCACTTTGTCTGTAAATCCGTTCTTTAGTTGATAATGTCCATCCTTGAGCTCTGACTGCTCTTCATGACTCCAAACATGCATCTTTCTTTTCCCCTGGACTTCCCTACATCCCTGTTTCAAGAATACCAGAAGCCCACGTGGACTCTCCATGCCCAGCTCACCATTTCTGCACGAGGGTCCTGTAGAGCATCAGGTGTCTCCATGGTGCTGCCAGGACTCCCTCCTCCTCATCAACGGCCACATTCTCCTGGGTCTATGTCTGCTTTGTCTTTGCTTCCCCTGTTCTCACGTCCTCCTCCCCTTCCTAGGTCAGATCTTCATACCTGTATGTTGTGCTCAGTCATGTCTGACTCTGCGACCCCATGGACTGTAGCCCCCAGGCTCCTCTGTCTGTGGAATTCTCCAGGCAAGAATACTGGAGTGGGCTGTCATTTCCTCCTTCATACCTGACTCGGAGCCACTTCAGCAGCTTCCCAGCTGACCTTCTGGTCCTCCAGTGAGACACTTTGCTATCTCTCCATGCAACATGCAATGAAGTCCTAACACTTTCATCTGGAGTTCAAAGAAAACCCTTCTCTTCTGAATCATTCAGGCTTTTTCCAGCCCTATTTCCATGCCATGTCCATCTAACCCTTTGGATGCCACCTTCCCCAGGACCTACCCAGCTCTGTCCAGTTCAGCACATTTGCCCCCGTGTTCAGAGGGCCGCGTCCTTCAAGGAACTGATGCTGGTTGACACCTCCTCCTTCATGAATTCCTGGTCCAAACCCCTGACCTCTTCCAAGATCCCCCCGGTTATCATCAACCCTCCTTCTCCAAACATCTGAACCTGGATTGCAGGATTTGTCCTATCTTGCTTTATACCATAGTTATTTATTTTATACCTGAGTCTTTCTCCCATAAAACTGGAAACTTCCTGAAAGCAGAGACTATGTCCTATTTATTCTTGCATCGACCACAAATTCTAGCAAAATTCCTTGTTTATAGTGGGTGCTTTTTAAGTATTTGTGATAAGAATGGACAAAAGTCTCATGAAATTCAGAGTAGACTAATCTATAAGATGAATCAGCTTTTTAGGAAATGTTAAGAAAAGATGTCTTGTTTTTCTTTTTATGTTTTTAAGTCTATATATTGATTAACAAGATGTTGTACATTGGTACCATGTGCTGTGGAAATTAATAAGACAGGAGAAAAGAGAAAACTGGTGGAGAAAATCAGTTCCACCAAAACTTGGTTGATGACATACGTAAAAAAAAATTTACAAACCCTCCCTATTAGCTTTCCCAGAATGTTGCATTTGAGTTGTTTCCCTTGTAAAAGAAAAAATTTCGTAAATACTTAGAACCTAATGGGGAATACGCAAGAGTCCCTCAGAAGTTCTTCAGTCACATAATATATTTCTTCTTTACTTTTGGACTCAAAGAAAAGGGATGACAGAGAGACTGAAAGGAAAAGGAAGGAGGGGAGGAGAGAGGCGGGCTGGGGAAGAGTGGTGGGAGAGAATGAAAGCACCAGAAGTGATTTACAACCCGGCTGGTGTCCAGTGCGCTCAGCGCTCTGCCCTCTGGTCCCCGGCTGGCTTTGATCTTCCTAGCAGCTCATCCCATCTGCTCTCTGGAGAAGCTGGAGAGACCAAGGGTCAGAGCAATGTTAGTTCTTCCCTGGTCGAACCTCAGCTCTCCCCAGAGTCCTGCTTCCTTGCTGCTTTTACTGGGGCTAAAATCAACAACCTGCACGTTGTTGTGGAGTGAATTTTGCTTGTGTGCACTCAGTCGTGTCCAACTCTTTTGCATTGGACTGTAGCCCACCTGGGTCCTCTGTCCATGGGATTTCCCAGGCAAGAATACTGGAGTGGTTTGCCATTTCCTTCTCCAGGGGCTCTTCCCGACCCAGGGATGGATTGAACCCACGTCTACCTGTGTCTGCTGCACTGCGGGTGGGTTCTTTACCTACTGAGCCACCAGAAGAGCCTTTGTGATCTCCAACAAGAGGCTCCAGTCCTGGCAACCATGACTGTGTTTGGAAATAGTCCTTGAGGTGTGACCAGGTCACAGGATGAGGTTACAGTGGACTGAA
This sequence comes from Bubalus kerabau, assembly GCF_029407905.1. Lineage (NCBI taxonomy): Eukaryota > Metazoa > Chordata > Mammalia > Artiodactyla > Bovidae > Bubalus > Bubalus kerabau. The sequence goes on from NC_073635.1 coordinate 35,961,903, forward strand.
ATGGACCCGAAGCCAGTGGCTGCTGCCTTTGTAAGAGAAAAGAGAAGGAGGTTTGGACATGGACACACTGATGCACAGAGGCCAGACAACTCGTGATGATGGAGGCAGAGGTTGGAGGATGCGGCTTTTAGCCCAGGATTCCCAGGTGGGAAGAGTCAGGAAGGACTCCTCCCTGAAGCTTTAGAGGGAGCACAGCCCTGCCGACACCTGACTTCAGACCTCTGGCCCCCAAGAGTGTGAGGAACATGCTCTTGATGTTTGAAGCCCCCCCAGTTCATGGTACTTTGTATGGCAGCCCCAAGAAACCAGTATAGGCACTGAAGACACCGAGCTGTTGGAGGGAATCTCAGACCCGAGAAGGAGGCTGTCAAAGTTGTCTCCTCCTGAGATCAAAGTTAACCCATTTACCCAGAGGGCTAAAGAATGTGGTTTGCTCTACTTAGAAACTACTCTGTAATACTAAGTTCTAGCTGGGCAATTTCATTTTATCAATGTTTAAAATCTCCAGCCAAAGGAAGAAGCTGTCTTGGAAGAAGAGAAGAAAGAAGAAGAATTAACAAATGCCTGGCACCTAGTAGGTATTTAATAAGCACTCATCAAGTGAATGAGTGAAGCGAAAGGAAATAGAAATATCAGAAGACATCGTAAGACATAAAGTCAGAGCCTCTGATCTGCCAAAATAAAAAGTTTTCACAAGCTGAGCTGAGCTACACAAGAGCACAGGCTTAAGACTAGAGATTCACCAAGTCAAGAGCTGCTTGTATAACATAAAATATGCGTAAAGTAACACACGACAGCACTGCAGAAAGCACTATACGATCAAGGAAATTAAACGTCTTCCTACGTGGATGGTCAGGGGGACAGATCTGTAGTGTGTACTCCCTGCTCAGGGGAAAAAATGCAAAAAGTCAAAATTGATGGATCTATAGATTCTTGTACTGAGTGAAGTCAGTCATACCAAGAAAGACATACCAAGAAAGACAAATACCATACGATACTACTTATGTATGGAATTTTTTTTAAAAGGCTAGAAATGAACTTATTTACAAAACTGAAGTATATTTACAGATGTAGAAAATAAACTTGTGGTTACTGGGGGTAAGGCCAGGAGATTTAAATTGGGAGCTTGAGATTGACATATATACACTGCTAGGTCACTTCAGTTGTGTCCGACTCTGTGCGACCCCATAGACAGCAGCCCACCAGGCTCCCCCGTCCCTGGGATTCTCCAGGCAACAACACTGGAGTGGGTTGCCATTTCCTTCTCCAATGCATGAAAGTGAAAAGTGAAAGTAAAGTCGCTATATATACACTACTACACATAAAATAGATAACTGAGGACCTATTCTCTAACTCAGGGAACTCTACTCAATACTCTGTAATGACAGGTATGGGAAAAGATTCTGAAAAAGAGTGGATAAATGTATATGTGTAACTGAATCACTTTGTTGTACAGCAGAAACTAACATTGTACATCAAGGGTACTCCAATAAAAAAATTTTAAATAAAAAAATTAAAAGTCAAAATAACTGATTATGATATGAGCAACTAATTTTATCCCTCCTCTCCCTTCCCCCCAAATTAAACCTGCCCCATTTCATTACCCTGCTCTCAGCGGAAATGCTGTCATCAGCAATCTGTCTAGTTGAACATTTCTTCAGTAACTTCCCGCCACCACATGAACTGAGCTTCCATTCCTTTTCTGCCCCTTGGGTCCAACAGAGCCTTCTGGGATGATGAAAATGTCCTGTATCTGCACCCCTAACCAGGCAGAATCCACTAACCACGTGAACCTGAAACGTGCTCAGTGTAACTGCAGAACTGAATCTACATTTTTCATTTAATGCTAATTAAACAGCCACAACTGGGGACTTCCCTGGTGGTCCATGGTTAAGACTTTGCCTTCCAATGCAGGGGGTACGAAATACGGGTTCCATCTCTGGTTGGGGAGCTCAGATTCCCACATGCCTCAGGACCGAAAAACCAAAACATAAAACAGAAGCAATATTGTAACAAAATTCAATAAAGACTTTAAAAATGACCCACATCCAAAAAAAAAAATCTTAAAAAAAAAAAATCAGCCACAAGTGGTCAATGCCTCCTGTACAGGACAGCACAGCTCCGGACTATTTTTGAGAGAATGCCGGGCCCGTTCACGGCTTTCATCTCCCGCTTCCTCACCCTCAAGCTCTGGCCTGACCAGGAGACAGTGAACAGCCATCCATCTGTGCACACTCTGTTGTCCACCAGCCTCGAAACCTGCAGAACATCCCCCAGCAGTGAAGGGGCGAGTCTGGGGGAGTTGATGAAGTTGCAGAGAAACCCACCATTCAGCCATTCGGATAATCCATTACTGAAAGGAATTTTATCACGAGACTGGATGATCCGGTTCCTCCTGGAATTTCCATCTGGTATTTGCAATGACCTGTGATGACAGGGAGTTGGCATTTCTTAACAGCTACTACCTACAGAGGGATTTTCTAGACATTCTATAAAAAGTGAAAAAGGAGCTGGCCAGGGGGGGCGTCCAGAGGACTGTGGAAGATATATCATTCAGAAAGAAATAATATACATTTTTAAAAAATCAGATGAATTCATGTGTGCATGCTCAGTCCAACTCTTTGAAACCCCATGGACTGCAGCCCACCAGGCTCCTCTGTCCACGGGATTCTCCAGGCAAGAATACTGGAGTGGGTTTCCATGCTCTCCTCCAGAGGATCATTTGTAAAAAGCTCATAAATTGACTAATTAATCATTATTTTATTATTGACATGTAGTTACTTTACAATGTTGTATTAGTTTCAGGTATACAGAAGAGTGATTCAGCTATACATACATGTAAATAAATATTTCCTTTTTTTACATTCTCTTCCATTATAGGTTATTACAAGATATTGAGTAGGGTTCCCTGTGCTGTACAGTAGGACCTTGCTGTTTATCTATTTTGTATATAGTAGTTGGCACCCGGAGAAGGCAATGGCACCCCACTCCAGTACTCTTGCCTGGAAAATCCCATGGACGGAGGAGCCTGGAAGGCTGCAGTCCATGGGGTCGCTGAGGGTTGGACAAGACTGAGCGACTTCACTTTCACTTTTCACTTTCATGCATTGGAGAAGGAAATGGCAACCCACTCCAGTGTTCTTGCCTGGAGAATCCCAGGGACGGGAGAGCCTGGTGGGCTGCCATCTATGGGGTCGCACAGAGTCGGACACGACTGAAGTGACTTAGCAGCAGTGTGTATCTGCTAATCCCAAACTCCTAATTTATCCATCCCCTTGCCCGACCTTTCCCCCTTGGGTAACCAAAGTTTGTTTCCTATGACTATGAGTCTGTTTCTGTTTTGTAAATAAGTTTATTTGTATCATATTTTTAGATTCTACGTATCAGTTAATTGATTGCAGTGTAAATTTGAGGAGTGGTATATTGCTGTGGAAAGAGTTTTCCATTGGGACTGAATAGAAAACCTGAATTTTCTATTCTTGACACCTCCATTATCTTGTGCTATAACTTTGGGCCAGCCATTCATTTCGTTAGATTTCAGTTATTTTATCACTTTTCAGGTAAGTATATAAAACGAGGGCTTTCTACACGTCGCTCCCAAAACTGGGACTCACAGGCTCTTAAGAATTTCACAAGAGTAATGATCAGATCCCAAATGATCTTTTGTGCCTGACAATGGAGACACACATCTAAGCCCAAGAGGGTCACCCAGGACTCACGGTTACAACATCCAAAATTCCCAGGTTAATGTCAAGGCTGGTCTGAAGGCAGTGAGTTATATCAACTGATTGTTCACAATCAGATGAATGTAAAGAGCAAAGCTGCCTCAGACACATTAGAAATTGTTATTTTATAAGACTTCCAGAATTACCATGGGGCTGACATTTAACAGTCTCCACTGTAAAAAAACCTAAATCCTTCATCCGTAAGCTGTAGTTTGAGCCTGATTCCTCAGAGTCGTAGGGATTAGGGTCAGCAAGACCCCCCTCTCTGAACGGAGCCCTTCACAGATCCCTCCCTTAGATTAGCTGGCCATCAGAGGGACAGGCCCTCGGGGACAGGCGCTCATGGGGGAGGGGGGGGTGGGGGGGCGGGTCACAGAAGGAGAATGGAGAAGGAGACAAAAACACTGTGCACTGCTTCACCGGGATGCCCAAGGTCAAAGGCCTGTCAAGTCGAAGACAAACACGAGGCTGGACCCAGTTCTGTTGTACCAGCTCTGTGGCCTGTCCTTATTTCCTGGGCTTCACCGTGAATTGGAAGCCTTTTTTGGGGGGATGGGGCCAGGAGGGTCCAGCTTCAGTGATTTCATACAGTCACTGCTTTGTAAAATTGAAAGCAGATCTGTCCCCAGTAGGGACACCTGAAAATGTTCCAATCCCTCAATGTTTTGGGGACTTGGAGCTGTACTTAGACACCCCACTGCATTTCAGAGAAAATGTGGTTTTCCTTGAAGGTTTGTCACATATCTCCACTTAAAACAAACATTCTTTCAAGTTAAGGAAAGCTCTACCTGCAGAGGCTGTGAATCTGGCTATAATTAAAAGGGGGAAAACATTCTACCCAAGAAAATGTGTTATTTGGTTAAAGCATAAATACAAAAACAGTAAGATATCATTTGTACTGCTGGTTTTTATTTACTGAACGAGATGCTGGAAGAAAATTGTTTTAACTATTAACTTACTATTTTCTCATACATTTTTAATGTTTCACATAGAGACTGCAGTGGAGCCTGTAAAAATAACTTCAAATTCCAATGTCAAGTGCAGCGTGAAGATTCGGTTTCATTTTCAAAACTGCTCTGTTGAGAAATACGCCCTAAAAAGCAATTCTCACTTTACTCCGTTATAGCTCCGACAGCTGCAGGACGAATTATAAAATGTATTTAACCCAATCTGAAATGTAGAATTCTGATCTCTGAGGAAAGTATTTTTGAAGAATCTCACACATGCTAGGAAAAGGATTTAGAACTCTGATAAGGCCTCCCAAAGAAAGAAGCACTGTGAAATTTTAACAAAGGGTACCTTCTTTTTTTTCCCCCAAGAATGCCTCAGATCTATACTATCCAGTTTACTGCTTTATATTCTGTGTTATATACGGATAAGTAATCCTTTATTCCTGAATTTGACACCCTCTAGTCACGTTATATTACCATATACAAAAAGATACTTTACACAAACAAATTCAAACAAACATGTTTATTCACAAATAAGTAAATGTCACACACACACACATTTGCACACACACACTCGTGCATGCACATACACAACCGCGCGCACACACACACATACTGCACGGTCATATATACTTGTTTTCTGGCAATTCAAAGAGCCATGCTTTCAAACATGATGTATCTTTCTGAAGCTGCAGGCAGCTCTTTAAGTACTTAGCAGTTAACAGGGACCCAGAGCGTTGTTAACTTTTCAGAGCCCACCCCAGGGGACATCATGACCATCCAGGGAATGAAAGAAGTGTCTGCCGCACCTCCTGTCTGTCTGTCCTGGCGGCCCTGACTCTAGATGAGCGCGGCTACCTGAGCATCAACGGTCAGATATGGCTACTGTCAGATCACATTTTCACTCATTATGCCATGAAACTCATCCTTGCTGTCACCTTTTTTGAAAAAATTCACAATTTCAGTATCTGCTTCTCTGGAGCCATTAAGATTTTGATGTTTGCACTAGGGAAAAACATACTTAATTCTTAGACTAGTAAAAAATGTCCCATGGGCTCTCTCAAAACTTCTCTTTTTACTTCATAAAAAAGATACTTAATGAAATCTGTAAACACTATGTTTCTGCCTAAATAAGTTATTATGCTTCTCAACTTTCTAGGTTTGAGTGAGAAACAAAATATTTCTTACAAAAAGATTGCAATACACAGTGAGATCATTTGAACTAAAATATAGAAAAGCATATATATAACAAAATACATGTGCACCCTAAATAATATACTTACAATTTGTGTCTGGTCTTTAATTATTTAGTACTATAATTTCCCTTTCCCTAACTTCTATTCCATTTTCCCATCTGATTCCATTTTAAATTTAACATTTTAAAATCAACACTAACAATACTGGCATCTTTATTCCTCAACCAAGAAATAGTTATTAGATATTATTAGGAGAGCTACCAGAAAACCTAGAAAACCTATCAAAACTCTAGTTTTATATCCTAACTGAAAAATATGACAGATAACAGTAAAAGTCTCTGTATTTTAAAATATGTTCATATCAGATCCTTTATCCAAAAGTATTCGAGGTATTTAAAGAAATATTAAAAAAGTGATTTATTTTTATTCTTTTTAGCAAGAAGGTATGGTTCCCTGGCTCTCAAGTGCCTTGGCTTAGAGTGGTCATGAACCAGCTCTCCTGACACAGCGTCAGCCAGACACACAGGCCTGACCACATTTCATTGCCCGAATGCCCTAGCAAGGGACAGACGTGGGATTCGATGGCTCTGTAAGGCTGTCTTGGCCACAGCTGGGAATGCCAGGCTACGACACTGGACCTGCTGTAACAAAGGAGAGCGCCCACAGCTCAGACGACACAAGAGCATGTGTGTTGCTTTATTTCAAGCCAACAGAAAGTTGGGGAGTCCCACAGTCCCAGGGGGACGTGGCTTCACGCCACCAGTGCCCGTGCCTGGCCCTGTGATAAGACTGCCTGCCCGTCGCTGCAGCCTGGGGTCAGCGCACTGGCCTTTTGTGCATGGAGAGCGGACCCAGCGGGCTGGGTGAAGGTGGGGCGCTGCTGTGTCACAGTGGGACCTGGGCAGGGTGGCCAGCAGCGCCAGTCAGCCAAGCTCCCTGCCCCCCATCTTCACCCACCCCAGGCCCCAGCCATGGACTCACAGCTTGTCCACGTGGGGCCGTGTGTAAGCCGCCCAGGGCAGCCAACAGCCCCCATGGACACCACTGGCCAGCGGCGCCACCAAGTGTCTGCAAGCCTGGCCGTCACCCCGACCGTCATCCCAACGATCGGAAATACACAGCAGCCTCCAGGCCTTCCCACGCGGCTCAGCACTCACACCCTCCGTCTCCTGCTGTCTTGGCTCACTTGCCCCTCTAGCTCTGGACAGGGTTCCCACCCCAGCCCCTCTACTGAACGCAAGCGCCCCCCTCCACAAGTCCACCCAGAGGGCCTGCCAGCCAAGACTCACCAAACATCTCAGGCACCCCAGGAGACAGACCCTCAAGGAGTCACAGCACAAAAGCCTCTTGAGCCTGGTGTTTTAGTTCAGAAGGCGAACTGGCAGGCCTGCCCCCACCCATGGTTGTCTCCCTGAGGACAGGCCTGCGGGGTCACCTCTTATCCCAAGAAGCCCAGAAGCAGCCCCATCCTCCCCCTGGGCAGGCTCTTCTACATCCCACCACCCCCATCCTGACGCCCAGCCCCAAATGAGCGGCTGCTCTGCACTTGACCTCATAGACCCGGGTAATCGACTCAAGTTCTGAAGACGGCCCCATGGTGTGGTGGGGGGGACACCCAAAGGTCGCCACGGAAGGTCTCACGACCGGCGGAGGTCACCGTGGTGATGGCCAGGAAGGCGTAGTCAGCCAGGCGCAATCACTCAAGTCCACCTGTGTCACCTCCCCAATGGTCAAGCGCATCCCGACATGTCCAGCCATCAGTCCACTGTGCTCAAGGTGAATTACCAAGGGTCACCTGTCCCCCAGTCCCCCCTCCCTAGCGGGTTCCCAACATGTCTTGACCCCTTGGAGTCACTGTCATATCAGGGGAAGCCGCTGAATGCTGACTCCCTCTGTGTATCTTTCTGAGTCCCTGAAGGACAAAGGAAACTCGGAAAATCTAGTCAGTCAGGGAAGGAAGCTTCTGAAGGGACCTGCGACTCCACTGCCAAGTGACCACCCCACGTCCCGCCAACCTCCATGGGACAAGGCCACGTGGTCACATAGCCGGAAGACAGAGAAACAACAGACCTGCCCTTGGGGGATGGGAAAGCATAATGAAACTGACATTTTTTTTAATTTTGAAACAATAACAGTAGCGAAGCTTTTGTAGTAACATAATGCCTTAATTTTTTGTTAATACACAGTTGAAGACATCTATGGTTTCTGGGTGCCTTGATCACACAAATACATATCACAGACTTGGAAATTTCTGCTGAAATCTAGGGGACAAGGAACACTTCATTAAGTTTTTCGTGCCCATCCCTGTCCTCCTCTTGCTCATCTGTGTGGGCATGCCCTCTTTCTCAGCTCTTCTCCAGTCACCATCTTTGATGTGCTTGAGATGTACAGTTTACAGGTGAAAAGGGGAAGAGGAAAAACAAGTGTTGGTTTTCTTTCTTGATGGAATATACAGAACTTTGGAGACATTATAACTGACTTGAAAACAATATCCTGGACACACAGTTTATGGACAGCCTGTTCCATAAATGTACTCTCTAGAGAAAATCCCGCTCGCAGCTTCAAACACTGTGCTGTCTCTCTTTCATTTCTGCACTTCATTACTTGCACTCAGCTCTCCCTGGCCTGTGGGGCTGGGACACACGCTTGCACAAGACTTTTTACTCACTCTTCTTCTTTTCATCACCTTGGGGTCCCCTAACTTCCTAGCATTTTCTCCTCAGTAAAGTTTTGTGTGTTCATTGGATTACAAACAGTATTAAGAAATACAAAACAAAAAAATTGGTATATGGGTTTCCTTATGAGTGTTCATCTTTTAAAAATAAACGATGAGGGACTTCCCTGGTGGTCCAGTGGCTAAGACTCTGCACTCCCAATGCAGGGGGCCCAGGTTCTATCCTTGGACAGGGAACTAGATCCCACATGCTGGGATCTAGGAGTTCACATGCCTCAATGGAAGATCCTGCATGCCAAGACCTGGCACAGCCAAATAAATAAATACATATATTTTAAAAAATAAGAATACATGATGAATTATGTACAATATAATTATAAGAGCTTAAGAATTACTTCAATATAACCTAGTTGAGGAAATGAAGGAGATATGGGTGAAATAAAATAGGTCATGAGTTGGTAACTGTTGAAGTCAGGTTACATGTACAGGGAGGTCCATTATTTTATTCTAATTTTATATATATATTGAGTTTTTCATAATAAAAGCTTAAAAGGACACAAGTATCATGACTTCATCCCTTTCATTAATAAGACACTCACTTCTTCCATTTGAACTAATATTTTTTTGTGAGATATCTTTTTGAGCTATGACAGTCATTAAAGACTAATGTCTGCATTAGCTGAAGAGAATACCAGACCTTTGTATCTCTTAGCTCATAAAACTTAAATCAAGACTTTCTAAACTTAAATCAAGACTTTCTAAGTTAATGAATCCAGTTCAATCATACTGATCTCACTAAAATAATATTAACAGTTTTAGAGAGAGCAAAACATTCACTACATCTTTAATAACAAAATTAAAATTTTATAAGTACTATTTCATGTTTAGATGATCATTTAAATTTTTATTATGTGAAACTGTTAACATTTAGTTGTAAATATGTAGATTTAGGAAACAAACATACACAAATGGGGGGAACATGCTTTCACAAGTTCTCAGCACAGGGGCGCAAATCAGTGTGTGGAGACCCCTGCCTGTGGCAGGCACCGGGAGGGGCTGTGTCTGCATGCCTAGGGCATGGCACTCTGCTTGGCACGTATTCCACACTCAGTATTATTTGCCAAATGAAAAAGCAAAGCCACTCTGGAGTGGCATACGGTGAGAATTTTAGAACTGGAAAAATAAACGGAAAGTAATCTCCTCATTTTCCAACCAGGAGACGGAGGTCTAGGAAGGTTAAGTCGCACGGCTAATGGGAGTATGGTGAAAGAAATGTTTGAGGAAGACTGGTCTGACATAGATCTATGGGATGCTTCAGAGGAGAAAAAGAGGAGAAGGAACAGCCTCTGGAGAGACGCCGGCGAGCATCAAAGCCCGTGGTAAGGAGAGTGCGAGCTGGTGATGGGGAGAGAATGAGAAGCAGAGGAGGATCTGAAAGACGTTGAAAATGCAACTCTTGGCACCGCTTTTTCACTGTCAGGAAGATTTAATCTTGACCTATTTCTACACATGCTGGTATCAATCACGATACCCAGATATTTTTACCCACGGCCCCGAACTGCACAAAAAAGACATAATTAGCGATTCTTTTGACTCATCGAGGGCCTCTGAGGATGATTCATGCCTTCTGCTACACAATTATCTACCATAAATATAGATTAACCTCTGTCTATTCCAAGCAATAGCTCTTTATAATGTCCATTCAAATGCTGTTTACTCTATTACTATAGGCCTGAGTCCAACCTCCTTCATTTATCTTTTGAGACCCTCCATATTTTTTTCTCCTCCGCCTAAGACAGTCAATCTTCACACCCATTATTCTATAATATAACAGTAAACAATCTTTCAGAATCAAGATGGCAGTTTTTGTTTATCTTCCCCACACATGCTAGGATTAAAGATGCATTTGAGTTAATAACTTCATCTTTTTAAATGGAGATATGATAGAACAAATGCCTTCAATAAGAAGAGCTAGGTGATCTCTTTTGTTCAAGGCCAGCAACCCAGAGAAAATCAAAGTCTGGTTGTAGGCAGGAGGGAAGATAATTTAGAGAGGCCCATGGGACAGTGGGTGAGAAAGGCCAGGAAGAATGTGGACAGGGAGAAGACAATCTCCAGGCAGAGAGGGTCTGAGCTGCAGAGGAGACCAGATGGTAGGGATACCAGAGAGGAGGCATGGATACTCTGAAGACAAACGTGTAGAGGGGTCAAGAGAGCTGACCACTGGTCTATATATTGGTGGAGATTATTGCATGACCCCCTAGCAGCCCTCAAGGCACTCCAAGGAAGCCCTAACCAGCCTCTGGGCCCCAAGTCACCCACTGTATCTACCCCACTCCCAGGCTCTCAACCTGGTACTCCTCCAGTATTGGAGGATTTGCCTATCCAAACACTCTGGCTTCCCGAGTTCCATACTGAGTCACCTAACCTACTTCCCTGGATGCCTTCCTTGCGGCTCACACCTACCATCCTCTTCCTCCTCTGCTCAGTACAACAGTCCACGGCCACCCTGCCCTGTTTAGAAATTCAGGCTTGGTCTCATCAGTGAAAGAAACCCCCCTTGAGCACAGTTTTTCTGCCATAAAACTTTTGTTCCTCCTACCAAAAAAGGAACACAGAGGAAGTGAATTAAGAATATTTTGAGGACTTCCCTGGCAGTCCAGTGGTTAAGACTCTGTGCTTCCACTGCAGGGGGTGTGGGCTGGATCCTGGGTTGGGGAGCTAAGATTCTAAGTGCTGCACAGCACGCCCCACCTACAACCACCACCAAATTTTTTTTTTTAAAAGAATGATATTTTGAAACAGTGTTTATGCTCTGTTTTTCTCCAATTTCCATTTAAAATAGTATAAACCTGATAGCTTTAGCAGCAGGCTTGTATTTGGGGATTGGTATATAAACTACATGGTTGAAAATACATCCCCGCCAAGGACTTTCTCTACAGCTGGTGAAGAAGAAATGAACAAAGCTGGAGCCTTAAAAAACCAATACATTCAATGTGTTCAGACAAATGTCGGCAGCTGCCAGGGAAGACTGCATACTTAGAATGGTTAGTCGGCTAGAGATCGGCTCTATTATAAGGACGTGTTTCCTCTGCAGAAGAAAAGTTTGAATACATTGAGTCTTAATGAGAGTTCTAGAGGTCTGGGCACATAATGCCAAAAAAAAAAAAAAATCATCATCATCATAATCACAAAACAGTTTTTCAAATAAGTTGAAAGATTTTCAGCAAAAGAAAACAAAAATTAAAAATGAGCTTTTTGTTCTGGAAAATAAATTACACAAGGGGAACAATATATTTCTGTATGTTTGACCCCCAAAGAATGGAAATTGGCACATATTCTTTCACTGAATGTCTAATATGTGCTGGACATTGTGATTTGTGCTGAGGATACAGAAAAATAAGATATCCTCACCCATGAGGATGTCAAATTATGGCAGAAATACAATGTTTTTAAACACACCAAATGCTCTAATAGGAAGATAAGAGCACTTACTTGGGGCTTGGGGCCATTACTATGTAACATGCCAGCTTTCACTAAATGTGTAGAGGAACTGTGAATTAGGCAGCACCTTGGAGGCTTCCCTGGTGGCTCAGACGGTAAAGAATCCCCCTGCAATTCATGAGACCCAGGTTCGATCCCAGGGTTGGGAAGATCCCCTGGAGGAGGAAATGGGAACTCCAGTCTTCTTGCTTGGCAAACTCCATGGACAGAGGAGCCTGGCAGGCCACAGCCCATGAGGTTGCAAAAGAGTCAGACATGACTGAGTGACTTTCACTCTCATACACATAACTACATTTTGTAACTGTGGCTCCTAGAAATCAAGCATAAACTTTAGTATATTCAGGATGTACAAATATATCCTAGAAATCACACAAGTACCACTGGACAGAAACAAGCTAGACATCAATGATTCAGAAAAGCAGGACATATGCTTTTCTGAGAGCTTCCAGAAAGCTACCAGAATTTTCAAGAGCTACCAGAATTAGCAGAAGTGAAAACCAGCCCAGAGGTCTGGTAGGAGTCAAAAGTCAGGTAGGGAAGAGCAGAAAGATCCCGGGTTAGCCGGCCCAGCCATCTGGACTCATGGACATTCGGTCAAGCTCATTTGTGATCAGAAGGTGGAAACGAGCCAAATCTTCAAGAGGGTCAGCTGACACACGCGGTGAGTCTGTAGGGCATTTGTCTAATCGCTCCCCTGGATGGCTCATGCAACGCCCCCGTCCCAACCTCAAACCATGAGACAGTTGTTTACAGCTGAGAAAACTGAGACTCAGAGAGTTTAGGTAATTCGTCCCAAATCACAGTGATGATCCTGGCAAAGGCAGGAAGCAAACCCTGTGGTCTGGCCCACACAGCTGTGCACTGCGAGTCCCCTCCACTGCCCGCCTTGGGAAGGACACAGAAAGTGGTTCCAGCAAGCTGGAAAAGTGAAGAAGCTCCAACTGCAGATCAATTGAGACAAGCTGGCAAAGGAAGAGGGAGCAAGAACCAAGGGCGAATCACGACAAGAGGATCCAAGGAATTAAGTGGTCACATTGGATTTAGTGTGGCACTTGCTCTTTGTTTTTGGTTTGGGGTTTGTTTTGCATAACTTCAAGATGGCAGTGATTATGCGATGAGGAATCCTGGCACCTTTGGCTGTGGGCTGTAAGTTACTGCATGCCCAAGTAAAGCTTCTGATGGCTCAGGGACATTTCAGAGGCTGAACCAAGTTTATTAAGTAAATCTACTCCCAAAAGTAAAGACCAAAGAATGGAGGATCAGAGACTACAAAACAAAGCCAAGTCATCTGCCTCAGCTAAATCATTTCTTACGAGCAGGGCCAGGACTGAGATGTTGCCCTAAGGTTGCCTTTGGACCCAGGGAAACACCTGGGTCCCTGATGAGGGACACGTGAGGTGTGCAGTCTGAGTCGGGGCCAGATGGGGTAATAGACATCATCAAACACTTTATTCGGAGAGTTTAAATCCAACACTCAGCAAAGAGTGATCGCCTCAAGTCAAGAGAATGACTCTGGGTGTTCATTAAAAACTACTTCATCAAAGTTACACTGCTGGGGTGGGACATGATTCAGCAAAAACCGAAAAGCAGACAAGAATGTAAGGACAAGAAGGATGAAAACAAGACGGGAAGACACTTATTGGTTTGTTTGTCAGTTTTGCAGGATGAAAAACGTTCTGGAGATGATGGTGGTGTCAGTTGCACAACATGAATGTTCTTGATGCCACCGAACTGTGCGCTAAAAAAATAGTTCAGATGGTAGTGGCATGCATATTCCACCACAACTGAAAAATACACCTTTTTAAAAGCTTGCTTGACTGCCACAGACAGACAACAGAACACCATGTTTCTTACAAGAAACAATGTTTCTGAGGCCCGGAGACCTGTGCGAAGCCTACAGAGCTTGGGCGGCTTTCCGACTCAGGAGATTCTAGACAGCGGAAGGCAGGAGGTAGAGCCCACCCAGTCCCCACGACCCGCAGGGCACGCCCCTCCGCTCACAGCACCGCCTTGATCACGCCCACCGGGAAGAGGCTCCGTCTCACTGCGACCACCGCCGCCGCGCCGGACCACAGCCCCCCATCCCCAACTCGCGACCCCAGGCCCGGCTGGGTCGGCCCGGACGCGCACGACCCTCACACGCGTCCCGCCGGGCCCTGTCCCTGCCCCGGAGGCGTGCCCAATCTATCTCGGACACGCCCCCGTCCCCGCACCGCCCCGTCCCCGCCCACAACAAGGTGCGCAGGCTCGGGGGCGGGGCGGAGACTGCCTCGGTCTCGCGACACCGCGGCCAGGCGCGAGTTTTCGGGACGCCGTGGGAAGCGGCGCGAGCGCCGCCTCAAAGCGCTTCCGCAAAGATGGCGGCGGCGGGCGGTGCGCGGCTGGCGGCTTGGGGCGAAAGGCTGCGGCGGGGTTTCGCTGCCGGCCGGCGGGCCTGGCCCGGCCCCGGGCCCGTGGCGGCGGCAGTGGCTGGCGTGGCCGTGGCAGGAGCAGGAGCGGCGTGGTATCACGGCCGCGTGAACGTGGCGGCGCCCCAGGGCAGCCTCACCGTCCTAGCTCAGGTACGGGACGGGCCCAGTCCGGCAGCCCCGCCGCGCCCCTCAGCCCTCGGGCGGCCGGAGGGTGGGGATGAGCAGTGGGCGTCTGGCGCGGCCCTGGGGCAGCCGTCTACCCGCGGGGACGTGGGGGCGTGTCCGGTGCAGGCCTCCCCGTCCCCCAGGACCGTCAGGTGGTCGAGCTGTGCCAGCAGTGAACTCTTTAATAATGAAAGCGTGCGCCCTAAAAGTCGGTCGGTTCATGATTCCTGGTTTCGTGGTCAACTGTCAGGAACATTGCTGCATGTCATAAACCTGTGTGCTTCCAGGGACTCTAAGTACCAAGCTAAAGACGTTTCTTCTAGAACTGCGGTGTTGAAAAGTAAAGGTCATATTCCCTGGTTCCGCATTAATTTTCCACGTAAAACATTTGAAGCTTTAAGAGTAAAGTTTGTGTGTGAATACTTTTGAAAATTAAAAGCAGTAATCTTTTTCTGTCGTTAGACTTACATTTTTTCTTTCTAATGGCCTTGAGTTCTGACAGACTCAACAGTCAAGATTCAACAAGAGAGGAAAGCTGGCCTTGTGACTTAAAACTAAATATTGACAGTATTTTTACTTGTATTAAGATGCCACAAAGTGAATACGTGCAATAACTCTTCCCCTATCCTCACACTATTTCTGATCCCAGGAGGAAGAATCTAACAGCGTTTTATAGCATTTTTGTTCATCCTGTGTCAAGCAGTTCAGTTACTGTTCATCTTTCATTTCTCTGCTTCTGTTTCATCCCTTTAGTTCATCCTGTTTAATTAATCTTCCCAAGAGTGTCAGTTTAACCACATCTTGTACCCTTCTTCAGAAACCGTTAGTGCCTCATGCTCCTAGGATAAAATCCACATTTTTAAGTTTTGTTATTCAGAGCCCTCTGTAGTCACAGTCTGACATCGAGCTTCACCTGCCTGTTTCCTCTGTCCTTGGAACAAGGGGCCTGTCAATCCCTCTGCTGCCCCAGCTGCTGCTCTGCCAGCCGCAGCACCACCACCACTTTGGAGTCACTTGTGCACAGTCTAGAACTACTGAGCTACACGTGCTTTTGACACAGCTGCTGCTGCTGCTGCTTAGTCGCTTCAGTTGTGTCCAACTCTGTGCGACCCCAGAGACGGCAGCCCACCAGGCTCCCCTGTCCCTGGGATTCTCCAGGCAAGAACACTGGAGTGGGTTGCCATTTCCTTCTCCAATGCATGAAAGTGAAAAGTGAAAGTGAAGTCGCTCAGTCTTGTCCAACTCTTAGCTACCCCATGGACTGCAGCCTACCAGGCTCCTCCATCCATGGGATTTTCCAGCAGTATGTATTATATAATTATTTTACTTAGTATGGCAAGGTGGTCAATCTTAACATGGTTTTAAAATAATAGTCATGATGTCCTTCTAGTCATCACACTAAGTGATTTCTCCAATAAAAATAGTGAATTTATATCCATTTGCTTATGCACTTTTCCGGTTTTCATTGTTACCCGTGCTTGCAATTGTGAGGGTTAGTCAAGAATTCAGGCTTGAATTCAAGGTCATGAAATAGCAGATATGGAATTTCCCTTCTTTCTTCTTTCCACAATTCTTGAAGTGCTGCCTCTGTGCCAGGCAGAATGCAAGGAGCTGGAAATACAAGACACATTTCAAGTGCTCACAGTTTAATGCAGGGGGGAACTTTAATCTAGGGTGAGGGGGTGATAAATGCTGGTGCTCTGGGGGCATCTGGAAGAGCCCCGCACACAAGCCTGGTGTCCTGAAGTAGTGGCCTGTGGGATGAACAGGGTTCGCAGGGCAGGGAGAAGGGGATGAGCATTGCAGGCACGGGGACAGCATTGCAGCGGTCTGGAGAGAAGGATTGGACTGGTAAGACCTGGGCTGTGGAAGATGAGGTTCTGAACCAGTGGTGGGGTATCAGGTCAGAAAAAAGTTTTTATCTGGAGGACAGCAGGCAGCCATCCTGGAGATTCCTAACCTTCATGGTTAGGAATGGTCCCCTGAGAATACAGGCCTAGAATTCAGAGAGTCTGGGGCTTCCCCGGTGGCTCAGACATTAAAGAATCTGCCCGCAATGCGGGAGACACGGGTTTGATCCGAGGGTCAAAAAGATCTCCTGGAGAAGGAAATGGCAACCCACTCCAGTATACTTACCTGGAAAATCCCATGGACAGAGAAGCCTGGAGTGCTGCAGTCCTTGGGGTCACAAAGAGTCAGACACGACTAAAGCAACTTAGCACATGAACTTAAATAGAAAAAGATGACATTTTTGTTTTCAGTGACCTATAAACTTAACATTTTCTTAAATTGTGAGTGTAGGCAACTAACTGAAGAAGTATTAACAGTAGCTGACTGTCATCAGTAGCAATCTTTGATATTTTCCTATTCTGATACCATTGTTACAGATATCTCAACATAACACTTCTTTGAAATTAGAGTGCTTATTCAGCCTGCCACTGTCTCATGTTATTTAATACATAAATCAAGAATTATGCATATTGCAGATTTGGCTTTCATCTTTGGAAAAAGAGTATGGAGACTATTTTGAAGGGAGTGGATTGAAAGCAAGTTCAGAAACTTGCAGTAATTCAGGAGAGAGTTGGTGATGGCTCAATTAGTGGATGACTTGGAAAGAAATTTAAAGATAAATTTGCAGAGTCTGAGTTGCTGGAATCTTGTGTGAAATGTAATTGTTTCAGCAAATAATAACAGGTTCACTCTCCACCACTATCCAAAAGTAGAGCATTCCTTTGAAACTTTTTGTAAGCTGGAATGGTGTAAAATCAAAGAGCAGTTACCTTAGACACATCTTGCTCACAGATACATGAAATAAATGGAGCTGAGTCACAGATGTTCACAGACACAGTTTGAGCTCTGGCATCTATCTGATGCTGAGATGCTGAGTTCAGTTCCAGGGAGGAAGCTTGGCGGGACCACTTGCTGCCTGGGATGTGCACTGCCCCTGTGATGGTTCACTGAAAAAGGCTGAGCACTACTTTCGATTTTTGCCTTTTTTTCATAAAAGCAAAAATCCTCTTCAGATTTTTTTTGGTTAACAAATACGAGTACCAGTGTAGGTCTTTGGTGAAAGTGAAGTGGCCTGAAGCAGAGGACTCCTGCAGGAATCCTGTACCAATGATGACATCTGGGCAACAACATATTATTGGCTCTTTTAGAGATCCTCCCGAGTATGTCAGCCTACCAGTCACATTTATGTAAGCTGCTTCCTCCGAAACACTTTAGTATATTTGAAAACTGTTCTAGGTTTCTAGAAATACCCTCTTTAAGTATTGTTGTATTTGATTCTGGCATAGTTAAAATGAGATAAGACATGATAGAAGGGAGAAGACAATTATTTTATTATTCCAAGCCATTCTGCTTTAAAAGGATAGAAGTCCTTAATAAGCCTTGATATGTTTAAAATAATAATACACACACACCCCTTATATATATAGTTACCTCATGGGGAAAGCAGTTAGGAACTCTAGAGTTTTTGAGTTGCAATGGCAAAATTATTTTCTTCCTGCAGGAATTTCAATAATACATAAAAGTTTTTAGTTTTTATTGTATTTTGTTTTTTACAAGCTAGAAACAATATATTGGTAAACCAAAATTGATGAAAACAAATCTCCATATCACTGAGTAAATCTCTAGTGACATGTAAGATCAGACTTAGGGTAGAACTTGTCTGAATCATTTTGATATTATAAATGCTTATAATAAGGCCTAAAACTGGAAGGGGGAGGAGAAAAAATAAAGTAAAAATTCATTATAGTTCGAAGTTGACAACAATTATGTTTTATTTGTTCTAACTGATTTGTTTATTGAATATTTCATTTATCCTCTATAAATTTTTACACTTTTTGGCCTTATAATTTTCAATTTATTATTGAATATGTTTCCCTGACTTCATAGTAGGATTTTGGGGTTTGCTTTTTAATGAAAAATTTGTCCACTGTGCAAAGTAAAATTATTGTGTATAACAGAGTCCATTGTTGTCGTGCTTAGTTGCTCAGTCCTGTCAGACTTTTTGCAATCCTATGGACTGTAGTAGGCTGCCAGGCTCCTCTGTCCATGGAATTCTCCAAGCAAGAATACTGGAGTGGGTTGCCATGCCCTCCTCCAGGGAATCTTCCCAACCCAGGGATTGAACCCAGGTTTCCCACATTGCAGGCAGATTCTTTACCATCTGAGCCACCAGGGAAGCCTTACCTAGTCCGTAATACTGTATAAATGTTTTCTATTCTATGTAAATCCAAATTCCTTATTCTGTAGATTCATACGTGTCAGATTCCATTTGATATTGTTTATTTGTATTTATAAATTCTTGGAAGCTTTCCTTAACATTTAATCTGTTATTCTTTTATAGAACTTACCGCTTCCTGAAATTGTTTTATTGTTCGTTTTGTCTGTCTTAGGATAGCCTCTTATCTTTTTCATCTCTGTATTCTTAAATGCATAAAACATGTGAATGCATAAAACATTCACAATTATATAATGTTTGTCCAAAGAGTGAATAAATGAACTGTACTTTGTAACAAAGTGACCTTGTCTAACTTTGGTTTGATTAGCCTTTGTAGAAATAATAGACAAGCAGTATCCAGAAATGTATAGATTCAGCTGAGTTACTAAATGTCATGTGTATATTCGGTTACACACTTAGGGTTATAGAGACTTATGCCATGTTCCCAGTAGGAAACCTAAGTACATAGGAAACTTTGCTCTCTTCTGCCAAATCCCAAGAAAAGAGTCTTGTGCATAGTAGGCGTGCTAAGTATTTATTGACTGGGTAAATGAGCTGATGAAATCTATGAGACAGTAATAGATATTCCTTTGTCTCAGAACATTCCACCTGTTACTGTGCATGAGATTTAATTTTTAATTCATATTGTTAATACTTAAACCTGTCTTTATACAGCAAGCTTTTGTCTGGAGCCATCACATTAAAATATCAAAATTAATTTTAGAATAAAATAAAATGCATTTCCATCCCAATTATTGAGATCCTTCAACTTGTAAACCTCAAGCCAAATAAATTTTTTTTATTAATTTATTTTGACTGTGCTAGGTCTTTGTTGCTCCTCACAGGCTTTCTCTAGTTGTGGTGAGCAGGGGCTTCTCATTGCAGTGACTTTTCTTGTTGAGGAGTCCTGGCTCTAGGACAGGAGGGCTTCAGTAGTTGCGGGTCCCTGGCTCTAGGGCACAGGCTCAGTGGTTGTGGTGCACGGGCTTAGTTGTTCCAAGGCTTGTAGAATCTTCCCAGACTAGGGATAGAACCCACGTTCCCTGGATTGACAGGCGGCTTCTTAACTACTGGACCACCAGGGAAGTCTTAAATTATTTTTAAATTTGGAAAATAACCCTGACCTAGACTAAAACCAACTGTATCAATAAACTATTTTGATGTTAAATGTATGGCACACATTTTTGTATACTATTGATTACACTGAAGATTTACATACAACAAGATCTGTATCTTAACGACTGATTCATTTCCTCTTAGGGAGAGAATGGTTTGGTTTACAAGGTCAGTGTTTCTGGAAGAGTCAGTGTCCTAAGGACCTGGGTGTGGCTTGGGCTCCACAGGTAAGGGCAGGTGGCTGGCATAAGAGAGGCACATAAGAAGTCTGGGCATAGAAACAGAAGGGGAGATGGGAGCTGGACTGGAAGAGTAAATTCCCTTACAACCTTTGATCTCCCTGCCTCCCACCCGTCTGGAGTCTGGTAGATTGTTACAGGCTCAGGCAGTCACATGCGGTTGCTGTGGCTTAGGCAGGGGCCAGTGGAAGTGATGCCCAGAGAGGAGGAAGTGAGAATGCAGTTCCTCCCATTCCCAAGGTATTAGCAGCACTCCAGGAAGGGGCTTTTTGCATTATCCTTCAGTTTTAATTGAGGTGTAGTTGACATAAAAATTTTATATATTTAAGGTGTACCACGTGATGTCTTATTTTTATACACTGTGAGATGGTCAGCGCTGTCAAGCTGATTAACATCCATCACCTCACAAAGTTACCATTGTTGTATGTGGGTGTGTGGTGAGAACACTTAGATCTACCCCCCTAATAAACCTCAAGCACACGATACAGTATTGTATGTACAGTGTAATATATGTGTATTGTCAATGCTGTCCTTTAGACATCCAGGACTTAGCCTGCATAACTGACACTTCATACCCTTTGACCAGCATCTCCCCATCCCCCCAGCCGCTGGCAACCACCATTCTGCTTCATTCTATGAATTTCACTGCTTCAGTTTCACAGATAAGTGAGCTGTGTAGTATCTGTCTGTCTGTATCTGGCTTATTTCACTGAACTTAATGCCCTCCAGGTTCGTCCATACTGTTACCCTTGGCAGGGTTCCTTATCCAAGGCTGAAGAGTGTTTGTCAGCTTGCGGTATGGGTGTGTATCAGCATCTTCTTTATCCATTATCTGTTGATGGAAACTTGGGTTCTTTTCATACCTTGGCTCTTGTGAACAACGAGCAGTGACCTTGGAAGCTCGGATTTCTATTAGAGATACTGACTTTAGAAGTGAAATTGTTCATTTTTTGAGGAACCACCTTACTTTCTCCACAGTGGCCTCACAGTTTACAGTGGTGGTCTAGGAGGGTTCCCCTTTCTTCAGTCTCACCAGTGCTTATCTCTTGTCTTTTTGATAATAGCCATTCTGACAGATGGGAGATAGTACCTCATTTTGGTTTTGATTTGCATTTCCCTGATAATTAGTGATTTTGAGCACTGCTTCTTATATCTGTTGGTCTTTTGTAGGTAGGTCATCTTTTCAAAAATGTTGATCGGGTCCTTTGCTTGATCAGTCAGGACTTTGGTGTTTTGGTTTTTGCCATGGACCTGAGTTGCCTGTGTATGTTGGATACTAACTCATCAGATGTGTGGTTTGTAAATAATTTCTTCCCCTACCATGGGTTGATTGTTTCCTTTGCTGTGCAGAAGCTTTTTACTTTGATGTAGTCCTGACAATTTTTGCTTTTATTCTCTGTGCTTTTGGTGTCATACCAAAAAAATCATTGCCCAGACCAAAGTCAAGAAGCTTTCCCTCTGTTTTCATCTCATAGTTTTCGGTTCTTACACTTAAGTCTGTAACCCATTTTGAGTTAATTTCGAGTTTATTTTTGTATAAGATGCAGGATGAGGGCCGAATTTACTCTTCTGCATGTGGCCATCTAGTTTTCCCAACACTTTGTTGAAGAGACTGTTCTTTCCCCGTTTCATGTTCTTGGCTTTCTTATTGAAGATGAGTTGACTGTAAATGCGTGAATTTACATCTCTTTCTGTTCCAGTGGTTTATATGCCTGTTTTTATGCCAGTACCATACTTTTCAGCACCTGCCACTTCTGGTTTTATTACTGTAGTGTTGTAATAGATTTTGAAATTAGGAAGTGTGATGCCTCCAAGTGTGTTTATCTCACTCAAGATTGCTTTGACTTTTTCAGGGTCTTTTGTGGTTCCCTAGGAATTTTAGGATTTTTTTTTTTTCCTATTTCCATAAAGAATGTCATTGGGATTTTGCTGGAGAGCTCTTTGAATCTGTAAATCCCCTAGGTCTGTTGCAACTGAGAGAGTGAAGACAGACAGTTGAGCTTTGGGCGTGCTGATAAAGGGGAGTTGTTGCTGACCTTGAAAAAAGGCATTTCAGTGAAATACTGGAGGCAGTTTAATTGGAGTGTGTTGAGGAGAGACTGAAGTAAGGAAGCAAAGAAAGCAAATCAGTTCAGTTCAGTTGCTCAGTCGTGTCCAACTCTTTGTGACCCCATGGACTGCAGCGCTCCAGGCCTCCCTGTTCATCACCAACTCCTGGAGTTTACTCAGCTCATGTCCATCAAGCCGGTGATGCCATCCAACCATCTCATCCTCTGTCGTCCCCTTCTCTTCCTGCCTTCAATCTTTCCCAGCATCAGGGTCTTTTCCAAGGAGTCAATTCTTTGCATCAGGTGATACAGATGCTTCTTTCTAGAAGTGTTGCTGAAAGGGTATTAAAAGAAACACTTGCTGGGAGAGTGATGTAATTAGGAGGCAAAACCTGGTCCAGCTCTGACTGTGGGGGAATTAGAGGTGGACATCTTTGAGGAAGGAAAGAAGCTCCTGGAGCCCAAGCCCAGGAAGAAAGGTCAGGCTATGAGACGAATAAGTTTTCCTCCTTCATCCTAACAGGGAGGGGAAGCAGAGGGTGTGGCTAACCTAGCAGCTGGCTATAGACCTGATGGTGAACTGCTCTGGAAAATCAGGAGGTAGAATCAGGGACACCGGGTGGTGGGTCAGAGGGCTCGTAATGACTGCTGCTGGAGAGGAACGCTGTTCACAGCGGAGGGCGGAGGAGACGGGTTCACACACTCATGAAGAAGAGAGCTTGGGCCAGTGGCCACAGACTTCTGATAGCTTGCCTTTGGTGGATTTTTCCTTGTAGCTAAAAAATATTACCTAACATTATTTTTAAGAAGGCTTGGTATTATGAGTTTAATGTGGATAATATATTGCATCATGGCATTAAATTTTAAAATTAAATTCTAAAATAGTAATAGAACATCAAAGGTGGTTTTTCTTTGATACTATTTAAATTCACATTTTGAACTCATTTTGTGAGTATAGCCTAAAACAAATGGTCACGCATTTTAAATAAATAAAAGCAAGGCGTGTGGGTCTTCATGTTCTAATAGTCAGAAATATGTTAACTTGGAAAGCAGTTTTGCAGGTATTACTAGATGCAGGACTCCTTTTCTGTTGCATATCAATGAATATTTTAAAAACTCAAATAATGTAATTAATGAGATGGCACTATTAATATTTTAATTTGCTATAAGAGCTCTAAGCAATTTGTAAAATTAAATTGGCACTTTGAAACTATCACAGTATTGTTAATTGGCTGTACTCCAATATAAAATAAAAAGAAAAATTAAATTGGCATTGCTTTATTTTATTTCAAGTTGTCTGACTATATTTGTAGTCATTATTTTTGTGAAGTGGGAGGAAAGGACATTAGTAAGATCTTAGCAAGGTAGAACAAGAATATATTGGCATCTGCTGAGATTGGGATGTATTTGTGCACAGTCCCTTGGATTTAATGATAGTGCATTTAAAACTGGTTATGCCAAGGGCGATGAACTTGATAGCCGCATACAGAGGTTTAATAACCGTGAAACACTGTAAGCCTAATGAAGACGAAAGCTTTCTTGCAACAGTAAAGCAAGAATGCAAAGAACTTTTTATACTTTATTGCCTCAGATAAAAATGTGTCTGGAAACAGATAAGTGATGACAAAGCTTTGATGTTAATAAACCCAAATGGAAGTCAGAAATCAAAGTGTGTAAGTGGCCAGATTATGAAAAGAGAGATGACAGAGTTATACCCTGTGATTAGATGTAGTTTGTGCTTTGGGCAAAGCTATTTGTCCTGCACGAATGAGAAGCTGTCTTTCCTTCCTTCCTCGTGGACGCTATCTCTGTATCCTACTGTAACTCTTTGGAGGTGCTTTTCAGGGAGGTGGGGACAGAGAAGGCAAGAAAGGAAGGAAAACAAATTGTAAAAGCAGAAGCATTTTTAATCTGTCATTTTGCAGTTATGTTTATTTAGCTGAACCTGGAAGTAAAAAATTACTATTTATTCTCATTCTATGAAGCATGTGTTCTGGTAGATAATGCGTTCAAATTAATGCTTTTGCTACTGTAAGTTTTGGAGCTTTATTAATTATACCAGTACACAAACATATCCGAAGCCATCAATTATAGCAGTATATGAACTTAAAAGTTACATTTTAGAAAGTAATAAATATTTGGTAACATAAACGATAGCAAATATATTCTCTTAATAATCTGCTCTCCATAAAAAAAAAATTGTTAAATGTTTCAGATTATAAATAATTTCAATATAGAAATAATACTTAATGGAACCCCTGGAGGAGAAGTGGCAACCTGCTCCAGTATTCTTGCCTGGGAAATCTTGTGGACAGGGGCCTACAGTCTGTGGGGTCACAAAAGAGCCAGACACAACTTAGCAACTGAACAACAGCACATCCTATGTTTAAGCATACCCTGGTGTATATAGACATTTTTCATTGACATCTGTAGAAGTTTCATGAACATGGGGTATTGCAGAATAAAATTTGTGATTTCTGTTCATTAAGAAATACCATCTCACAAGATCTTTAGTTTGTCCGTATGTATACTGTATGGTCCAACCAGTCCATCCTAAAGGAGATCAGTTCTGGGTGTTCTTTGGAAGCACTGATGCTAAAGCTGAAACTCCAATACTTTGGCCACGTTATGAGAAGAGTTGACTCTTTGGAAAAGACTCTGATGCTGGGAGGGATTGGGGACAGGAGGAGAAGGGGACGACAGAGGATGAGATGGCTGGATCGCATCACCGACTCAATGGACATGAGTTTGGGTGAACTCCAGGAGTTGGTGAGGGACAGGGAGGCCTGGTGTGCTGCGATTCATGGGGTCACAAAGAGTCGGACCCGACTGGACTGAACTGAACTGAACTGATCCTGTATGGTTGGTGTGTCCTATACTAGCAGTTGTGTACCTTCAGTGTTTCCTGTCACATTAAACTTTAACACAACATAGTTAAATTTTAATACAACATAGTTCCAGGCGTCTTCCTCCTAGGTCTTCATCAGGGGGCTGCTGTGTGCCAGAAATGCAGACCATTTTTAAAGTTAGACAGAATGAACCTTAAGTAGGAAAGCACAATGTTTTTTCCACAAACTGTTGTAGATATTCCCAAGCAAAGTATGATGGGCTTAACTTCTCTGCTGTTTGGGAAGATCAGTCATGTTTCTCTTTTGCTGGTGTACACAATTAGAAGATTATGCATAATAAGAAATTACAAATGAGTTGGTTTCTATGCTTCTGAGTGTGTGCAATGTATAAATATCAAGAGATTAAATCACACTATTAGTGTTTTAAAGATGGAATCTTTTCCAGTTTACATTTGTTGCTAACTGACCAAATTAGAGCCAGTTCAGATCAGAAGCAGGTCCCTGATAGGGTTTCTGCCTCTGTTCAGACCCACGGTTCTGGGGAGTTCTGGGGCCAAAGTCAGGTCGGGAGCCTCTCTGTGGCTGCTCCTGCCCTGGGTGCCGGGCTGGGATGGACGCCCCTGAGCTGTGGCTGCTGAGGAAGAAGAGTGAAGAGCTGACATCTCCCAATGGCTCACCCAGTGACAGTTCTGCCTGCGCTGAAGTGAAAGGCTTAGCTCCTTGTGGTGCCTGCTTCACACTTACCAAGTGAGGTGCTGTAATGTGGAGCCAGGCAGGATGGTTCTAAGGAACACTGTGCTGTAACCAGGGAAGAGGATATAGGAGTTACCTACCCTCTCCCAAGCATGGACACTGTTTTCACATACAATTTCCAGGGGCCTCGTGCAGCAGGAAGCATGGTTGCAGTGTGGGGTATGAGCCTCCGCTCTAAATGTTTAGGTTACCTGCTTGTTCCTTCTAGGTTCTTCGTATTTGTCCTTCTTTACATCACAGAATGCTTCGAGTGTTGTATTTAAAATTACTTTCAACTGAACTGTTTGATCCTGTCCCTGCATTCCTCTTTGGTTTTGGATGACTCTCTGCTCAGATCAAATAATTTGCATGTTTGCTCTCTTCTTTGAACAGTCCTTCAAAGTGTGCTGACTGTACATTCTCTAGCCCAGTGTACTGTCTGTTGGCCCTGTTATGCTGGCTCATCTGTTGACATCTCTGTAAACACACAGATGCCTCTATTTCCACATCCCTCTCCTTGAAACAATAAAGACCCGTCACCCGAGAGTGTCTTCACGTTTATTCTCTTTACCCTTTAGCACGCAGGTGAAATGGGTCATTCAGGATCTCAGAGCCTGAAGAGTCTACTTTTGGTTTCATAGTAACATGTTTAATACTGGTAATAATATAACTATATAAAGTCATTAATAAAGGAGTATCTAAATAGCAGCCATAAATATTTAGAAACTGATTTTTGCACTAAACAAAGTAGCAAAGTTATCCAAATCTTCAGATATTCAGAGCAACTCTTTGGAATTCCACTAGCAATTTGGGTTTGGCTCTTAGGGTTTCCTGAGTCTTTTCAGAACTTCAGGCCATATTTTAGCCTATACGTATATGTCCCTTCCTTTTCTCTACTCTGTTCCCACATTTAACTAGAATTATTCTCCTGATTATGAAGAGTACAGGAGTAAGTTTACCTGCAAATAAATGTTAGAAGGGCACGATACCCTTTTTAACTATCCAGGTGCTAGTTCTTTCCATGCCTACCCTTAAAGTATGTATGTGACAATTTACAATAAATGGTAAGTTTTCATTAGTTTTGTTCCTCATGTAAGAGTCTAAAAGTCTCAAGGGTCAAGATAAAGATTATTCTTTAACATGCACCCAAAGAGGGACTTCCCTGGTGTTCCAGTGCCTAAGACTCCGCACTCCCAATTCAGGGGGCCTGGATTCCATCCCTGGTCAGGGCACTAGATCCCACATGCCACAGCTAAGAGTTTGCATGAACGAAGATCAGAGATCTTGCATGCTACAACTAAGACCTGGCACAGCCAAATAAATAGATAAATGTTTTTTCAAAAATAAATGATGTGTTCTATGTTTATACTTCACAGATACAAAGCAAACTTTTAATGAACATTAAATTAATTTGCAAAACTAATCACATCTGTGCATTACTTTTCCTTTTCATGCCATGTAATCTATGTATTGCTTCATTTGCTGGTGATTTAACTTATCAACAGAAATATAAATGGCATGTGTCTTAGTACTTTTATTGTTAAAGCAGTAACTTTACCTGTTTTGCCAGTGCTTGGTAAAAGGTTCACCTCATCCCCTGCTCATCTGTTACAAATACATTTTAATCAAAGCTTTATCTTAGACACATTGTATTATGTCCACTAACTCCAAGTGGAAACTGAAAAAAATCCATTGCAGTCTAAACCAAACACAACATAAAGCCTGAAGTCCACTGAATCATTCAGATTTATGGACAGAAAGTGTGCGGCAGCTGGTGCAGCCGGGTTTCAGAGCCTCTGTTTCCAAGATTCCGTGACTTCTACAGCAGCACAGAAGAAGACACACTTTGAGTCCAGTTGCCACTGCCACCAGCTGTCCACAGCTCTGCCCCTGTGCTCCTCTGATGAAGGCATCTTTAAAATCTATAGTCACTAGCAGTATGCGGTAATTTGTGGTTGTAATAAAAGGAAACAAAGGGTCTTTATTTCTGTTGTGTGCACACTTAGGTGCAGTTGTACATGATAGAGTACATACTTAGTTACCCAAGGATAGCTTAATGAATTGTTAATACCATGATGCTGGGAAAGATGGAAGGCAAAAGGAGAAGGGGGCGACAGAGGATGAGATAGTTAGACAGCATCACTGATTCAGTGGACATGAATTTGAGCAAACTCCAGGAGACAGTGAAGGATGGGAAAGCCTGGCCTGCTGCAGTCCATGGAGTTGCAAAGAGTCAGAGAGAACAACAACTGAACAACAACAACAGGATTTAAACTATATCAGCACAAAACCCTTTTGCCTGTTGGTTCAAGGACTGAAATCTATTTTTTAATTACTTTTTGAACATCACACTTGGAGTGTGGAATTGGTTCCCGTTCATAAAGGTTCGTTCATTTCTGGCACACTTTTTTGAACCATTTAACAGTATTAACCACATAGTAGACACTGGGAACACAGAAGAGAGAGAGCCTATCCTTGAGGCAGGCATGCAGGGGCAGATACTCTCTGTCCACAGAGTTACCAGGCTTCAGTGAACGCTAGCTGAGTTCTGCATGCGCACTCTGAAAAATACCTCACCCACACAGGTGCTCGGGGAAGGACTCTTAGGAGGAGACAACCTGAACGCTTAACAAATGAGAGAAGGACAAGAAGCAACTCACATGCTTATCTTTTTGAAGTTTCTTAATCACAATCAGAAGCCAAGTGGTTACTTCATCTGTCTCCCGGAAAGAGCTGCAGTTTAAAGGTTTTTGAAGCTCATCAGAGGGAGCCAGGTAACAACAGAAACTCGGGACATACCAGCAGACCCAGTCAGTTTCAGGAAAGTGATGTTGGCAATGAGCAAAACTAGGGTTGATGCTTTAAATTAGTGCGGTATTTGTTTTGTTCAAGGCCAATTCATAAAAATAATAATGTCAATGGAATTTTAAGATAGAAGTGTAATTTTTGTTTTTAATAAGAAATTGCAAATCTGCCCCTTTGTTAAAGCTTTCATTGTTTTTCCTTTTACCTGGAGGATTTTCCAAAAAATCTGTTCTTTTTGTTTGGGATAAATTTGTATGCAAGCAACATATTGCTGTTTGAGGGGTAGTGGTGGGTGTTTTTTAATCCATTTTTTTTAATACCAAATTTTGTGTAGGGTCAGGTTATGGGCTTAAGGGACTTGGCGGTACAAAAGCAAACTGCCGCTGTGTTGACCCACAAGCTGTAGAAACCCGCCCTCACTCTGTGCTGCTGTGAGCTGAGGAAGTGTGGAGCAAGACAGTCTTGCTGGGGATTAGGGGTGTGGGACTCTGAGTGGGTCAGGGAGAAAGTGGGGGCATGGTGGAGACTACGAATGACTCACTTTCCTCCTGAAATCCCAAACTATAAAATACTTAGAGCTACAGACTGCACCTATTCCCGTGAAGGGACGGGAGAGAGTCCTTTAATCCATCCTCCTTGCTCCACGCTGTGTGCTGTGGGATGCAGTCTCCTCAGTGTTGTCACCCTCGTGGTCACCTCTTTTTCTGACGCAGCCCTCTGATAACACTCTGCCCAGGCTTACTTAAGAGTTCTCAGTTTTGAGGAGATCTTTTTGCATGAGTGTGCAAGGTTCCTGCAATTAGATCATAGCTCATATCACAAAAGGTTCCTTGTTACATGCTACTGTACTCCTCGGTTGCCCAAAGAGAGGTCACATCCCAGATAAATTTACTGATACCAGACCAACATAGTAGTCTTCTATTTAAATTTAATTAAATAATAATGAAAAATATTAACTCTGGTGCATCTCTCTCTCCGTTTTGGTTTTTTTTTTTTTTTTTGGTTCCCTGTGCTATACAGTAAACCATTGTGGGTTATCTGTTTTATTCATAGCAGTGTGTGTAAGTGTTAATCATGTACTAAGTTATCCCTGCCCTCTTTCCCCTTTGGTAACTATAAGTTTGTTTTCTGTCTGTGAGTCTATTTCTGTTTTATAAATAAGTTCCTTTGTGTCACCTTTTAGATTCCACCTATAAAGGATAGCATATGGTATTTGTCTTTCTCTGTCTGATTCACTTCACTCAGTATGACAGTCTCCAGGTCCATCCATGTTGCTGCAAATAGCATTTTTCATTCTTTTTCATGTCTGAGTAATATTCCATTGTGTGTATGTACCACATCTTTATCCATTCCTCTGTTAGTGGGCTCTGGGTTGCTTCCATTTCTTGACTGTTGTGAATACTGCTGCTGTGAACATTGAGGTACATGCACATCTCATTTGAAAAGAAGTCATAAAGTCATGGCTGATAAGTAACACTGGGAAAGTAACTATCAGAGATTGGGATTTGTCACTGTGGGGCTTTCACGTTTGCTAAATGCTCCTTTCATACTTCAGTCCAGCTCTTACCCCACTAGAAAGGGGCTGATTGTTCATGTGTCACTTTGTACACGGCTTGGTCGGAGGAGATGTGTGATACTTACTAAGTAAGTTGGTGTTGGAGGTTTGTAGGAAGAGTATTTCCCTCGTGAGTGGGGCAGTGAGCTGAAGCAACGCTGTCATTTCTCAGGAAGTGTCACGTCATGGCTGTACTGAGTGACACTGAGAAAGCTGTATACTAATCCCTTGAAGGCAATGGCACCCCACTCCAGTACTCTTGCCTGGAAAATCCCATGGACGGAGGAGCCTGGAAGGCTGCAATCCATGGGGTCGCTGAGGGTCGGACACGACTGAGCGACTTCACTTTCACTTTGCACTTTTCATGCATTGGAGAAGGAAATGGCAACCCACTCCAGTGTTCTTGCCTGGAGAGTCCCAGGGACAGGGGAGCCTGGTGGGCTGCCGTCTATGGGGTCACACAGAGTTGGACATGACTGAAGTGACTTAGCAGCTTAGCAGCAGCAGCAATCCCTTGAAACCTACTTTACACGTTTTGTTTAGAACATAAACAAAAATGATGTGCCTCCTGAAAAGCAGTTATGGAGGAAGGGAACGTGCTGTTCTGCTCGGTGATCTCATCAGGAGAGAGAAGGTGCTGGTTTATATTATTACTGTTTGTTTATTTGGCTGAGTCAGGTCTTAGTTGCAGTCTGTGAACGCTTAGTTGTGGCTTGTGGCATCTAGTTCCCTGACCGGGATGATGGAACCTGTGTCCCTTGAATTTGGAGTGTGAGTCTTAGCCCCTGGACCAAGAGGGAAGTCCCGGCGCTTCCTTCTTTACTCCTCAGCATCCTGACAGTGGGCCCTCCTCTTCAGGCAGACTGCGATCCTATTAGATATTTCTTTAATGCATTTATTTAGGCAAATGTCATTTCATTTCACCGTGCTCATCTAGGAAAAGCCATACTAGCTTTCTTCTCATCTCCAGAAAGAAGTCTAGACTAGGCCATCACTAGAGTAAACAATGGGCTTCCCAGATGACTCAGCAGTAAAGAATCTGAATGCCAATGCAGGAAACATGGATTCGATCCCTGAATCGGGAAGGTCCCCTGGAGTAGGAAATGGCAACCCACTCCAGTATTCTTGACTGGGAAATCCCATGGACAGAGGATCCTGGTGGGCTACAGTCCATGAGATCTCTAATGGTCAGACACAACACACAGAGAAAACAATATCCAGAGGCCACAGAGGATAGTTCCCAGAGCTTGCAGGTTTGCCAGGAATGACCTTCATCTCCCTCACTAATACTCTGTTATTTTGTAGAATTTATTGTGAAGCATAGCTTACATAGTATTTTTAATTTAGTCCAGTAGTATTTTGTTTCATGTACAGTAAAATCTCCCTGATTCAGAACAAAATGGAAAAGTTCTGTCTAATGACTGAAAGTTTCCAGTTGTAAAGTTTTCTCTAAGAAGAAAAGATATTCTTTAATTATACCGCAGAAAGTTCAAAGACAGCAAAACAGTTACATTTTATCCAGATTATTGCAAATTCCAAAATAAAGACCCCCAAATGAATGGGTTTTAGGTCTGATGCAGTGTGTATATATTGGACATATTGAAAGCATTGTAAAGAAGGCCTGTTCTTTTCCCACCTTCTTCCTGAGAAATGCCGAAACCAAAGAATGTTCAACAAAGAACA
The DNA here is from genome assembly GCF_029407905.1 of Bubalus kerabau. NCBI lineage: Eukaryota > Metazoa > Chordata > Mammalia > Artiodactyla > Bovidae > Bubalus > Bubalus kerabau. The sequence continues at coordinate 35,993,780 of NC_073635.1, forward strand.
GAGCACTTTTTCCAATTTGTCATTTCATGGATAAAAAGTAGAGACAGAATGCTGAAGCACCTGTTGCTTTAAAGGCAATAAACTCGTGAAATGTTTTAACAGAAGTCATCAGCTTTCAAAGATCTCTTTTATCCAGTCCACATCACTCATTGCTCTTAATTCCTTTGTCACATTTTTTACTGCATTACAAGTAATCCTTGAAAGCCATGGAGCGTTTTACGTTTAACCAGAACCATGTGGACGGCACTCTCGGGCTGAGGCTGGCCCCACCCCGGCTTCTCCACCCCTCCCTTCCCGTACACTTGGCTTCTGATGCAGGCTGGAGAAGCGCATCCCAGCTCCGTCACTCTCCAGCCTGGCCCGGTGGGTCTGGCTGCGCTTTGATCTCCAGCAGCACATTCCACTCACTCTTGTCTTCCCGAGAGACCCACCACCCGCCAGGCTCTGCGTTATTTATGTGTCAACAGTCTGCATTGGCCAACAGGGTTGACTCCGGGTGTTTAGGAAATCTCATTCAGATAAACGTCAAGATTGGTACCATTTAGTCCGACCTACTGGAGTAGTTCTCTGAAACTGCAGTAAATTAGTTGAGGGTAAAGATGGGCAGAAAAATTCTCTCCAGCCTCTTGGGTTGAGTAGCTTGAGCATGTTTCTACCTTTCTTTTCCTCACAGAGTACATCCACAAGCTTGATGTGTGTCTTCAAGAATTACTGCAGGAATGCGTCTTGCCTTACACCTGCGTCTTACACAAAGCATCACTTTGTGTATTACCTTCTCTGAGAACAGTTTTTAAGAAGTTCATCCTAGCAATAAGGGCATCCTGGTTCTAGCCTTATTTAGGTTTCCTGAAAGATCTAGAAGTGACCAGTCTCCTGTGCAGTCCTCATGCAGGCCGTGGCAGATAGCATCCTAAATTCTAAATCTGCGGGTTTACGTGAGGTTTCCACTCTGGTTTTGAAGTAGGCGCCTGATTTGTACATTTTCTCCTTGAAGCGCAGTGTTTTCATGTTGAGCCCTGGGTGTCTGTCACACGTGTGGATGTTCTTTTCCCTAATTGCTTTCCTCTGTGCTTTTCTCCTGCCTTCTGTGTGATTATCCCCCATCATTAGTTTGTATATCTGCTGCAGTGTTGATTCTAGTCTTTACTGCTTTTTAAAATTTTTAGTTTCGTTCCACCATTTTTCTCCTGTGCTGCTTTTCTTTGTTAAGAGCTGGGCGGCTCCCTTCAGGTGTCCGTCATCTTCATCTTTGCCCTCCAGTGTTTTAAAGTCCAACATTTTTTTTTCCCCTCTGATTTTTCCCTGCTTTCTTTCAGAATTTGATTTTTATTGTAGTTTCCTATCACTCTTCATCTTCCTGTGGAATTTGGATAGGCCCAACATCAGTTTTTAAACAGATGGTCTAGCCAGATACGTTATTTGCCAAGACAGTGTGAATATATAAGCTTGACCCCTTTCTGTCCTGAGCTGAGTGCTGTTTGTTTTCACACCAGAATCTCAGCTGCAGGGTTTCGGAGGACTGTGGGTCAGTTAGCGGCCTGAGGGATTGGAGGAGAAGCAGGGCGTGTCCAGCTCTCCTCTGGGCACCCTGCCTTCCTGTCCCGCTGGGGCTTACCCCATCCCCTGGGGTGGCCTTTCGGTTTCCCTCTGCCCCCATTGGGGTACCTGCCCTTTAGAGAAATACCCTCAAGACAGGGTTGCTGGCATTTTGGTCAGTGTGGTTGTTGACACAGTGTTTTCCCTGCCCAACCGTGCCCGCCTTTGCTGCCTCAGGATGGGAGGAAGTCCAGTGACAGGCCTATAGTGACTGCAGTGAGTGACGGGGTTTCCGGGTTAAGTTTGCCACAGGATACAGGATGGCATGAAAGCCAGCAGAGACATAACCATCCATCCTGTTATGAGACCACTAGAGGAGGAGGAGGATAAATGAGTAATTAGCCCCTTCAGTTGGCTGGTATTTGGAAAGAAGAATTTGGTTATGTAAAAAGGATTACCCAGTCAATCCTAAAGGAAATCAACCCTGCATATTCACTGGAAGGACTGATGCTGAAGCCAAAGCTCCAATACTCTGGCCAGCTGTTGCAAAGAGCTGACTCACCAAAAGACCCTGATGCTGGGAAAGATTGAAGGCAGGAGGAGAAGGGGACGAGAGGATGAGATGGTTGGATGGCATCACCAATTCAATGGACATAAGCAAACTCCAGGAGATGGTGAGGGACAGAGAGGCCTGGCATTCTGCAGTCCGTGGGGTCATAAAGAGTCAGACACGACTTGGCAACTGAACCACAGCAAGAAAAAGGACTAAGTTGTTGGTAAAAGGTGTTTTTTTAACTCATTATGAACAACTTAGGTGTTAGATAGTATAAAGGAGCTGGCGTTTATTTAAAGATTTGGAAATACACATATGTATTTCTGACACATTATTTACTTTTTAAAATTCTCTTAGTAGACTGTATATTTAACATTAATATAATAAATGTAAATATTCTTTTAGCTAATAATGTGTGTGTCCACATGTAACTTCAGCTCTTCAGTATGCCGTGTTGTCTTTCATGTCTCAGACTTCTCCAGTGCTGTGAAGTCTACTGACAAGACTTGCCCACCCTCCCTTCTGTCCCATCTGTAGACGCTCTGTGAGTCACTCTAGTAGGAATTAGTGTTTGTCTTGTTTCCTACCAGTTTCCTAGAAATACTCACTATCTACTTGATAATACGTCAAATGATAACGTGTCTGCCTCACATATAAAGTGTTCAGAAAATATGAATGAAATTCAATTTTCTGATGGCTAGAATAAGAGTATGCACTTGTGTGATTAAGACATGCCTCTTGAGGTATTTTGGTAGTAGTAATTTCAGAGGGAAGAAAAGGAAAGACATGAACAGGCAAGTTCCCAAGGAGACAGGGTGCTGTCATGCAGACTGAGTGTCTCTGCGGCCAGTGTTCTGGCAGGCGCCGCTATGCTATGCTTAGTCGCTCAGTTGTGTCCGACTCTGCAACTCCATGGACCTTAGCCCACAGGACCTCTCTATCCATGGAGATTCTCCAGGCAAGAATATTGGAGTGGGTTGCTATGCCCTCCTCCAGGGGATCTTCCCAACCCAGGAATTGAACCCAGGTCTCCCACATTGCAGGCAAATTCTTTACCATCTGAGCCACCAGGGAAGCCTAAGAGTGCTGGAGTAGGTAGCCTGTCCTTCTCCAGGGGAACTTCCTGACCCAGAAATCAAACCAGGGTCTCCTGCACTGCACATGGATTCTTTACCAGCTGAGCTACCAGAGAAGCCCTCAGTCGGTTCAGTCGCTCAGTCATGTCCGACTCTTTGCGACCCCATGAATCACAGCACACCAGGCCTCCCTGTCCATCAGCAACTCCCAGAGTTCACTCAGACTCACGTCCATTGAGTCAGTGATGCCATCCAGCCATCTCATCCTCTGTCATCCCCTTCTCCTCCTGCCCCCAATTCCTCCCAGCATCAGCGTCTTTTCCAATGAGTCAACTCTTCGCATGAAGTGGCCAAAGTACTGGAGCTTCAGCTTTAGCATCATTCCTTCCAAAGAAATCCCAGGGCTGATTTCCTTCAGAATGGACTGGTTGGATCTCCTTGCAGTCCAAGGGACTCTCAAGAGTCTTCTCCAGCACCACAGTTCAAAAGCATCAATTCTTTGGCACTCAGCTTTCTTCACAGTCCAACTCTCACATTCATACATGACCACTGCAAAAACCATAGCCAAAGAGAAACCCAAGTAAGATGGTAGGTGTTGCAAGAGGGCATCAGAGGGCAGACACACCAAAACCATAATCACAGAAAACTAGTCAATCTAATCACACTAGGACCACAGCCTTGTCTAACTCAATGAAACTAAGCCATGCCCGTGGAGCCACCCAAGATGGGCAGGTCATGGTGGAGAGCTCTGACAGAATGTGGTCCACTGGAGAAGGGAATGGCAAACCACTTCAGTGTTCTTGCCTTGAGAACCCCATGAACACTATGAAAAGGCAAAATGATAGGATACTGAAAGAGGAACTCCCCAGGTCAGTAGGTGCCCAATATGCTACTGGAGATCAGTGGAGAAATAACGCCAGAAAGAATGAAGGGATGGAGCCAAAGCAAAAAGAATACCCAGTTGTAGATGTGACTGGTGATAGAAACAAGGTCCGATGCTGTAAAGAGCAATATTGCATAGGAACCTGGAATGTCAGGTCCATGAATCATGGCAAATTGGAAGTGGTCAAACAAGAGATGGCAAGAGTGAATGTCGACATTCTAGGAATCAGTGAACTAAAATGGACTGGAATGGGTGAATTTAACTCAGATGACCATTATATATACTACTGCGGACAGGAATCCCTTAGAATAAATGGAGTAGCCATCATGGTCAACAAAAGAGTCCGAAATGCAGTACTTGGACGCAATCTCAAAAAACACAGAATGATATCTGTTTGTTTCCAAGGCAAACCATTCCATATCACAGTAATCCAAGTCTATGCCCCAACCAGTAACACCGAAGAAGCTGAAGTTGAATGGTTCTATGAAGACCTACAAGACCTTTTAGAACTAACATCCAAAAAAGATGTCCTTTTCATTATATGGGACTGGAATGCAAAAGGAGGAGGTCAAGAAACACCTGGAGTAACAGGCAAATTGGGCCTTGGAATACGGAATGAAGCAGGGCAAAGACTAATAGAGTTTTGCCAAGAAAATGCACTGGTCATAGCAAACACCCTCTTCCAACAACACAAGAGAAGACTCTCTACATGGACATCACCAGATGGTCAACACCGAAATCAGATTGATTATATTCTTTGCAGCCAAAGATGGAGAAGCTCTATACAGTCAGCAAAAACAAGACCAGGAGCTGACTGTGGCTCAGACCATGAACTCCTTATTGCCAAATTCAGACTTACATTGAAGAAAGTAGGGAAAACCACTAGACCATTCAGGTATGACCTAAATCAAATCCCTTATGATTATACAGTGGAAGTGAGAAATAGATTTAAGGGCCTAGATCTGATAGATAGAATGCCTGATGAACTATGGACAGAGGTTCATGACATTGTACAGGAGACAGGGATCAAGACCATCCCCATGAAAACGAGAATCCCTAAAGAAGCATAAAACTAGCTGCTCAAGGAAACCAGTTGTCACATTGTAGGGAGAGAATTAATACTGGTCAGAGGACTGAGCTCAGCCACGAGGAGCTGTTGATGGCTTTGAATCTGGGGAGGTTTAAGCAACTGGAATCGCTGTTTTTTCTGTTCCAGTTGCAGTCGGCACTCAGTGAGCATGACTTGTGTGTGAGCATGACTTGTGTGTGAGCGTGAAGAGGAAGTGATACGTCTGGGAAGACGCTGTGGTCCAGGTTAGCACACTGCCTTCAGGAAGCATCCCGAGGGCCGTGTGCTATCGTAGTTCACAGACAACGCATGTGAGTCAGGGTTACTGCTCTGACCTTGGCATCTGAGCTGTGCCCGCTGGTCTGTCATCTTCTTCCAGTCTGCCTGGGGGGCCCCGTGTGGGTAGGAGGGTAGTGTGGTGCTGAAGAGATGGAAAACACTGTTGAGTTGGACACACCTGGTTTTACTTATCTCTACCATTTTGTCCACAATTTTTATACCTACTGTGTGTCTACTGTTCAGTGACTGTGAGGGTCAAAAAAAATTCATGGAGAGTACTTAATAGTTCAGTGTGAAGCACACAGCAAGTGCTCAGTGGCAGGTTAGCAGTAGCTGTCTCCTGTCTCTATGGCCTAAGATACTGACTCTTCCAGTGACAGTATTTTACCTGTTTCTGTTCTTGCAGCACTTTCCACGCATTGTGTGAATACACTACTGAAGCAGGGCCCCTTATCCAACAGGCTGTGCTTTGTCTTCACCTGATCTGCTGCCTTCCTGTCTCTCTGAGCCTCTCCTCCGCCATGCGGTCCTGGAGCACACACGCCTGCTCCCGCCTCGGGTCTTTGTTCCTTTTTCACCTCCTGCCTGCAGAGTGCTCCCTCCACGGGGCGCTTGGCTCCCAAGCTGCCTACTTCACCTCCTGAATGTCGCCTTTCCCTCTCCATCCTGTGTGATGTATTCTCCTTACCACTTCCTTATCCGGCTCTGTGTCTCCATGGTGCATCTTACTGCCTCACAGAATTTCTTGCATTTGTTCTTTGTTCCTCTCCTATTTGGGGCTGTGGGTTCCCTCGGGTTCACCGCATCTCTGCTCTGTCTCCAGTGCTCCAGTAAATCTCTCTTCAGTAAATGACTTCAAAGTTTGAAGGTTGTGAGACCTAAACCCTAAAATTACTCTTTAAAGATTGTTTGTGTCCAACTCTTTGCTACTTTGTAGGCTGTAGCCCGCTAGGCTCCTCTTTCCATGGAATTCTCCAGGCAAGAATACTGGAATGGGTAACTGTTCCCTTCTCCAGGGGATCTTCCCAACCTGGGAATCGAACCCAGGTCATTTATTCCAGAAGTAGCTAAGCTGTGGAATAATGCTGGGGGAAAAAAACCTAAAATTGCAAGTTCTTTTTCTTTTAGAGAAATGTGAACCCCGGAGAGATTACAGGGACGCCGTCTCCTCGTAAACAGCGCTTCATGCAGTTCTCGTCCTTGGAGTATGGCGGGGAGTACTACATGACACCCCGGGACTTCCTCTTCTCTGTCATGTTCGACCACATCCAGCGTAAGTGGTTTGGTTTTTGAAGTTAAGGAATCAAATATTAGGGCTGAGAAACCTCTGGTTTTCAGAATTGGTAACAACTTTTTCTTCATTTTAATTGTCATCATTCTTTGTACCATGCATGTGCTTAATTATTTAGACTTTTCCTCCCTTGTAGTACTAAACTTATTTATTTATTTGTCTAAGAAATAGTTGCTTGTTCATGGGTTTTCTAAAGAGAGAAAAAAGTAAGATTTTAAATGTCACTAAATAAATTATTAATAGGATAACTAATTCATCCAGGATGTTAGGTTTTAAATCAGTAAAAAATTTTCTTTTTGGGGCAAAAAAAAAAGGAGGCTAAAGCAATTAGGAGGGTCATATAATGGAGTCATGATGCAAAAAAATCCTGAAAAAAATAGAATTAAGAAACAAAAGTCCAAAAGCTATAAGTAAATAATTTTATATCATAAACTCAACTCTCAGCTATCCCAAATTGTCAGAAATCCTTATTTTCATTTATCTAAACGTTGCAGAGTAGACATGACACCCCCTCTGTCCCCTGTATTGCCAAAGTGTTCTGTGAAAAGTTCTTGGCTTCCTGACACCTTGCAGAGTGGACACCATCCACAGTGTTGCCCTGTGGGTAGCTGCACATGGAACAGGCGGAGTGGGCCAGGGCAGGGTGAGCTGTGAGACGTGTAGGTCGAATTGGGAGACTAAGAACATCTGGGAAGGCATTGTTGGTATATTGAGGGATGACATGAACAAGTGAGTGGTCACGGCCTGTTCTTGGGACAGTGAGTTAGTTCACCTATAGCTAGACCAGAGGATGGTGCTGGGGAGAAGTGAGAGATCAAATGAAAAACAACAAGGGCCAGATGTAGAGACTGTGGTGACCCTGTTCACCAGCCATAGCCATGTGTTTCTGGTGGGGATCGGGGTTCATCTTGAACCTGTGAGGGAGAGTAAAGTGAAGGCTCACTAGAAGGAAAATAGTGTGGTAACAGTGTATTTAAATTATTTTGGTAAGCTTCTATTCATCTAAATTGATTTAAAAAAAAAAACAAAAAAACAGCCAGTTATGTTACCAGCAGAATGGTTTATTTGGGAGGAGCAGAGAATTGCAGTTTGGGACATGCATCAGTAATAAATCACAAGCAACCTGAAGTGAAGGAGAGAAACTGTCTTACGGAAGGAAGAGAGGGCAGCTCTGGGGAAGCTGTCTTAGAGAAGAGAGGGCAGCTCTGGGGAAACTGTTAGAGAAGAGAAAGGACAGCTCTGGGAGCCTGTTATCAGTAAGGAGTCCAGGGAACTCCCTGGTGGTCCAGTGGTTAAGAATGCACCTTCCAGCACACGGGACACAGATTCAGTCCCTGGTCCAGGAACTAGGAGTCCATATGTGTCAGGCCACCTAAGCCCGCCTGTCTCAACAAAGATGCAGCACAGCCAAAAAATATAAATAAATAGTCCGCTGGAGGAAAGTGGGGGTTTGAAGTGCAGTGGCTTTTCATTGCCTGGCCATGAGAAAGTGTTTCTTCTTCCTGCTGGGATCTGCGTGGACGTGGGTGGTGTGTGTGTGTGTGAGCACCCCTACCGCGGACTCCCGACTCAAACTTCTTTGGAGAAAGCTTGACAGTATGTATCAGAAACCTTTGCAACATTTATTAATACTTACATGGATGCAGTAAGTTCACTCCTAGAAAATTAGTCTAAGTAAGTAATTGGAGAGATATAAAATTTTCTTTTAAAAAGTAGTTTAGCCTCTTCAACAGGTAAAGAGGGAGGATGTCATCATTTCCTGTTCTCACAGCAAAAAGGAAGCTGAAAGATAGAAAATCAACAGCTCTTCTTAAGTCCACGAGAGAACTGAGACGACAGGGCACACACCCCTGAACACTGAAGAAGACAGACGCAGAGATGCAGAGCCCACCCAGGGTGGATGCTGCCTGGGAGCCACTGCCAGAGCCACCATCTGGCAGGAATGCTTAAAGAGTTGCTAGAATCTGAGCATGGGCTACCGTGAAAGATAGAACTTTGTGAAAATCCAGCCATGAGGGGCCCCAGCAGTCCTCACAGTGAAGATCTAAAAAAATCCTCTCCTGGATTTTTCATGATTTCCTTTTCTGTGCAAAAGCTATTAAGTTTGATTAGGTCCCACTTTTATTTTCGTTACTCTAGGATTCAAATCCAAAAAGATAATGCTGTGGTTTATGTCAAAAAGTGCTCTGTCACCTGTATTTTCCTCTAGGAGTTTCATAGTGTCAGTTTTACATTTAGGTCTTTAATCCATTTTAAGTTTATTTTTGTATTCATCCTGCTTGGTATTCTGTGAACTTATTGAATCTGTGTTGTGTGTGTGAAGACACCATGAACCATGAACAGAACAAAAAGACAACATACAGAATGGGAAAAAATATTTGCAAACAATGCAACCAACAAGGGATTAATCTCCAAAATATATAAACAGCTCAATGTCAAAAAAACAACCAAATCAAAAAATGGGCAGATCTAAATAGACATTTCTCTAAAGAAGACATACAGATGGCCAAAAGGCACATAAAAAGATACTCAATATCACTAATTAGTAGGAAAATGCAAATCAAAACTACAATAAGGTATCACCACACACCAGCCAGAAAGGCCATCATCAAAAAAATCCACAAACAGTAAATGCTGGAGAGGGTGTGAAGAGAAGGGAATTCCCTACACTATTGGGGGAATGTAAATTGGTACAGCCACTATGGACAACAGTATGGGGGCACCTTTAAAAACTAAAAATAGAGCTACCATATGACACTGCAGTCCCACTCCTGAGCATATATCCAGAGAAAAACATGATCCGAAAGGATACATGCACCCTAGTATTCATTGCAGCACTGCTTACTATAGCCAGGACATGGAAGCAACCTAAATGTCCATCAACAGAGCAATGGATAAAGAAGATGTGGTACATACAGACACTGGACTATTACACAGCCATAAAAAGAATGAAATAATGCCATTTGCAGCAACATGGATGGACCTAGAGATTGTCATACTGAGTGAAGTAAGTCAGACAAGAATATCGTATGACATCCCTTATATATGAACTCTAAAAAGAAATGATACAAATGAACTTACAAAACAGAAAGAGACTCACAGAGAATGAACTTACGGTTGTGGGGGAGGGATAAGTTAGGGAGTTTGGGATGGACATGTACACACTGCTATATTTAAAATGGGTAGCCAATAAGGATGTACTGTATAGCATGTGGAACTCTGCTCAGTGTTATGTGGCAGTCTGGACAGGGGGGCAGTTTGGAGGAGAATGGATACATGTGTATGTGTGGCTGAGTCCCTTCACTGTTCACCTGAAACTATCACAACATTGTTAACCAGCTCTGAGTGCATGCGTACTCAGTCGTGTGCGACTCTTTGCAACCCTATGGACTGTAGCCCACCAGACTCCTCTGTCCATGGGATTTTCCAGGCAATAATACTGGAGTGGGTTGCCATTTCCTACTCCAGAGGATCTTCCCAACCCGGGGACCGAACCCACATCTCCTATATGTCTTGCATTGGCAAGCAGATTATTAACCACTAAGCCACCTGGGAAGCCTTAATCCACTTAATCAGCTATACCCCAGTATAAAAAAAAAAAGTTTAAAAACAAAAGAATTTTCCCAAGTTTTACTTTACCTGGTTTTAGCCGTAGTCCAGGTTGTTCTAATGAAGTTTAAAGTTTACATGTTTTTTTTTTTCTTTCTTGTTGTTTTTATGCAGCCTTTGATTCAACCAACTTAGGTTTTTATAATGTTTCCAGTTTATTTTTCATTGGAATGCAATTAAACTCTATCAGAAGGCATTTAACTAGATCAAGAATTGAGTAATTTTGAAGGCTGAATAAAACATCCTTTAAGCATATGATGTACTTCATCTTCATTTTTCATCGTGGATAAGAAGGAGAATAATCTCTGTTGCATTCCTGTGGATCATGGTGAACAGAAAAACAAGGAAACACAGAGCCAACCCAGTGACCCATGATCCTCATGTATAAACAGAAAGAAATACACCAATCTGAAATTTATTAGCCCCTAAACTTATTTTTACCTGGTGTTTATCTTTCTGGACTCTGTACACTTTGTGCCTTTACTTATACTTCAACATAGATTTTGTTGCACATAAATACGTAAGGGTATAAATAATCCAAATTAAGATTAACCCATTGGCATTAACAGTTTACTCTGAAAAGGACTGTAATTAGGGCAACCATAGAATTTATTGTGGTGCATGTGCCAGAGTTGCTGGATGAGTGTGTGTCTTGGTGGATTTATCTTAAGACTTTTGAAATTCTACAAATGAATCTTAAATTTTAAAATTGTTGCAGGTAAAAGAGATCCTTTTTATCTTTGCCACTATTGTAGCTATTTGATTTGGGGCTGAGTTTCCACATCTCTGAGGTTGTTTCCCACTCTGTAATTTTGGGTATCATTTCATTCTCTCCAATCAGAGGTGATGGCAGAATTCCCCAAGCTTACTTGATAGTAAATCAGAGAGAGCCTTTTGCTAAAATTTCAAATCCTTCCCCTGTCTCCCCTCATGATTTTGATTCAGAAGGTCTGAGAATGGGCCATGGAATCAGTAATACCCTCTCATCCTTATCTGGCTGCCTGTCCTATATTCCCATATTTTTAACAAACACTCCCAGGTGATCATTTTGATCAGCAAGTTTGAGAAATAGTTAACGGACAAATGTGAAAGTGCCGTGAAAGATGTCATGTCCTTGTAGTAGAAGCAAAGGGCGCTGAGCACTGAGCCCCCACTCCTCCGAGGTCTGCCTGCTGATGCACGCGGCAGCACACGTGAACCTTGAGCAGGTTATGCTGGATGGGAGAAGCTGGTCTCAAAGACCACACATGGCTTGATTTCATGTATATGAAGTGTCCAGAACAGGCAAGTCTACAGAGACAGGAAGTAGGTTAGTGGTTGCCCAGAAGGAGGGGCTGGAGAGTGACTGCTGATGAGTTTTCATTCTTTTGGGGGCCTGATGAAAACATTCTGAAATTAGAAGGTGGTGATGGTTGTACCACTCTGAATATACTATATTCTAATATACTCTGAATATACTAAACACCACTGAGCTATACAGTTTCAATAGATGGACTCGGTGGTATGTAAAATGTCACAGTAAAGCATAAAAAAAAATATATATATAAAACTAATCGTTGTTGCCAGTTTAAAATATTAATTTTAAAATTATTATATTTTACAAAAAATGGAGAGACTAAAATAATAAAAACATGGCTCTCTATATGCTTTCCTCATGTTGGTTCTAAAGCAAAACATTTTCACCTAGTGCAATTCTATCAGAAAAGTGAGCTGATTTGTAAGAGCCAATGCAGAAGTCTTAAATACGTAAAGCTTCTGATAAATTCACTTTCCAAATAGTGGCTTTTTGGTCTTCCAAGGCCTCATTGAGAAGTCTCCTTCCCTACCCTGCAGTGGAGCAGAGTCAGCACGTGGGCGAGACTGGGCCCTGAGCTCTGCCCTGGCGGCAACGAGCACCGTGCCATCCGCCCACGGAAACACCGTGCCATCCGCCCACGGAAACACGCTCTCCCCTGCAGGCCTTCTTGTGGACACATGTACACACCCGTCCCCCAGATGGGCCCAAGAAGCATGTCCATAGGTGTCAAGCTGCAGGAGGGCAAAACTTTCATCTGTCCCCTGGCACACGACCACCCCCCACCCCAGCCTCACTGGAAAGGAGGCGTTTTCCAGTGTGAGAAGAGCAGGTTTAAAGCCCATCGACCATGGTTTTTTGTTTTTTGTTTCTTTAAAGACAGATTTCTCCTCCTTGGGAGAATATTCAAGAAGGTCAGTTTCCCTCCACCCTTAGAGTTGTTTAGACACTCTTAGGCTTTTCATCAGCTTTCTTATTGTTGTTCTCTGAATGATGTAAAAAGGAATCATTAAAAAGAAGAGATGAGTGTGAAATGAAATAAACAAAATGAAATCTTTAAAACATGACTCTTTATAATCTAAGCCCAAAGCACATTTCTATTCTTCTGATAGCCTTTGTAAAAGCATTCTAAGTATGAGATTCTGTGAAATTGGATGCAATGCAGTGATTTCCATCATCGCTGGGACTGAATTCAAGCAAGTATTGGAGTAATCAGCTCTTAACGCCAATCCTGATATTGATGGCAGAGCTCTTCCATGTATTTATGCAAAAAATATGAAACGATGTAAGTGTCTTTACTGTCTGATTTTTATGTGTCGAGAGTCCGCTGATCTCTAGCAAAATGAAGTTGAATTAGATACCATTAGCAAAGCAGCAGCAATGTTTTTATAGTTATGGCTATCAAATAACTTTGTTTTGGCAAAGATTTATTTGACCTGTAACTGTACTTAATATGTAGTATTGCAGTTTTACTTATTTTAAGTATTAAAATGGCTGTTTGCCTGTAACATGGTGTGCTTGTTCCTGGTTTTCAACTTCAGAAGTCCTCTGTAAACAGTGAAAACCACGTGCTGGAATCTCCAGAGTAGGTGGAGGCTTTTAGAACATTCTGCTTCTTGAGCCAAAATTCCATCGTAGTGCTTAAAGATTTATCCCTCCCTGCCCAGAAAAGCCACCGTGGACTTTCCATCCTTTCACACTCACACCACAAAGCACGACAGCCTCACCTCTAAATCTGCCTTTTTGGCTGTTGTTTTATATGAGAACATGAATATGTATGAAATAGCTATGAAAACAGTAAGAATGAATTTCGTATGTGTGTGAAAATATTAACAAATTTTAACAAAAAACAAAAATATTAACAAATAATAGACTGATTAGGGGTTAATATCAAAAATATATAAACAGCTCATTCAGCTCAATCTCAAGGGAAAAAAAAAAAAAAGGACAGGAGACCTAAATAGACATTTTTCCAGAGAAGACATGCAGATGGCCAACAGGCATATGAAAAGATGCTCAACATTGCTCATCATCACAGAAATGCAAATCAAAACCACAATTAGGTATCACCTCCCACCAATCAGAGTGGCCATCCTCAAAAAGAACACAAATAACTGTGAATGCTGTCAAGGAAAGGGAACCCTCATATGCTGTTGGTGGGAATATAAGTTGATGCAGACACTATGGAAAACAGTAGAGACTCCTCAAAAAAAAAAAAAAATAGAACTGCCATATGATCCAGCAACCCCACTCCTCCTGGGCATGTATCCAAAGAAGAAAGAAACTAATTTGAAAAGATATGTGCATATGTAGCAGCACTATTATAGCCAGGACATGGAAGCAATCCAATGGACAACGAAGCAACTAATGGACATCTACTAATGTCCATTAGTAGATGAAAGGATGAAGATATGGCATATACATACAGTGAAGTACTACTCAGCTATAAAAATGATGAACTTTTGCCTTTTGCAATAGTATTGATGGACCTGGAGGGTATTGTGCTTAGTGAAATAAATCAGAGAAAGACAAATACTGTTATGCAATCACTTATATGAAGATCTAAAAAATAAAGCAATGTAGCAAAAAAGGAACAGACTCACAGGCACAGAGAACACACTAGTGGTTACCAGTGGGGCAAGGGCAGTGGGGAGGGGGCAAGATGGGGGTAGGGGATTAAGAGGTCCAAAGTACTCTGTATAAAATAAGCTACAAGGACATATACCGTGCAGCACAGGGAATATAGCTTATGAATATCTTATGAAAATTATTAATCACAGTGGTATATATCTGAGACTAATATTGTGCATGAACTCTACCTCCATTTTTAAAAAGTAGGGGAAGAGGACTGCCAGAAAAGGAATCCTTGTATTGCAGTGAATTTCCTGTGTCCCTGTGTTGTTGCTGTTGTCAGATGGAGAGTGGTCATGCCCCTCATGTACATCAGACTTTGCATCTCTTACTCTGATGCCCAGTCTCTCTCCTGGGGGAGCCCATAAAGAGAGGTTGTAAAACCCAGCAGCCTGGGTGAGAGGCACTAAAGAAACCCCAGCAGAGCATCCTGGGTGTGAAACACCACGGTCCCCTCTCTGACTCAGAGAAGTGTTTATGACTTAAGAGAAAGGAACTGAGGCTACGTGTTCTACTAGGAGCTCTGCCTTTTCTTTTTAACCTGAAAATGAATTTTTTGTAACAGAATGTACCCCAAACTTTTTATCAGCCAAGATAATTTCCTTAGCATTTTCTAATTAGTGATACCATTTTGAAAAAATTTTTGCAAGAGAAGTTCATTAAGTACATGGTTTCTCCATTTTTGATAATCATATACCTATACAAGTACCAAGCAGAACTTGTAGTCAACATGAAGTAACGGGGAGCGTTTTATGTGTTTGATGATCTCATGTTATGATAGACCTAGCATTAAAATCTGGTTGTTATTGGGTAACACTAGTTTATCAGCAACAAACAATCATTCCAAAATAGTGGTTCCTAAGCTTACCAACATGGTCATAGATGTTTCTGAAATTTATATAATCATATTCACAACTAGTGTTTTTTGGTTATTAATGCAAAAATAAAATCTTGGTAATTTATTAACAGTAGATAATAGAATTTGTCCCCAGTAGATTTATAATCCAAATGTAAGCATCCCAAACTGCAAAAAGGCACGTCTAAAGGTATTATTTTTTTTAACCTGTCTTGTGAATTCTCATACACTTGTAATTATACTGAAGGGCCTTTATAGATAAGATAATTTTGAGAACAAGAAGGGAAGTTAGTGATACACATAGCTTACAGAAGAAATAAAATAAACAACGTACTTTTCAGTGTTCTGGATGTGTAAAATGGCTTCAGGCTGTCTTCAGAAAAAGTTTCAACCAAACAAGCAATGTGATTGCTTTAGAATTTATAGTAAATGAGAGAAAATGAGGTCAGTATAAAGAAGATGCTTAAAAGCCTGAGTTTTAATCTGTTACCCAGTAGGAAACTGTTAACAGTAACATCACTTTAGAATGAACAGCCGTGTTGGCCAGCCTTTAGATCTGACTGGGGAGCTGTGAACTTAAGAACTTTTCAGGGTTTAAAAGGTAGCATTCTGAAATGTGTGTGTATATGTTTATAATCAATTAAAGCAAAAGGAGACAGATTTTAATAATCATGTAAGGAAAGAATTTGTGTTTGGCACAAATTTATTTCTCTTGGACAGCTATGATGGGTCAGAGGCAGTTAGAAGACCCCATGTGTCTGGAGCGGAGTGACAGAGAGGATGAGTCTGATACACAACTGCAGTGTTCGTGTTTAGACTTAAGAGTTCTCTGGCTTGTAACTTCTGTTTAAAGATCTTAGCCAAAATTGCCAGACATATTTTTTATAAACTTGTTTTGTCTTTCAAGCAGTTTTCTGTCTTAATGGAAGCTGAGTTTTACCAAGGTATTATAATATTTGGGCACTCAATAATATTTCCTCTTTGCTATAGGTAAAAGTTCTGTGAAGAGGCTGACAGATAAGGTAAGCAATGGAGGGGAGATCTCTCTTTTTTTTAAGATGGAAAATTAGCCTTTATAAATTATTTAATTTATGAAAGATTTTAATATGTGTATTTAAAGGATATCGAGGACACACTAGCAGGAATCAAAAAAGCTGGTTGTGGATCAACTTTTTTTAGAGACCTCGGCGATAAAGGTAACTTTGGTTTGTTGTTAAAATTCCAGCTGCATTTTATTTAACATTATTAAGGAGTTATGAGGTTTGCACCTATAAATTGGAGACTATATATTAGAGAATCTACAGAGAGGATGTTATAACACTGTGTTATTTAATAGATTTTTAAAAATCATAATAAAGTACTCATTACATTGGAAGTAATTTTCACAAACTCTTTGAGCAATTACAGAAAAAGTATTGAAACATCAATTTTATTAAGCTTGGGGGAAGGATGAGGCAGAGCATCTGAAGTATGGAGAGAAGGCCTCGGAGAGAATGTGGAGACCTTGTCAGAGAACCCACCCAAGCCGGAGCCAGGAAGGGTCATCATTGAGAGTAGGCTGGGGTGTGGTCCTAGGGGGGCAGCGAGGGCAGGTCTAGCGCTGGGTCGGGTCCTGGAGGCAGAACACGGAGAAGGGTGTCTGGTGTGAGCAGGAGGCCCTGGGGGATGGAGGCCGAGGGGGCCTTGCTCTGTGTTGAATGAAGGGACTGGAGGCCTCTCTGGGTGTGTGGGGTTCTGTGGAGTGGGCAGGGGTTGGGGGGTGGTCCTTCATGGTGGAGGACCAGCTCTCGTTCCGTGCAGGGTGGGCCTGCCACTGTCCTTAGCGGAGGACCAGCTCTCAGGTGCATCAGGGCTCAGCCGAAGGTGTTTCCTGAGGAGGGGGATTTCGGAGCATCCACAGCGGCGTTTTGGTGGAAGCAGGGCGTGTGGTGGGTTGAGTCAGGAAGGGGGAAGAAACACCAGCTGCAGGCGTATCAGCAGAGGACAGGCTGTTTGGCAAGTGGGCTGTGGTCATGAGGGCAGCTGGGTGTGAGCCAGAGTGAGCAGACCTGACCCACTCCGGGGATGAGAGGGAGAGAGTCTGGGCCTGTCCTGAGAGCAGTGTGGTGTGGATGGGGTGTTGTGAGAAAGCCCTCTGGGTGGAGGGAGCTGAGGGGCTTTAAAGGGAGGGGGAGGACTAGGTGACGGTAGAATAGGATGACAGCACTCACTTCAGAGTGGGAGAGGAGGTGCGCTGGGCAGTGGCCGGAGGCGCAGAAACCTCACTTCCTGCCATCCACACGGGTGTGTCTTAAAAACAGCCAACAGTAAGGAATAGAACTGGCTGCTGACAAGGAAGGTAAGCAGAGCTGCATGGTGGTGAGGAATGAGAAGGAGCATGAACAGGCCTAGTGAGGACAACTGCCCTCGCCAAGTGCTGCCACTTCTCCAGGAGTGAGCGCCCTTAGCCCAGGCTCTGTTGACCGTTGCCTTCCCCGGTGGCTCAGACAGTAAAGAATCTGCCCACAGTGCGGGAGATCTGGGTTCAATCCCTGGATTGGGACTATCCTCTGGAGAAGGGAATGGCCACCCACTCCAGCATTCTTGCCTGGAGAATTCCATGGACAGAGGAGCCTTGCATGCTACAGTCCGTGGGGTCACAAAGAGACAGACATGACTGAGCTACTTTCACTCCTGGCCACTAGTGCTTCTCACCCATCTCACTGGAACCCAGAAACAGCTTTGAGCTCTCTTTGTCCTCCCATCCTTCATAGGCAGTCAAACAGACATCTTTCTAATTTTGCCTCCTAAATATTGATTGAATTCATCCTCTCCTATCCCATCTCTTAGAGAAGCTAACAGGAAACTGAACAAGAAAAAGTCGTGAGAGAAGGACTTTAACCAGTTTTTTGTTGTTGTTTTTCTCTGAAATACATGAGTTGAAATGCACATTCCAACTTAAAGAAAAAGCACTGAACATTTTATAGGAAAGATTCAACAGACACACTTTTTTCTGGATATACCCCTTTGTTGATATGAAGGAAGTCATTTGAAAATCAGAAAGTAAAATTTAGCTACATTTGGAGCAATTTGAAATATTATATTTTACCACCTAAAAAAACTATCAAAATGTTTATTATACTGTAACTAGCAAAAGATAACTTTTGCTGCTGCTGCTGCTAAGTCGCTTCAGTCGTATTGGACTCTGCGACCCCATAGAGGGCAGCCCACCAGGCTCCCCCGTCCCTGGGATTCTCCAGGCAAGAATACTGGAGTGTATACTACCGTTTTTTGAACTAAGAAAATAGTCCACCTCCAGACATTATTATAAAGAAAAGTAAATTATAAGTATTATGTATTTTTTAAAACTGAGCAGAATTCTTAACATAATGCCATCCTCAGGGATATACTGAATATAAATTACAAGGTATATTGTAAGATACAAATATGTTCCTATGATTCACGTAGTAATTTCTCTTTGGTGAACAGAGTTCTCAAAATTGCTTTCAGTAGCAGGTCGTATTTTTCAATGATTCCACATTTAAAATGTTTGTAGAAAGGCATGGTAACTAATAGAACTTAATCACCTCTTGAGACTAGTGGCCCTTAAAGATTCTTTAATAAATTTTTTAATGTAAATTATTTAAAATTTCTATTTGACATGCAGTTTTGAAACATTGCCATTTAACAGCATTTATTTTACCATTCAGTATAACAAACATATATTAAACTGTTTCTCCTATAAATATTCAGAAGTGTCAGTTTTCCTTAAAAGCATTTTCAGAGGCAGCTGCCTAGAATGCTGTTGGAGAGCTGTGTTGTCTATAATCTGTCTTGAGAGTGTAGGCTGCTATTTTTACACTGTCTCAACTGTGTTTATTCAAGCATTTTATTTAAGTCAGTATTTCAAAGAAAGACTCTGGAAGTTTCTTTTTCGAAAAGCCCCCTCCCCACCAAACACAGGACACATACCTGTGTCTCAAGAAAAGAAAGCTGAGGTTCCCCTTTGGCACCAAGCCCAGCTCACTCCATCAGTCTGGTCTTTTTTTCACATTGCTGTATTCCTTTGAAAATCAGAAAGAAAAAAAACTGTTCACTTTTTTTGAGGCTGCCAAGGGATGGAATACTTTGATCCTTCAACTAAGATTAGAGCATTTCTCTCAGGTATGAGATATGACAAAACACACTTAATTTATTCTCCATTCATGTAAACACTGAATGTTTTTAGGAAAAAATACCTGGAGACTTACTGTGGGCTTTTTTATTAAAGGAAAGTACACCTGCTTCAGAATAAAAACGTCAGAAAAGTTGGTGATGTAAAAACCTGTAAGTCATTAAGAGCATTTAAAATACATACCTCAAGTTGCCTATGAGCTGAAGCAGTGGACCACCTGAGTGGTCAGACCCTCAGCCACCTTGCTCTGCACGGCTCTAGCCCCGCGTCAGCTGTGCTCTCTGGAGCCCTCAGGGACAGTGCCCCTTCACAGCAGGATGTGCCGGACTGTCACCCTCTCTCCACTCCCTTCCTCATCTCCAAGCCACCAGGCCGCCGCTGTACTTCCTGGGGACTCTTCGGCAGGCACACGCTTGCAGACAAGCCCTCGCTTCTCCTGGCTCACTTCAGCTGCATCTCCCCGTGCACACGCCTCCGCTTCCCCCATGCTGGCATGCAGGTCTACCTGTCTGAAAGGCCACCATTAGAACTACTTCCTCTGTGACTCTCCCATCATCTCAACTCTGGAAATGACTTCACCTTTTGTTTAAACCCTGTATAACTCTTACTGTCTGCGTCTCTTGGTGGCTTTTAGTATTTCCTGTAAACATTTGCCTTCTGGCCTCCTGGTGAAAGTTCACAGCACTGTATAGAATTCTGCCAAAGAATTTCTGCCAAACTTGAATCTCAGCTCAGCTCTGGATCTGAATACCAGTTTGTCGAGAATACAGACATTAGAGGAACATGTGAAATGACACCAAAAAGATGCAGTTCGCAAAGTCTTCTAGACACTTAAACTTTACAGGACAAAGGACCAGGCTTCTTCAACAGTTAAGCTGAAACTGAGGGGAAAAACGGTGAGGGAGAACCTATAGATGAAAATGAAGTTACAGCTATAGAGATGAGTTTCTTCATTTTAAAAATATAGTTTGACTTCTGGTGTATTGAAATCTCTGGCATTCTCCTAAATTTGTGAATTTGCTTCCCTTGAAATGCTATTAATAGTAAAAGTAGAAATTACACAAAGTGACATGCAGATGAAACCTCCAGTGGACACATTTACCTGTTGGCCAGCGACCATTCCCCTCCTTCCTAGTAACAGTGACCTAATAAACCTCGGTGGCTCAGAGGTTAAAGCGTCTGCCCGCAATGCGGGAGACCTGGGTTCGATCCCTGGGTTGGGAAGATCCCCTGGAGAAAGAAATGGCAACCCACTCCAGTATTCTTGCCTGGAGAATCCCATGGAGGGAAGAGCCTCGTGGGGTTGTAAAGAGTTGGACATGACTAAGCGATTTCACTTCACTTCACTATATTTAACTCTCAAGAAAACTTTCCACTGTAGGAAAGAGAGGTAGTTTAAAGTAAAAATGTGTGTGTTTTGATCAGGTGGAGGCTCCAAGAGGCGTGTATTTGGTTACTTCTAAACCGTCTAAAGCTGATTATCTGATGTTGGTGTTTTCTCCCTTTCAGGGCTGATCTCCTACACTGAGTATCTCTTCCTGCTCACGATTCTCACCAGTAAGTGCCCCACAGTTTTACTTATCGATCATGTGAATCCACTCTCCTGGTGTGGGAGGTTTGGATTCACCTTTCTATCGTTAAGGATGTTGCTGGTGCCGCAGTTTCTGTGCCTGCAAGGCAGCACTGCTGTGAGGTTGTCCACCCACTGCTGTCTCTGAGTCAGATGCAGCCTTCTTGTAGGAATATGAAACATGCCTCCTCTGACATTATGCAAAATCCCTGACCAGTAACTCTCATCTGACTGCCAAGGTCATGAAAATCAAGGAAAGATTAGGAAACTTTCTGAGCTCAGAGGAGATAAGGGGACGTAGCAGCTAAATGCAACAGGCTTTCTTGTGTTTGATCCTAGAATAGAAAAAACATGAAGTCCAAATAAAGTCTGTAGTTCAGTTCAAAAATGCTACACCAGCGTGAATTTCTTAGTTTTCACGAATATCCTGTGGTTACATAAGATGCTAACTTTAGAGGAAGCTGGGTGAAGGGCCCCTGAGAGCTCCCTGGACCAGTTTTGCAGTATTTCTGTAAGTCTAAAGTTATTTCAAAATAGTTCTTGCAAAACCCTCCTCTGAGAAAGGGAAACAAAGAGTAGTAATCGAGATGTGGGTTCGATCCTGGCTTAGGAAGATCCTCTGGAGGAGGAAATGGCAACCCACTCCAGTGCACTTGCCTTTAGAATCCCATGGACAGAGGAGCCTGGCGGGCTGCAGTCCATAGGGTCGCAAACAGTCAAACAATACTGAGCACATGGCACAAATGTCAATCAGTGTGAAAATAGCCCAGGTATATAAGAACATAGGAAAGCCTCTAGCAGACCTGAAGAAATAAATGAAGTTCTCAATTGGATTTTGCTTTTGAAGGGCAGAACACTTAACAGCAGAATAGCGCACCATGGATACGTACCAGCCTTTGAGAATTGTCATCCATCCTGAGAAGGGATTGTTGTTTACTTTAGGTGCTTATTTGTGTTGTTTCTGGTGGCTTATTTCAAGTTTGAGGACCTGTAGATCTTCAGATACTTGGATTCCACCAACATGTATGTAATGACGTGCTCACTTGAGCAGCACATACACCAGCGTTTATGTGATGATTCATTTTTCATTTTCAGAACCCCATTCTGGGTTTCATGTTGCATTTAAAATGCTGGATGCAGATGGTGACGAGATGGTTGAGAAAAAGGAATTTTTTAAGGTAAGTAGGTTCTAGTTATTTTTGGTTTATCATAAAACACCTGAAGGCTTGTGGGGTAATTCTACATTTCTATTAAGATGAAAATTATATCCACTGCCAACATATGAAGTGTCAAAAACTTCTATATACATTCAAAAATACTAAAATTGCTATAATGCAGCCTTGAGGAAACAGTTACAGAACAGGGGTAAGATTCTGGAAGGGGAAATGAGCTGAAGCGCCTGCATTTTGTAGCATTTTATTTTTATGATTTCAGCAAATGATAATATAACAGAAAGGGCTTCATAGATAAGCAAAAAATTGTTGTTACATCCCACCAAAAAACAATACGAAAAATAAAACCTTAAACCTTCATGAAGAATATGAGGGAAAATGAAAAAGCCACAATAGGTATAAATTGGTGCAAATTTTCTAGGGATCTGTGCAGGCTCATAATTGAAAAGCTGAAAATATGCTTAAATGATGTTTCTCAATACATAACTCTGTAACATGGCAGCAATAAATCTCACTCCACTCCAAGGAAGTTGGCAGTAACGTTCAGAAGTGCGTCAGTGCATGTAAACAGTGGGGAGAGTGCTAGGCAGAGCTCGGTGTTCTTCATCTAGAGGAGCACTTTATGGAGAAAACACCTCAGCTCTTTCATCTGTGCTTTTCTTCCAGTCTCCAGTGTACTGGGAAGAGAGAGAACAAAGCTTGTTGAAATTATATATAAAAATGGGAGTCTATACTTAACTTACATTCAGTTAAGTAGCCAGTAGCGTGTGGGACTGTTAAACCCTTGAAATAATAACTGTGACTAAGAAACCTGAGTTTCTAAGTTTTAGTTTATCTAAAACTTACATTGAAAAACTGACATTCACTTCAGGTATTGGCAGATTCTCAAGTATGTTTGAAACAGCTTGAGTATGTGAATCTACTTTTTAATTTTTACCTTTATTTACTTTTTATTTGCTTTTATGTGAAACCTAAATGCAGATCAAGTACAGGTATACCCTGGAGAAATTGTGGGTTTTGGAGAAGTTGTGGGTTGTGGGCCAGACCATCTCAGTAAAATAAAGCAAGTCACACAAATGTTTCAGTTTTTTAGGGAAGGTGGAAATTATACTGTGGTCTATTAAGTGTGGAATAGCATTATATCTCAAAAAAAAAAAATGCACATGCCTTAATTTAAACATATTTTATTGCTAATAAATGCTAACTAACATCCGACAATGCAGGGTTGCCACAAATCTTCAATTTGTAAAGAAACACAAAATCAACAAAGCACACTAAAACAAGGTGTGCCTGTATTTCCTATGAATATATTACCTGAGTGTCTTGTAGTGTAAAATACACACTGGATTTTGAAGAAAAAAGAAAGGAATGTAAAGTACCTCGATTTTTATATGGAATACATGATAAAGTCATAATTCTGAGATATTAATTTCACCTGTTTTTCTTTGTATTTTTGCTGCACTTTAATGAAAATGAAACTAAAAACTGCAGATGATAAATTATCTTTTATATAGAATAATAACAATTTCAATCATTGGAAGAAAAGGTTCTAAAATGGATGTAGATAAGTAAAATTTGCACCAGTTTATACCTATTGTGGTTTTTTCATTTTCCCTCATATTCTTCATGAAGGCTTAAGGTTTTATTTTTCTTTATTTTGGTGGGATGTAACAATTTTTTACTTATCTACTTATCTTTGGTTCTAAAATGGATGTTACTTAAGTATCTGTTATGTTGGTATCTTTATTTTTTCAAATGATTCCCTAGGTTAATAGACTTTTTAAAGTAACTGAGCAGCTACTGACACTGGCTGCACGTGCGACTGAAACACGGAGCCGTTCGCCTGCGGCTTCACTCCCTGCCCACTCACACGTTCATGGCGTTCACTTTATTCACCTACTGTACACCCTCTCCCACATGGTTTCTAAAGATGCTAAATGTTTGTAAACCTAATTTTTACAGGATCCCAACTGATTTATCAATGCATTCCCTGCTTAAGATCTTTCTTGCTATATCCTTTGTTTCTAATCTTTGAGAGTTTCTTATACATAAAATCAATTATTTTAGTAAATTTGCAAAGCCTGTGGATGGCTCTTATTACAGGGATTTCCTGAGGGATCCCGTCTGCACCTGTGTGAAGCATCCAGTTGCTTGTACCACCATATCTCATCTTGAGCACACTCACCTTGAAAGCTTTTCAAGTACTTTTTTTTAACATAATAGTTGAACACTCTAAATTTACAGAACCACTTTCTGAACACTGCATTTTTTTCTTAGATATTTGGGAAATTCTTAGCATTTCTATGAATTAAGAAAACAAGAAAAGGAATTATGTTAGAATACATCACTGATTTTTTTTTTTTTTTTCAGTTTATAAAGCTCAACCTTATTCTAAGCCCGTAAAAGGTTCTTTGTGCTGATCCCAGGAATAAAACACTAAACTTGATAACCCATGGAGCATGATAGTTTGTTGACTTAAACAGTGTAGAGGAGAAAAAAACTATGCTTACATTAATTATTTGAATAATTATTTCACTTCCATGATGATTATATTAGGAAGCCTAGGTATATAGCATCTTCTGCTTGAAATTTTATTGGAAGAACCAACAACTCTTTCCAGGTCAGAAAAGTAGAGTTTAAAAGGCAGGATTTTGTGTGTTTATTCCTTCTTCCAACTTATCTGAATGTTTCTCCAGTGAATTTTACTTGTTGCTCTTCCCACCATAAGTGCTAGAAAAGTAATGAAAATTACTTTAATACCCTAAAGATAAATATAACAGACTGACTTGGAACAGCAGATGGAAAGTAATAGATTTCTATGAAGTTTTGTGAAAATGTCCCCAAATATAAAATTCTTAGTTTATGACTTTTGTGTGATGTGGTACACCCCTTTCTTATTACCATCCTGATCTCTTGGCTGTGTTGGTTGGTGTATTGTTCACATCTTCATCCCAAGAGTAAGTAAAATAGCCACTTTGTGTATAAGCCAGTATAGCCAGTATCCACTCTGTCAGATAGTAACAAACACCACCACCAATGATCAAAGCCGGTAATAGTAAAGCAATTTGGTCTTTTGCCTTGATAGATGGTGCATCTGCTTATTGGGATGAGTGCCAGGATTTTAGTGCAATTTCTTTAAACAATAGGTTGATGACAAGTCTGTTTACTAGTGTGAATTTCTCCTTAGGTGGTCCTCTGACTTCACATTTCTCCCACACTGGTGGGAAGGGCTGTGCTTTTAATGCAGTGAGGTTATCATTTTAGAATGCTACATATTCCTGCTCGAGATACTATTAAATGCAAAGACCTTCAGTAGAATTTACTCTTCTTAATTCTGGAATAGTGTTCTTACTCCAGAATTTAAATTCTCATGATCCATCCTGAAAGCAAAAATAAGTTAAATTGACCTATGTGTTACACTTTACTTCATTTTCAGCCTGAAATTGAAAATATGGATCAGTATGAAGTTGGTCATTTTGGCTGTATTTTCTTAGACATTCAGAATGTGTGTTTGAATGTGTCCTCCTGGCTTTTTTCACTACTAATGTTAAAAGTACTCTTTTTTTGTCTAACAAAGCACCTCTGTTTCTACCAGAAACTGTTCTTCCTCTGCCTCGAGGGCCTTGCCCTACTCCTTTCATAGCTAGTTACTCAGAGCTCCACCCAGATGCCCTGTCCTCACAGAGAACTCTCCAGAAGAAGCCAGTCTTAATAGAAGCCCCTGCCCAGTATCTCCGAGTCCTGTTACCCTACTTCATTTTTCTGGTCACAGCACTTGACACTGTCTGAAATTCTCCTGTTTGTTCGTTCGCTTGTTGGTTACCTCTGGCCCATTAGAACTTAAGCTCAGTGAGAGCAGGGACACTCTCTGTCCATGACCACTGTGTTCCAGCACTTAGAACAGTCGTTTGAGCAGCACCTAGTCCTCTGCGGTCATGACCCACATCAAGAACAAATCCAATGACTCTCTCCACTTGACTTGAAGATACTTCAGAGCTACAGTGACACCGACACTATGACATTGCCCAAAGGATGGACAGGTTGACAGTGGAGCGTAGAGTTCACACTTATATGATCACTTGATTTTCAGTAAAGACACCAGATCAGTTAATGGGAAAAGCAAAGTCTTTTCAACAGATGACGGAAGAACAAATGGATAGGATATATACATGGAAAACATTAGCCACAACCTTTCCCTCACACCATACACAAAAATATATTTGAGATACACATGTAAACTGAAACCAGAAACTTCTGGGAAAGCTCGTAAGAGCGTATCTTCAGGATGTGGGGTAGGGCAAGGGGTGGGTGGGCAGGGAGTGGGTAGGAGAAGTGCAGCTGGACCAGGAATGGCTGGATGCAGCTAACTGTGGAGGCTGCGTAATGCATGTATGTTGGGTTGTTACAGGAGTCTCTGCTGTGTCTGGAATTCTCCATGAAAAAGTGAAAGTAAAAGTTGTTCCGTTGTGTCTGACTCTTTGCGACCCCATAGACTATACAGTCCATGGGATTCTCCAGGCCAGAATACTGGAGTGGGTAGCCTTTCCCTTCTCCAGGGGATGTTCCCAACCCAGGGATTGAACCCAGGTCTCCCACATTGCAGGAGAATTCTTTACCAGCTGAGCCACAAGGGAAGCCCAAGAATACTGGAGTGGGTAGCCTATCCCTTCTCCAGGGGATCTTCCCAACCCAGAAATCAAACCGGGGTCTCCTGCCTTGCAGATGGATTCTTTACCAACTGAGCTATCAGGAAAGCCATAATAAAAACCTTAGGAGGTGTGGGAAACAAAGCAAGAAATGTTTGGGTATTGAACTTGGCAGTATGTCAGTTGTCAATTCAGCTTTATTCCCTGAAATAAGTGGGGTTGGGGAGGGAGGGGAGAATGTTGAAAAGTTTGAGGGCTTTAGAGAACTAGAGATACACCATATGCCTAAAACAAATCTCATAGAAGCAGCTGCATTTGAAATAATTTGCAATTTAGTGGCAGCATTTTTCAATACTAACAAAGAAATAGCCTAGGAAAAAATGGGCAAAGGTTTGTCTCCTAATGGATTTGGATCCATAGTATGAGATTTTGTCTACATTTAATTTAAAAAAAAAAATTCTTTTTTTTTTTAATTTGCTTTCCATGTGAGGATTGGTACAAATGATTCTTAAAGGTAGGTAGGTTTTTTAAAAATGTATTCGGTCTGAAGGTACTATTGATAGTTTCATAATTAGTAGAAAGATGTAGGCCTTTAAATTGTTTTAATGCTTTATAAATGCATTAAGAGACAAGGGAAGAACATTTATGGGATACGAATAGCTTTTTTAAGAGCTGGGTACTTAAAATGTGTCCATGAGGCATCAGAGATAGAAAAAGAAGAGAGGAGATAGAGAAAAGATAGAGGAGATAGGAAGAGAAGAGAATAAAAATTCTCATGGAGATGAGGATAATCATGATGTTTTTATACCTTAATGTGATGCTTTTAAACTGTATTAAGTGAGCCAGCTTTCTTAGGAGAAAAGATGACCCAAATTGTAATAAATGTAATAATATTAATACTTGCATATCCATTTTCATTTTTGATTCTTGTGTGATCTAAGGGGAAAAAACTATTAGTCATAAGGCAAAAATAATTTATTATTTAACAAATAACTAGTATACATTTTATAATAGAAACTTAGCATCTGTCTTTTAGGTTATTTTTAAAAATCCAGTAGACCTGCACCTGAATTCCTGTTTGCCCTCTTCCTAGCTGCAGAAGATCATAAGTAAACAGGATGACTTGAAGACAGCAATAACCAATGAAACGGAATGCCAGGTATTTGCAAATAAATTGAGTATTTCCAAGCAGATGTTGTTAAGAGTAGCTTCTCCATCCCATTTTTTCAAATAAGGATTCCCAGATAGTTGTGAAAATTACCAGTAACCTAATTTTTCTATTTTAAATAGATTTGCCATATTCACATGATCCAGAGCTCAGAAGATTGACCCAGACTATGTGCGCAGGGCAGAACCCTCCTCCAGTGACCCTGGTCTATGTCCCCGCTTCAGGCTCTTCTCAGCACCTGCTGCCACTTCCTCTGGGCCAACCCTGGGAGCCAAGGGCACCTAGCGGCCTGCATCGTGTGGTCTCTGCCATGGGGATAGCGCACCCTGGGCTGGAAGACAGGCCCAGCGCTTGCCTGGCTGACTGACTCTCTGCCTGGCGGAGCATTGGTGAACTTGTCCTTGTGCCCACCCTGTCTGAACCCAGTTACCTTTCTGGCTCTGAGCTGCAGGTGTGGGGTTGTGACCCCTGTCCTGCAGCACACGCTAGAGGACACAGTGCACTTGCTCTCCTGGGTTCCCATTTAAGGCCCTGGACCACAGCCCCGTCCACCCTCCAAGCACATTTTTCTCTCTGGGTCCCGACTATCCCTCAGCTGAATGGTGCCCGAAGATGTGAAGTCGCGGGAGCTGGCCCATCCTCTGCCCCAGCCCCCATGCCAGCTGCCTGCCCCTCTACAGCCCAGGTTCTCACGAGTTCTCCCACTCCCACACAACAGTCACCTGCCTGCCACTGATTCTGGCCGGTGGGGGCAGGATTGGGGAACACCTGTATCCAGCCTGTCTTTCTCTAGCTGTTCTTTTTCAGATGATTTGGTTTACATGTGTACCCCCTTTGTTGTTTAGTTGCTGCTGATATCTTTTTAGCTGTTCTGATTTTGTTTGTTTGTTTGATTGACATTGTGAAGGTGGAAGTCTCTGAACCTGCTTCTCACTATCTTGAATGGACTCCTCACCTGGGGACCTTGTAATTAGGAAAAGCTAGTGTTTTTCAGATTTCTAGCATCCTGCGAAAGGTTCCAGACTTCCCTGCTTTAACTCTCTCAGTCCTGGTTCATTAGAAAGTACCCAGGGGGCACGTTTTGAAATAACTAATATTCTGCTGTAAGCTCCCTTGTTGGCCTGATCCAGAGTTTGTTCTCTGCAGAGACCTCCTGAGTCCTCTCAGTGTTTAGCCATGGGTGTTCTCCTCTTGAGCACAGGTGTAGAGTGATGGACAGAAGGGTTGCATCTATTTTATACACTTTGTTGTTGTTACAGAAATCTTTTGTAGGTATTGTCCTAGAAATTGTCCAGGCTCCAGGATCCATTTCTGTTCTTGGTTATAATTTACTTCAAATTATTCTATCATTTTTTTATAGGAACAAACGGTGCAAGAACCTGAAATTAACACAACACTTCAGATACGTTTCTTTGGAAAAAGAGGAGAAAGGAAACTTCATTATAAAGAATTTCGAAGGTAAATGCAAATATTTATGTCCTTTTAGGGGAATTTTATAGCTAAAAAGTAAAGAAACAACTGAATACATGTATTTATGTCCCAGAACTGCATACCATAAGACCAGATACTGTGTGTGGGTCTCTATAGTATCTCTGAGAGCAGAACCTATGAAGTGTAAACTAAAGTTACTATGTTCAAAATACATCAGTTAACCAGATAGAAATGGTTTGTGCAGGGAGGGACCAAGGGACAGAGAACAGCAAGGAAGGACACAGAGGCATGAGAACATGTGCCTTGTGCAGGAATCAGAGAGGCTGGGTCTGGTAGAAATAAAAGGGAAGGGTGGAGGTGAGGGCGGAGGCCCTGAGTCCTGGGGCTTGAGTTACGCCCATGAGGGAGGCCCTGAAGGGGGCCGTGGAACGTGCTGGTCAGACGGGCTTACTCTGGCAGGACAGGGGTAACAGCAAAGGAGGGATCCTGTGAGAGACAAGACATAGTTAGGAGATAAAATCATTGGGCTTGGTGATTGTTTAAAGGGAATAATTTCACTTAGAATTCTTTAAACTTTTTTTTTTTGCAGGAGAAAAATATTTTATTTCTCTTTTTTTCTGTTTTATAACAGAGAAAGATGACATGGCATCATTAAGCTAGACTAGGCAAACAAGAAACAAACAAAACTCCTTCAAATTGAGGAGTAAATGAAAATAATCATAGCTAATACATATAAATGTGTATTATATCTAATAAAAACGTATGCAGTATGTAAATTCCTGAGCCACAGAGAAATCACAGTATTTTTTACTTTTTTTTTTTTTTTTAAGAAATCTGAAGTATTTAATAAACTTTTTCTTTTTTTTTTTTTGAGAACCGGGAAATGTGGTTTTATTTTTTTATTTTGTTTTAATTTAAATTTATTTATTTTCTTTAAACTTTTGAATTAGAGTTTCTGTAAGTAGTGGGCCCTGTGAAATGTGTTATACCATTATGCAGTTTTTAAAAAAGATGCAGTGAACAGAGAATGCTTTAAATGCAGTTTTTCAGGAACTTCTCTGTTGGATGGAGTAGGGTACCCTAAAGTTAAAGGGGGTGTACTGAGTTAGAATTCAGTAATCTTTAAAATTTAAGCCTTTAAAATTTTTCATAAGTTGTAAAGTAATAACAGAAAATAGCTCACATATATTATATGTTTTATATATATGCGTGTGTAATATATTATAAACATATAATTTTTTAACTGCCCAAATTAATCCTAGAAATTCCACAAGAAGCTCTTCATGTGAGTGTGGAGATTTTAGTTTTGTTTCTATAGGACTGTGATGTTTCTATAGAACATCTTCCTTAGAAAGATGTTGCCTTTTCTGCCCTTTGTCTCAGCCTCCTCCTTACAGCCTATCTGATTAAGGATCAGATCAGATCAGATCAGTCGCTCAGTCGTGTCAGACTCTTTGCGACCCCATGAATCGCAGCACACCAGGCCTCCCTGTCCATCACCAACTCCCGGAGTTCACTCAGACTCATGTCCATCGAGTCAGTGATGCCATCCAGCCATCTCATCCTCTGTCGTCCCCTTCTCCTCTTGCCCCCAATCCCTCCCAGCATCAGAGTCTTTTCCAATGAGTCAACTCTTCGCATGAGGTGGCCAAAGTACTGGAGTTTCAGCTTTAGCATCATTCCTTCCAAAGAAATCCCAGGGCTGATCTCCTTTAGAATGGACTGGTTGGATCTCCTTGCAGTCCAAGGGACTCTCAAGAGTCTTCTCCAACACCACAGTTCAAAAGCATCAATTCTTTGGCGCTCAGCCTTCTTCACAGTCCAACTCTCACATCCATACATGACCACAGGAAAAACCATAGCCTTGACTAGACAGACCTTTGTTGGCAAAGTAATGTCTCTGCTTTTGAATATGCTATCTAGGTTGGTCATAACTTTCCTTCCAAGGAGTAAGCGTCTTTTAATTTCTTGGCTGCAGTCACCAACTGCAGTGATTTTGGAGCCCAGAAAAATAAAGTCTGACACGGTTTCCACTGTTTCCCCATCTATTTCCCATGAAGTGATGGGACTGGATGCCATGATCTTCGTTTTCTGAATGTTGAGCTTTAAGCCAACTTTTTCACTCTCCACTTTCACCTTCATCAAGAGGCTTTTGAGTTCCTCTTCACTTTCTGCCATAAGGGTGGTGTCATCTGCATATCTGAGGTTATTAAGATTTCTCCTGGCAATCTTGATTCCAGCTTGTGTTTCTTCCAGTCCAGCGTTTCTCATGATGTACTCTGCATATAAGTTAAATAAACAGGGTGACAATATACAGCCTTGACGAACTCCTTTTGCTATTTGGAACCAGTCTGTTGTTCCATGTCCAGTTCTAACTGTTGCTTCCTGACCTGCATACAAATTTCTCAAGAGGCAGATCAGGTGGTCTGGTATTCCCATCTCTTTCAGAATTTTCCGCAGTTTATTGTGATCTACACAGTCAAAGGCTTTGGCATAATCAATAAAGCAGAAATAGATGTTTTTCTGGAACTCTCTTGCTTTTTCCATGATCCAGCAGATGTTGGCAATTTGATCTCTGGTTCCTCTGCCTTTTCTAAAACCAGCTTGAACATCAGGAAGTTCACGGTTCACATATTGCTGAAGCCTGGCTTGGAGAATTTTGAGCATTACTTCACTAGCGTGTGAGATGAGTGCAATTGTGCAGTAGTTTGAGCATTCTTTGGCATTGCCTTTCTTTGGGATTGGAATGAAAACTGACCTTTTCCAGTCCTGTGGCCACTGCTGAGTTTTCCAAATGTGCTGGCACATTGAGTGCAGCACTTTCACAGCATCATCTTTCAGGATTTGGAATAGCTCAACTGGAATTCCATCACCTCCACTAGCTTTGTTCGTAGTGATGCTTTCTAAGGCCCACTTGACTTCACATTCCAGGATGTCTGGCTCTAGGTCAGTGATCACACCATCGTGATTATCTGGGTCATGAAGATCTTTTTTGTAGATCTTCATGAAGATGAAGGATACTGTTTCATAAAGACATACAGCTTGTATGTCTCCAGGAAAGACAAGGAAGGTGATACCAAGAGACACTGTTGTGGTAGCTAATTATGGTATTAGTGTAGATATTAGTATTCTCATTTAAAGAAACAGCATTGTATTTTGAAAAAGTATCTGTGATTTAGACAAACCTGGGTTCCAACACTGAATCTGACAGTTTGCTAAGTGTGATCTGATGGACAAATGGTTGGAGACCTGCAGTATATTGAAACTCGTGGGATACTGCTCAGGGTGCCCATGCTCCTGAGTGGGCACACGCTTAGTTACAGCACTAAGGTGAAGCCACAAGTCCTGACGTCCATCTCGTATTCCAACATTTAGGTTTATGGAAAACTTACAGGCAGAAGTCCAAGAAATGGAGTTCCTTCAGTTCTCAAAAGGTTTGAGTTTCATGAGAAAAGAAGACTTTGCAGAGTGGCTCCTTTTTTTCACTAACACTGAAAATAAAGATGTTTATTGGAAAAATGTGAGAGAGAAGCTGTCAGCAGGAGAGGTTGGTGTGCCTTTTTATAATGCTTCTGATGAAGATGAAATAATAAGTTAGACATTGATAGAATTCAGTAAAGTAGCTTCCAAATTAATCAAGACTGAGCAACTGTTATATAATTATATGATGCATGAAATGATGATTGCCAAACTGCTAGTAATGATTAATGAACTGTGGTAGGATTTCAAGTGATTTTTTTTTAATATTTATTTTTATTTATTTATTTGGCTGTGCCAGGTCTTAGTTGCCACATATGGAATCTTTAGTTGCAGCATGTGGAACTTAGTTCCCAGACCAGGGATCAATCCCAGGCCCCCTGCAATGGGAACATGGAATCTTAGCTACTGGATCACCAGGGGACCCTCAAGTGATTTTTTTTTTTAACTTTATTGTTCCAAAAAAATTTTTTTTGACATGGGGATGTGTTTTTATATAATTTTTTTAAAGCTATCTCTGTGATGAGGGAAAATATAATGAAATACAATGAAGGTTTCATTTATAATTACAATAGAGATACATAACAATTAGAAATATATTTAACAAGAAATATATAGAAAAACCTTTAAACCTTGGTTAGAAGAAATAACTCATCTAACAGTAGAGACATCCCCTGGTTTTGAACAGAACCTCTTAGTATTACAAACATGGCAGTTGTCCCTTGAATAACCCATAAGTATAGTGTCATGTCAGTCTGCACGGCCTTGGTTTGCTGCACCAAAACATCAGCCCTGGACACCCCGCAGCCGACACAGGACAGCAACCTTCTCAGTCATGCTGCTCGTCCGTGGTGGGCCAGGGGTAGAACTGCCCACATCTTTGCTCGGGGACCAGACTCTCCAAGGCTCTGCCCCCAAGGAGCTCCACCATCTGCCAGAAACCATCCAGAAAAGAAAGGAGTGAACCACGTTCCAGCAAATAAATGTTTAGGCCTGGAGATGTCACACTGAGCTACTGGCTGGACTGATGGCCTGAAGGCCCTAGCTAACTGAAGGGAGGCAGAGCTGTGTGGTCCTGAGTGCACAGGGCTCAGGGGTGTACCAGGTACCGTGACCACCAACTGACATCCATAAAACAGTCTCGAATTCTTGGGAGGGAGCCAGACAAGCCACAAGTCTGTGTGACACTGCTGAGGGGGCTAAGGGACAGGGAAACCTCTGCACCTTCCCTATAATTTTGCTGTGAGCCCAAAACTGCTCTAAAAAAAAATTAAGTCTTTTTAAAAAAGAAAGCTGAGATATTAAAATACAGCACCAAACATCAGAACTAAAACAGTGTGACTGACAATGAATTTGACAAATAAGTTGAACAGAAAATAAAGTCAGAGATAGATACAAATACAGAAATTTAGTATGTGTAAACTCAGATTATAAATTGGTTGCATAAAAAAACTAAATAAATGGAACTGGGGTAATTCACTGGGTATCTGAGGGAGAAATGAAGGTGACCTCTGCCTCCCTCATGACTCAGAAATAAACTTGAGGTGGATCAAAGAACTAAAGTTAAAGAGAAAACTGAGTAAGTATGGAAGAAAACTTGGAAACAATCTCTGAGAGTGGGTATACGTACTAAGTAAAACCCAAAAGCCTTATGTTGAAATTATTAAATTACTGCATAAAATATAGAAATCTGTTGCCTTCCTCACTCCCCCCCAAATTATCAAAATCAAAAGGAAAAATTAACAAAATGGAGGAATTAGTGGCATCACAAGTAATAGACCAATTTCTTTAATTTATATGATGAGATCTTTAAAAATCAAGACCACCCAAGGGTCTGACATTCTACCGTATTTAATGTAGAAAATGGGATCTCAGATAGCAGTGTGTTAATTACTAATGGAGATTTTGTCTCTGCAAGTTAGCCTGTGTCACTTCCTGGGTGCCAACAGAAGACCCAAACCTGCCAGGTCAGAGCCAGAGAAGGTTATTGTCTGTAGTCTGGAGGCCGCCCAGGCACCACATCCGTCCCCCAGGGCCCATGAGGTGGGTTTACGCCACAGCCGAGGAGCCCAAATCCTTCATGAGGGACAGTAGGTGCGGTCGCCCCTGCTCTGAGGGAGACAACTGTGTCTGCTCCAGGCTGTTCACTATGCAGATACCCTGGAAAGACCCTGGAGTAGAATAGTGGCTGGGCCTCTGTCTACGAGATGTGAGAAGCTCAGAAGACCCACTGAGAATTGCCCCCCAGCATCAGGTCACCTGGCAGCCCTTCAGACACCGGAGCAGAGACAGCAGGGACACGAGAAATCCACAAGTGCCCGATGAACATAGATGTGCAGAGGGTTTAATTCACTCAGGACCTTTGAGGGGAGATAGCGGGCCTGTGACACATGCCCCCAGCCTTGCAGTGTTCAGTCTGCACTGGCACATCCAGGGCCCTGCACTTAATCTGAGGGTTCCTCCTAATCTCTAAAATCCACACATTTGTGCTCAGTTGGGTCTATCCCAGACTTGGATAGACTACATTCATAGACTTCATGATAGAAAAGAGGACACACAGTTATAGTCATAACATTGTTGAATAAGTTTACAAAGTTGTAATAAAAACTCACTTTGTTGTTCTTTTAGAACATTAGTTTGGAAGAGTTCAAGTCATTTTGTCATTTTGCAACCCACTTGGAAGACTTCGCTATTGCCATGCAGATGTTTAGTTTAGCTCATCGTCCTGTCAGACTAGGTAAGTTATGTGAGTCACTTAATTTTTACTATCTATGAATACTGTCACCCTGTTCTTTAACTGATTGATACCAGTCCAGGGACCACTTACCAGAAAAACAATTGATTGGCCTTTCAGTTAATTCAGTGTGGTTATTCTAGATTTACAACCATTTGCCAAACAATTTATTAACAATTAATTTTGCTTTTGCTTTCTTATTTTTCTCCCTGAGAAGGAGAAGGAAATATTTAAATGTATATTCAAAACACTGATTAGATTAAAATAGCCTGCTGACGTTTCTCAGCCATATTTAATTTATTATTTGAACACATTCTTGATGAGTATTTGTGTTGTTTTACTTCCCAAATGATAAATAAATAGAGTTGTTTTTACTTCTCAAATAATAAAAATTTAGACTTAGACTATTTTATGTGGTTGATGAGTTTTTATATTTTCTCCCTTCAGCGGAGTTCAAGAGAGCAGTCAAAGTAGCAACAGGACAGGAGCTGTCCAACAATATTCTGGACACCGTCTTCAAGATCTTCGATTTAGATGGTGATGAGTGTCTGAGTCATGAAGAGTTTCTTGGGGTGTTAAAAAACAGGATGCATCGAGGTTTATGGGTAACAGATTTTGAGTCTTTAAATTGCATGTTTATATGTAGTTAAATGAATGAAACTAAACCGAGAATTTGATTTAATGTATAGTCTTAAATGGAGTTTTCAACATTTTTAAAGAGATTGTAAGCAGTAATTACAACAAAAGTATCTCCTACAGATGGGACCACCATTTTTGTCTTCTTTTTTAAAAAAATCTGAATCAGGAACCACGATTCCAAATTTTAATTTGGATGTTGTAGTTAGATACCAAGACCCAAGCTCTAGCCCTATCATGTATTAACTACCAGATCTTGCAAAGCTACATAATTTTTCTGACCCTCAGATTCCTCATCTGTACAACAAGGAACCAATACAATCTACTGGAGAGAATTATTATGATACTTAATGTAGTGACTGAAACACTTGAAGTAAATGTTCACTATTAACAAGATTCACTCACATTCACATATTAGTCTATAACTAAGGGACAGATCAAACTTAGAATTTTGTTTAGATTTGAATCTGCTAGAAACACTCATGAAAGCTGGTTGAAACATCGACAAGTTGAAGACAAGGGTCCAGGGGGTAAGTAGGAATTTAGTCCAGAGGAGGCAGGAGTGAGAACAGGAGAGACTGTGGTGAGCTCACATCAACAGTGCTGTTCGTTTACAACTGAGAAGAGAATATTGATCTTCCTGCTACAAACATTATTTATAGAAAATGAACAGATATTATTTCTACTGGTGATTTACAGGCAGCACCTCATAGTTAATAATCATACTCGTAGAAATTAAACCAGCCTTTCCAGTTAACTTGTAACATACCCTGCGCCCTCTTTGCCATTTCTTAAAAACATACTAAAGAGAAGAGCTTCAAGTCAGTGAGCAGAAAAGGCCATAAATATAATCTGAAACCACCTGCCGCTTCCAGTGGTGGGTCTCCAGCAGTGCTACGCTCTGTGGGCACAAGGAGCCAAGTATTTTCTAACCTTTGCTTTCTCATTTAACTGAGATAAATAGCAAACACAAAGTATTTGTGTGAGTTATTTCTTCCTAAGGCTTCTCATCAAGTATATGGTGACCTTGGTTCCTTTCTTTTTTAATTTTAGCCAAGGTTAAGTCAAAGTCTTAGGTTTATTGTTTTTATTCCATGTAGCTAAGTGAAGTTCACCAGAAAAACAGAAACATTATAAAGTATTATGAAAAGAACACATTATGAAATAATTTCATTGTAAAACCAACATATGAAAGTCACCACAGTCTTTGTTCCCTTCGTGGGGAGGAAACTCCATTCTGTGGTTCCCCTGAGGCCACCCTTGCCTCACTTCATGTCTCACCTTTTCCCTTTGGCTTTCACCTGTGCTGCAGGCACTTTCTGTGTCATCACTTCCAGGCCTTTCTGGAGGTAGCTGGGGAACAGGCACCGCAAGTACATGGAGACGACGGGGCTGAAAGTTGCAGACACTGACCCTGAGTTTTCATTTTGGTTGACAGGTGCCGCAGCATCTTGGCATACAAGAATACTGGAAATGCGTGAAGAAAGAAAGCATTAAAGGAGTGAAAGAAGTCTGGAAACAAGCAGGAAAAGATCTTTAAGAGAAAAAAGAGTGTGGGAATTCTGTTGCTGTGAGCAATCAGAATCGGGCATTTCTTAGAATGCTAGATGTTTATCCTTCTAAGTCTTCATTGATTTCGTTTGTAATATAAAGATGCCTTGTATTGCTTTCTGATTCAGTCATTTCTTAGTAAAATTTCATTACAGAACTTCGTAAAAAGAAATAAGTATTCTTTAACGAAAAGAGATGTTGGCATCTGTCAGAAGGCCTAGGATTAAAGGCTTTGACTTTGGTAAGATGGACAACCTGGTCATGCAGTGTCTAACCTGACTCAAGGTCAGATCAACCTGCGAGCCCCAAAGCTCCTGGAGGTAGATTAAGTGACAGCATTTCAGGTTTCCTACCTGTCCCTTATGTCTCAGACTTCTTGTATATTTTATTTCAAATGAGCTGTAAACTAGTTGTCTTCAAAGTAATATGTAAATTTCAGTATTCCACCTGGAAACTATGAAGTATTTATAAAGATAAAAAAAATTACGGAGGTGCATTTTATGTTGTTGATTGGTTGGTCAGTCACTAAGTCATGTCTGACTCTTTGCGACCCCATGGACTATCGCCCACCAGGCTCCTCTGTCCATGGGATTCTCCAGGCAGGAATACTGGGGTGGGCTGCTATTTCCTTCTTCAGGGGATCTTCCCAACCCAGGGATCGAGAGGCTGCGTCTCTTAGGTCTCCTGCATTGGCAGGAGGGTTCTTTACCACTCGCCCCACCTGAGAAGCCGCATTTTGTTTTATATGTGTTGTTTAAAACAAGGTTTTGTTTTTTTTTAATGTAAATACTTTTAAATGTAAATACTCCTAAGCCAAAGGTATTTCCCACTGAATTGTAATGGTTATGTGGATTTTTAAAGAAATTTCCCAGCTCTTCCCTGAGGAGGTACACAGCAAACAGCAAAGTCAGGGTTTGATGTGAAGAGGAGACAGGAGACGAAGGCAACCCAGGGTAGACGAGGGGTCAGCTGTGTGTGTAAGGGAAACCTCTCATCCTCAGAAGGTGGAGCAGACTGACACCAGTCCATCCCCCTGCCTACAGAACGTCATCGGTCCAGATGAGCTGCAGGGAGAACTCCCCAGCTTCTTTAAATTAAAAGCACTGCAGCGTGGATGCTCCACAAGATGGCACTCTCACTTTTCCAAAATACTTTATCTTCCTCGCGCACCAAGCATGATCTTTAACAGAAAAACCAACAGGAATACTCAGAAAATCACAGAACATTTCAAAAATGACTGACTTGTTGAAGGAGCAAGGTAGGAGGCTGTGCGGACATACCTTAGTTAAACATTTAGCCGCTCCTAGGGAAATGGAGAAGGCAATGGCACCCCACTCCAGTACTCTTGCCTGGAAAATCCCATGGGCGGAGGAGCCTGGTAGGCTGCAGTCCATGGGGTTGCTAAGAGTCGGACACGACTGAGCGACTTCACTTTCACTTTTCACTTTCATTCATTGGAGAAGGAAATGGCAACCCACTCCAGTGTTCTTGCCTGGAGAATCCCAAGGACGGCGGTGCCTGGTGGGCTGCCGTCTATGGGGTCACACAGAGACTGACACAACTGAAGCGACTTAGCAGTAGCAGCAGCAGCAGGGAAATGAACACAGGTGCTACCACAGTAACCGTTCACTTGCAGTCTGTGGTTGTGTCCAGTGATGAAGGAAGTTAATTTGCAGAATCTCCAGGTAACATGTAGTTGGGTGGGTTATATCCTCAACAGCATCAGGACCAAACCTCGGCCAAGCTTGTGCTGTCCCACACCCTCTCCCAGGCACTGGTCCTCCTGTGGGTGAGCTTTCTTTCCAAGAGGATGAAATGGGAGCAGGTACTTTACTTATGTTGTTTATGATGTCTGGATTTACATATATTTAGACACTCAGTCTTGGCAGATATGGTGTTCATAAATAACTCCTTTATGGTTTATAGAATATCATATAAGCTCTCCCCAATGACAATATTTTTCAATCCAGACAAAATTGAAGGAATTTTCATTGCAGCATCAATCATTTCAAATCATGCAAATCTGGAAGTAGCTTGAACGTGCCATACCACGGAAGTGGATAAATCAGTTGTGCTCGATTGCACCCTGGAGTTCCAACAGCGCTTACCATCATGAATGCACCGGATTAAGTTTGGTGATTTTGCTAGTTGCTAAGCTGTTGTCTCTGTTCCAACTTCCCACCACACACACACACACACACACACACACACACACAATTTTGCTAGTTGCTAAGCTGTTATCTCTGTTCCAATTCCCCACCACACACACTGCACACACACACGATTTTGCTAGTTGCTATTATCTGTTCCAATTCCCCACTACACACACACACACACACACACACACACACACACACACACACACACACTGCCTTGTGATGCTGGACAGGCCCTGCTCCATCTGCTGCTGTCCTGCCAGTGTCCCCAGACCCCAGCCCAGCAGCGTGGCAGCCGTCGGTACCAATCTTGTGCTGTTCTGGCTGTTGTGAACATTCTCGTGCTCCCAGAACAAACTCCTTGAGTCCTGCAGAGCCAGCAGTGCTGGCCGGTGCCCCTCCCTGGGCAGCCGGGCCTTTCCTTCAAGCTTCTGCACCCTAACACCCTGCCCCTCTTCTCTGTGTGCCCCTGCCTCAGGGAGGGAGCTCTTCCTGCAAGTGCTTGCTCTGTGGGACCTCAGTTCCTGTGGCTGTTCGACTCTTAACACCTGTTTATGTGTCTCCTTGTATTATGTTTTCTCTGTTGATATATTTAAAGTGGCTCCTGACTGAAAAAATGACTGTATGCCAGGAACTATAGACACAGAAGACAAACTTGGGTAATATTCATGCTAGATTATATACACACAGGTAGCTGTAAGTTCATGTATACATACAAGTATGTATTGCATATTTTTACGTATACTACATTTATACCTGTCCATACACCTATATATATAAAATGTCATCTAACCCTCCTACCATGAGAGACAGAAGAAATTTGAGTCTCAGGGAACTTAGAGAAGTCCCACAGTATTACTCAGCTAACAAGTGAGGAAGCTGGGGCTGTAATCCACAATCACTGACACCACAACCCATCTTTTTCCCACTCTGCCCAAGTCAGTCTATCCTTTCTAGTGTTTGATGGTTCAATCCCTAGGCTGGTCTGCACATGTTTCTTCATGTCATAATATAATAAGCTTTAACTATTCTAATGACACTAAGACTGTCACTGCTGTATATAGCAGTCTGTGCTATACCAGAGTTACGAGAAGTTTGAGAAAACGGGAAAACATGCATGCATGCTCAGTCACTTCAGCTATGTCTGACTGACTCTTTGCGACCCCAAGGACTGTATCCCCCCAGGCTCTGTCCATGGGATTTCCCAGGCAAGAATACTAGAGAGGGTTGCCATACCTTCCTCCACTGGATCTTCCCCACCCAAGGATAGAACCTTCGTCTCCATGGACACCACTAATTCCAGGTTACTTGTCATTCAAGTATTCAGTCAAT
Source organism: Bubalus kerabau (assembly GCF_029407905.1). Lineage (NCBI taxonomy): Eukaryota > Metazoa > Chordata > Mammalia > Artiodactyla > Bovidae > Bubalus > Bubalus kerabau. Next base: position 36,034,883 of record NC_073635.1, read on the forward strand.
ATGATTCAGTGCCTCTTTTCTGCCTGCTATGTGCTGGGCTCACTTGAAAGCAAAAGAAACCTAGTCCCGCCTTGAGAAAGTTTATAGTTAAATGCGGGGCTCCTTGCACAAGGCCTTTTTGTCGTCCACCCCTTTGATTACTCCTGTAATCAAGGAGCCTTCATTCAGCTTCCATGCCCTTTCCTGAGTTCCAAGGGGCAGACTCAAGCAGTTGTTCGTTAGGGAAGGGAGGGGATGCAGAGACCAGGCAGAAACAGTCAAGAGCAGCCTTGAGGCAAGGTCCTATTTCCCCATGAATGGATACATACAACAGCATCTTTGAGCTATTCTGCAGCTACTGAACCCACTCCAGTGTTCTTGCCTGGAGAATCCCAGGGATGGAGGAGCCTGGTGGGCTGCCGTCTATGGGGTCGCACAGAGTCGGACACGACTGAAGCAACTTAGCAGCAGCAGCAGCAGCTACTGAGACCCACTCCAGGTGGGAGAAGTTAACAATTAACCATGGTATGCTGCTCACATAGACCCCAGACCACCTGGACTTGAAGGCTGATCCATCAGAAGACAGTCCACAAGCTGATCATGCCCTCTTTGAAAAACTGCCATAAGACCTCTCACTATCTTCTCCAAGTTGGGACATATGGTTTTGAGGGCAAGAGTCTGCTGTGGCCCTCTTTGCTTGGCAAAGCAATAAAGCCCTTCTTTTCTACTTCATCCAAAACTCTGTCTTGAGATTCCACTTGGCACTAGTATACAGAGAAGCTGAGCTTTCGGCATCAGTAGACTGGGGAAACTGTCTTTAAATAATCCGACAGAGGAGAGGCCCTGAGTGTATTACATGGGGGTTTAACATAGGTTGCATGACCTCCAGGGCAGTCTCAAATGCTGACCCCACACACATATTCTCAAGAGCTTAGCATGTGCCCCTCTCCTGCCTGGAATGGTGTGTCCATTCTGCCTTTGTTTAGCAGAAACTTGTCAGTTCTCAATCCAAGGCAGTCACAGAGTGATCACAGCCATGGAGACTGTATAGCTGTGTAATTTTTCCTAAAAACCTGCTCTTTTCTGGTGGGGAGTCAATCAGTGTTCCCAGTGACAGCAGCCAAAGCCCAGGCTTTCCCAGTTTAAATGCAATCAGTAACGTGTTCCTGACAGAATGTGGTCCACTGGAGAAGGGAATGGCCTTGAGAACCCCACGAACAGTACGAAAAGGCAAAATGATAGGATACTGAAAGAGGAACTCCCCAGGTCAGTAGGTGCCCAATTTGCTACTGGAGATCAGCAGAGAAATAACTCCAGAAAGAATGAAGGGATGGAGCCAAAGCAAAAAGAATACCCAGCTGTGGATGTGACTGGTGATAGAAGTAAGGTCCAATGCTGTAAAGAGCAATATTGCATAGGAACCTGGAATGTCAGGTCCATGAATCATGGCAAATTGGAAGTGGTCAAACAAGAGATGGCAAGAGTGAATGTCGACATTCTAGGAATCAGTGAACTGAAATGGACTGGAATGGGTGAATTTAACTCAGATGACCATTGTGTCTACTACTGCGGGCAGGAATCCCTCAGAAGAAATGGAGTGGCCATCATGGTCAACAAAAGAGTCCAAAATGCAGTACTTGGATGCAATCTCCAAAACCACAGAATGATCTCTGTTCGTTTCCAAGGCAAACCATTCCATATCACAGTAATCCAAGTCTATGCCCCAACCAGTAACGCTGAAGCAGCTGAAGTTGAATGGTTCTATGAAGACCTACAAGACCTTTTAGAACTAACACCCAAAAAAGATATCCTTTTCATTATAGGGGACTGGAATGCAAAAGTAGGAAGTCAAGAAACACCTGGAGTAACAGGCAAATTTGGCCTTGGAATACGGAATGAAGCAGGGCAAAGACTAATAGAGTTTTGCCAAGAAAATGCACTGGTCATAGCAAACACCCTCTTCCAACAACACAAGAGAAGACTGTATACATGGACATCACCAGATGGTCAACACCAAAATCAGACTGATTATATTCTTTGCAGCCAAAGATGGAAAAGCTCTATACAGTCAGCAAAAACAAGACCAGGAGCTGACTGTGGCTCAGACCATGAACTCCTTATGCCAAATTCAGACTTAAATTGAAGAAAGTAGGGAAAACCACTAGACCATTCAGGTATGACCTAAATCAAATCCCTTATGATTATACAGTGGAAGTGAGAAGTAGATTTAAGGGCCTAGATCTGATAGATAGAGTACCTGATGAACTATGGAATGAGGTTCGTGACATTGTAGAGGAGACAGGGATCAAGACCATTCCCATGGAAAAGAAATGCAAAAAAGCAAAATGGCTGTCTGGGGAGGCCTTACAAATAGCTGTGAAAAGAAGAGAAGTGAAAAGCAAAGAAGAAAAGGAAAGATATAAGAATCTGAATGCACAGTTCCAAAGAATAGCAAGAAGAGATAAGAAAGCCTTCTTCAGCGATCAATGCAAAGAAATAGAGGAAAACAACAGAATGGGAAAGACTAGGGATCTCTTCAAGAAAATCAGAGATACCAAAGGAACATTTCTTGCAAAGATGGACTCGATAAAGGACAGAAATGGTATGGACCTAACAGAAGCAGAAAATATTAAGAAGAGATGGCAAGAATACACAGAAGAACTGTACAAAAAGGATCTTCACGACCCAGATAATCATGATGGTGTGATCACTGACCTAGAGCCAGACATCCTGGAATGTGAAGTCAAGTGGGCCTTAGAAAGCATCACTACGAACAAAGCTAGTGGAGGTGATGGAATTCCAGTTGAGCTATTCCAAATCCTGAAAGATGATGCTGTGAAAGTGCTGCCCTCAATATGCCAGCACATTTGGAAAACTCAGCAGTGGCCACAGGACTGGAAAAGGTCAGTTTTCATTCCAATCCCAAAGAAAGGCAATGCCAAAGAATGCTCAAACTACCACACAATTGCACTCATCTCACACGCTAGTAAAGTAATGCTCAAAATTCTCCAAGCCAGGCTTCAGCAATATGTGAACCGTGAACTTCCTGATGTTCAAGCTGGTTTTAGAAAAGGCAGAGGAACCAGAGATCAAATTGCCAACATCTGCTGGATCATGGAAAAAGCAAGAGAGTTCCAGAAAAACATCTATTTCTGCTTTCTTGACTATGCCAAAGCCTTTGACTGTGTGGATCACAATAAACTGCGGAAAATTCTGAAAGAGATGGGAATACCAGACCACCTGATCTGCCTCTTGAGAAATTTGTATGCAGGTCAGGAAGCAACAGTTAGAACTGGACATGGAACAACAGACTGGTTCCAAATAGGAAAAGGAGTACGTCAAGGCTGTATATTGTCACCCTGTTTATTTAACTTATATGCAGAGTACATCATGAGAAACACTGGACTGGAAGAAACACAAGCTGGAATCAAGATTGCCGGGAGAAATCTCAATAACCTCAGATATGCAGATGACACCACCCTTATGGCAGAAAGTGAAGAGGAACTCAAAAGCCTCTTGATGAAGGTGAAAGTGGAGAGTGAAAAAGTTGGCTTAAAGCTCAACATTCAGAAAATGAAGATCATGGCATCGGGTCCCATCACTTCATGGGAAATAGATGGGGAAACAGTGGAAACAGTGTCAGACTTTATTTTTCTGGGCTCCAAAATCACTACAGATGGTGATTGCAGCCATGAAATTAAGACGCTTACTCCTTGGAAGGAAAGTTATGACCAACCTAGATAGCATATTCAAAAGCAGAGACATTACTTTGCCAACAAAGGTCTGTCTAGTCAAGGCTATGGTTTTTCCTGTGGTCATGTATGGATGTGAGAGTTGGACTGTGAAGAAGGCTGAGCGCCGAAGAATTGATGCTTTTGAACTGTGGTGTTGGAGAAGACTCTTGAGAGTCCCTTGGACTGCAAGGAGATCCAACCAGTCCATTCTGAAGGAGATCAGCCCTGGGATTTCTTTGGAAGGAATGATGCGAAAGCTGAAACCCCAGTACTTTGGCCACCTCATGCGAAGAGTTGACTCATTGGAAAAGACTCTGATGTTGGGAGGGATTGGGGGCAGGAGGAGAAGGGGTCGACAGAGATGGCTGGATGGCATCACTGACTCAATGGACGTGAGTCTGAGTGAACTCCAGGAGTTGGTGATGGACAGGGAGGCCTGGCGTGCTGCGATTCATGGGGTAGCAAAGAGTCTGACACGACTGATGGACTGATCTGATCTGATCTGACCATGTTCCTGGACTGATCCTAGAACCAGTGGCCAGGACACTTTCTGGGGACAGATTCTATACGTCTAAATGCAGATCTAACCAAACCAGAAACTCCTGCAGTCATCAGAGTCAGGACTCTGTCATCCCACCTTGACAGCTAAACCTCTGAACTCCCTTCTTGGCTGCATCTCATTAGTCAACAAACAGATCATTAGTCAAGTATGCAGCAAAGAAAACGGCCTGGTGCAGCCAAGGTCCACTGATAGATGCTCCAATTAGTGGGAGAAACTTCAGAGAAGCAGGATATTTGCATAGCCTCAAAGGACCTCCCCCAAGAGATTTACTAAATACTGTAATGGTTTGCACAGATGTATCTGATTTTCTCAGGTTTCCTCCAACCCCAGGATAGAGGCGAACAGAATACGAGAAAGAACAAAAGCTGCACGTGGGCCAAGAGGTTGTCTCTGTTCCCCAGGCTCAGGACAGAGCCTGACGCAGAGAGTGAATAAAGGAAGGAACGAACTGCAGATGGATTATGGAAGGCCATGCCCAAGCGTGGAGGGGAGGGGAGAGCAGGCAGGAAGCAGGAGGGACAATGCAGGCCCAGGACTCACCAGCCATGGTGAACCCACAGGACAGTGAACCAAGAAGTGGGCCTCCAGCCACAGATGAGGGCTCTGTTACCTGAAACAGCTCCCAATCCCTCTGCTCACCTGCCCTCTCACATCCACCTGGTAACCATCATTCTATCCTGTCTCTACAAATCTTACTACTCTGCACTTCTTAGAAGTGTAGTTGTACAGGACAGTTGACCCTCCAACAACAGCTGTGAATTGCACATGTCCACTTATATGTGGATATTTGTCAACTGTAAATCTTACAGTACTACAGTCCATGGTTGGTTGAATCCTCAGATGCAGAGGACCCTTGGATATGAAATCAATGCTTAGTTACTCAGTCGCATCCAACTCTGTGACCCGGTGGACTGTAACTCTCCAGGTTCCTCTGTCCATGGGATTTTCCAGGCAAGAATACTGGAGTGGCTTGCCATTTTCTCCTCCAGATTTTCCAGACCCAGAGATCAAAGTCTCATCTTGTGGCTCCTGCAGTGCCCACAGATGCTTTACCACTGAGCCACTGGGGAAGCCCTGGATACGAATGGATGACTGTAACTTACATATGGATTAACCCTCTTAACTGTATTTGTCTTTTATGATTGGCTTATTTTACTTAGTGTCTTTAAGACTGATCCATGTTGTAAACTATGACAAGATTTCCTTCCTTCTTAAGGCTGAATAGTATTCCACTGTATATACACATCACATTATGCTTATCCATTATCTGACAATGGACACTTGCATTGCTTCCTTTTGACAATTGGGAATAATGCTGCTGTGAACATGAATGTACAAATACCTGTGGGAGTTCCTGCTTTCATTCCTTTTGGGTTATGTACCAGAAGTAGAATTGCTGGATCATGTGATAATGCTATGGTTAATTTGCGAGGGGAACTGCCGTAATTTTCCACAGCAGTCACACCATTCTATATTCCTACCAGCAACACACGAGTTCCCAATTTCTCCATATCCTCAACACTTGTTATTTTCTGCTTTGTGGTTGTTCTTGTTTTGTAGTAGCCATCCTAATGGGAGTGATTTGTTCTCATTTTAATTTTGACTTGCATTTCCTGGTGGCTCAGATTGTAAAGAATCTGCGTGCAATGTGGGAGACCTAGTGTTCAATCTCTGGGGTGGCAAGATCCCCTGGAGAAGGGAATGGCAATCCACTCCAGTATTCCTGCCTGGAGAATCCCATGGACAGAGGAGCCTGGCAGGCTACAGTCCATGGGGTCACAAAGAGTCAGACACGACTGAGCGACTCAACACTTTCACTGCACTTTAATCAGTGAGGTTGAGCATCTTTTCATGTGGTTATTGGTCATTTGTATGTCTTTTTGGGGAAATGTCTATTTAAATCCTTTGCCCATTTTTAAACAGAGTTGTTGGGTTTTGTTGTTGTTGGGTTGTAGGGGTTCTTTACACTTTCAGCATAGCAATCCCTTACATATATGATATGTAAATCTTTCTCCCATTCCACCATTTGCCTTTTCACTTCGCCTGTAAATGACCATTTCTCTGGCTATAAAATTGAAGGATATTACTTTCTATCAGCACTGAAAATACTACTTTGTTGTCTTCTGGGATCCGTTTTTATTGGTAAGAGGTAGTCACGTACGGATGTGAGAGTTGGATCATAAAGAAAGCTGAGCACCAAAGAATTGATGCTTTTGAACTGTGATGCTGGAGAAGACTCTTGAGAGTCCCTTGGACTGCACGGAGATCCAACCCATCTATTCTAAAGGAAATCAGTCCTGTATATTCATTAGAAGGACTGATGTTGAAGCACCAATACTTTGGCCACCGGATGGGAAGAACTGACTCATTGAAAAAGACCCTGATGCTGGAAAAGGTTGAAGGCGGGAGAAGAAGGGGATGACAGAGGATGAGATGGTTGGATGGCATCACTGACTTGATGGACATGAGTTTGAGCAAGCTTTGGGAGTTGGTGATGGACAGGGAGGCCTGGAGTGCTACAGTCCATGGGGTCACAGAGTCCGACAGGACAGAGTGAGTGAACTGAGAGGAAGTCAGCTGCCAGTCTGATTAGTGTTCCTTTGGTAATTTGATTTCTATCTCTGGAATCTGAAAAATCCTATATTTTTCTCTTTATTCTAAATATTTAATAGTTTCACTACTCTGTGTCTAGGTTTCAAGGACTTAAGTCTTTCTTCAATTCTTCAACCCAGGAAGGACCCTGAGTCAGAGTGACTGGCCAAAAACTAATGCAAAAACTAATCCTATCACCATAAAACCTGAGACTGCAAGCCAGTGGCAGAACAGTCCTCCTGGGTTCCCCTACCCTCCTATTCCCCTCCAGTAAAGTCTCTTGCTTTGTAAGCACGTGTGTTTCCTCTGACAATTCAATTCCCAGTGTTAGACAAGAGCCCACTTTCAGGCCCTGGAAAGGGTCCTCCTTCCTACAACAATTTAGTTCTAAACTTATGAGTTTGTGGGTTTTTTCTTCTTTAGTCTTTCACATTTACAGCTCCATGGCTTCCATAGACTCCTCTAATAGTTTCACAGCTGCCTTGAGCTGCCCTTATTCTTCCCCTGCCCTCAGTTCAGAAACAGAACCCAAAATGGCGTTTTTTTGGAGTTGCTAGCCAGCAATAGGAACGCGGGGCTTGGGGGGAGGGGGGGGCGGATCTCTGTGGATGCGGTCCTCAAGCAGCTGGCCCTGATCCAGGATGGGAAAGCAGCCCGTTGCCCATCAGGCTCTGCTGACGGCCACGATCCCCAGGGAAAGAGGAATCACAAGTTGGGGTACCAGGGAGTCATCTTGGCTGGGACATGATCTGGCCGTTTTACATGCACCAGAACTTGAGTCTCAGGGCCAAACAGGCGTTGTCCATCTGCTTGAACCGCTGAAGAAAGGCCTGCGTTATCAGGGAGTGAAGAATGTCCACACCTTAGGTGGGGACGAGTACCTCCCCTCCCTCGGCGATAAGGCCCATCCCCGGGCCAAGGTTATGCCAACTCACTTCAGGATCTTGTCTCCCCCGAAACCTGCAGTAAGTGATACTTGTAGGCGCGTCTATGCCCACAGTTATTGTTTAGCAGTACTCACCAGTTATAAATAAACAGGAAACTTCAGGAGCCTTCGGGCAGTGAGGGGGGCTATCCCCGGTTCACAACTCAACCTTAAACCCGGGTTTCAAATCAGATTGACTACACGGGGCCGTCCTAAATCACACGCACCTACGATTTCCACCTGAAATACGAGCAAATTACTTCAAAGCGCGGGAGTCCGGAATCGAGACGCACGCGAGGTTCTTGAGGCCGCAGTTTGGACGGAGGCCGTCCCGCTGCAGCGAGAACCCCCGGGCCCCCTCCCGCCCACCTTACAGCTGGGAGGCGCCGCGAGCGCCTTCCAGTCACTTCCGCCGATGTTGCCCCGCCCCTTCCGCCGCCCGCCCCACAGACCACGCCCCGCCGGCGGCGGGCGCGGACGCAATGTGGGGCGGGGCGGGGTCGCGGCGGAGGCGGGGGCGGGGCGCGGAGCCGGGCGCCGAACCGCCGGGAGCGCCCGAGTAGCCACCGCCGCCGACACCGTCGGGGGCCTGGCGCGCCCCGCCAGCCCGGGCCGGTGGGTGCCACGGCCGGCCGGCCGCGGAACATGGCGCCCTGTACGCTCTGGCGCTGCTGCCAGCGCACCGTGGGCTGGGTGCCTGTGCTGTTCATCACCTTCGTTGTCGTGTGGTCCTACTACGCGTACGTGGTGGAGCTGTGCGTGTGTGAGTACCGGGCGGGCAGCCCTCGGCCTCTCCTCAGCTTCCCCTGGCGCGGCCTCGGCGCGCCCGTGTGTGCGTCCGCCCGAGCCCGGCCGCGGGGCCCGCTTCGGCCCGGGGGTCTCGGGACAGTGTCCGGCTTCTGAGGTGGAGGGAGCGGCGCCCCTGGCCACTCTGTCCGGCTGTTCGTGGAGTTGCCGTGCCCTCCGCCGGGGTTCCGAGGGCTCTTCTCGCCCGGGCCCTGGGCGCGGGCGGAGCCGCCGCGGGTGCTGCCGCCAGCAGCTCCTGCCGCTCCTTCCCGGAAACTCGGGGCCGGCGGCGTCGCGCTACTGGCGACCCCGGCCCCGGGGTCCCCCAGAACTACCCAGTCCGTCGCGAGCGCACAGCTGCCTGAGGGCCCTCGGGGTGCACTTTCTGGGGAGCCCCGGCACCGGGCTGCGTGCTGGCGGCGAGAACGGGGGGACGCCGCGGCACCCGCTCCCCGCGGCGTCCTGCGCCCCGAAGCGCAGATGCGGACCCGCGCGGGCGAGCTCTCGTGTAATAACTTGGTTAAAACAGCATTCCTACGAGGGAGAGACCGCTTTGGCTCAGAAGGTTTGAGGGAAGGTTTTGAAACAAACATGTCTACTTTCAAGAAAGTTGTTTTGTACCTGTGAAACATTTAATTCCTGCAAGTAGATCCAGAATAAATTAGTTGTGAAATACATATCAAACAGTAGTGGAGTTTGTCTGTTGAATGTGATTTGTTTAGTCCTTTTGGTACCAAAATGTTTGCCGTAAAGGATGTTCGAATCCATTATAAAATTGACTAGCTTTAGGCATTTCTTAAAGCTACTTCTTGCAGAAAGTGATCATGATCACAGGATTCTCATCAGCTTGTAGTGAGACTTTCCCTCACTCAGTGCTCTGAGGTAGGCATTTATTTATTCCAAAAGTTGGACCAGTCTTACTCAGTTCTGTCAGAAGATAATTCCCTCCCTCTCCCCATTCCATTGGGATTTTGAAGATTCTGAAGCTTTACTTGAAAATGTGCGTTTATGTTGAAATTGCACATTTAACCTACAGTTATAAAAAATATCAAAAGGTGATATCAAACATGAAAGGAACATGAATGTGTACTGGTAGGGATAAAGGAACTTTTTCTCTTTCTCTCCTTTAATCTTGGTGTCTCTTAGCGTATAGATGTCCCTACCTACACATGGAGGAAATGAAACTGAGCAATAGGCCCTTTGGTTGGGCACATGATTGTTGAGTACCTGCTGGAAAGTGACCCACATCTTTCCACTCTGCATGTAAATTTAGTGAGCTAGCCAGGGTCCCTGGAACTGTGATTGTTTGGTCCATAATGGGGAGTTGGGGCGGGGCTAAGCGCTTGCCCTTACAGGAGATCAGTAAGACTTTAGACCCACCGTTTAGAGATCACACCCCAGCATTTCTTCAAGTTAAAACATTGTGCAACAACTGAGGCCCAGTGCTTGGCAGAATTTTTAAATACTCAGTGGATTAAAGGTCTTACACAGAGCCTGCATTTACTACTAAGATACCAGTCTTGAACTGGGGGAGCTATGGGGATGTCTGCAGTGTCACTGGACTTAATGGGGGAGCATAAACACTATCATATTGAACCTGTCCTTTAAACCACTTGTGTATAATCCGTGTTTTCATAAGCACAGATTGTCCTACTGAGATATACCAATGTTTAACTTTGTAGAAGCTTTAAATCGAGTGAGTGTGAGTTTTACTTAAAATGCTGTTTCAGTAATGTTTACAGGATTTTGTTTCTGGTGTTCTTTAGCGAACTACATGGGAGAGAATGATGATAATTGTATCTTAACACGTGTTAATTTATTTAGTCCTCATAATAACAAAAGTTAAGTGATTTGTGCAGGGTCATACAACTAGTAAATGGCGTAACCAGAATTGGAACTCAAGTGCTTTGGCTCCAGAGTCCCTGCTTTTGTATTTTAACTACTGTGCAAAACTAGTGTACTTGATTATCCGGATCTAGACAATCGGCAGATTTCATTCTTATCTGTAATTATTTATATAAAGTAGTTTTCTCCTGAAAGGTAGCAGCTGAAGGTTGCTAAATACCTCAGACGGTAAAAAGGCGTGGCCCACTGAAGGGCATTTGAAAAAATAAATTGTTTATGAGAAGCCCTTGTTCCAGCCCAGCTTCTGTATCTTCTTAATTTTGTAGTTCCACACAAACACACACACACACCGAAGTAGTGGTAGGAATAATATTGTGGGTAAACTTGAGTAATAAGTGATGCATCTGAGATGGCCCTCACAGGGTGATAAACAGAGAAGTAACAATGGAGTAGTAATGTTGGTCCTTGATTTTAAATAAGCTGAAAGTCTTTGATTTTCTATTTGAGTATTCGAGGTTAGCTGTGCCTGGATTGACCAACTTTTCCAGTTTGGTCGAGCTGGTTATTTGCAGGGGAGGTGCTAATACAGGTTCCCCAGACTTTATCAGGTTGTTTGGAGCTGTTAGCAGTAGATGTGTAACTCTTATTTGGCGTTTAGAGGATCTGAGAGTTTAAAGAGATTTTAGAGATGACCTAATTCAGTCTCTTTATTTTACTTCTGAGAAAACTATTAATTGGAAGAGCTATATGGTTTGTCCAAGGACAGATGTTCCTTTTTACCTTTTTTCAGAGAGAATATGTAGGATAGAACTGTAACCTCTGGGTCTACATATCTAATAATTCCTATGTTTCCTGTGTAATTTCTTCAGAGACAAGATAAATAGCTTAAACATCAACATTGAGCACACTGTCTCCACACAGTTGATTCCAACATGTTCTATTGATTTCAAAAGAACCAGCTTTTGATTTCACTTATTTTTCTGTTTGTTTTTTTTTTCTGTTTTCTATTTCATTGATTTCTTATCTTATATTTCCCTTTCACTTTGGGTTTAACTTGTTCTTTTTCTAGTTTCTGAATTTAAAAATTGAAGTGATTTGAGCCCTTTTTTAGGTGTTTACTCCCATATACTTATCCCTAAATACTGCTTTATTCACATCCCATGAATGTTGATATATTGTATTTTCATTTTCATTCACTTAAAATTATTTTCTGGTTTCAGTTTTCACTTCATAAGGATGCTGTTTAGTGTGCAGTTACTTGGGAATTTTTTCTTTTTGTTACTGATTTCAAACTTAATTCCATGTGGTCAGAGAATATACCTTGTATGACTTGTCCTTTAAAAATGTGTTCACACTTGCTTTATGGCCCAGAATGTGGTCAGCCTTGGAAGTGTTTCATGTGCATTTCAGAAAAATGTATTCTGTATTCAGCAGTGTTAATTTTGCTGTTTGTGCTGGGTATTCTATTATGTCATAATGCTCCATAAAGGTGAATTAAGGCAGGTTGGTTGATAGTGTGGTTCAAATCTTCTGTATTCCTGCTGATTTTCTATTTGTTCTAACAATTAATTACTCAGAGAGGTATAAAATAATAATTGGATTTGTCTATCTCTCCTCAGAGTTCTCTCAGTTTTTGCTTTATGTATTTTGCAGCTCTGTAATTTAGCACATGTGATATTTTTGGATTGTTGTGTCCTCTTCATGAATTGACTCTTTGTTATTATGAAATGACTTATTCCTGGTGATATTGTTTGTTTTGAAATCTACTTTGGCAGATATTAACTTGTCCATTGATGTTTCTTTTGATTAGTATTAGCATGGTATGTCCTTTTACTTTAACCTGTTTATTTTGATCTTTATACTTAAAATGCATTTCTTATAAGCAGCATATCGTTGGGTCTTGCTTTTTTAACCTAGTCTGAAAATACTTGCCCTTTTCTTTTTTTGAATTGAGATATAATTGACATATAACATTCATTTCAGATGTCAGCATAATGATTTAAGGTACGCATATATTGCAAAGTGGTCATCACAAGATTAGTCAACATTCATCACGTTACATAGTTATAACTGTGTTTTCCCTGTGATGGGAACTTTTAAAATTTATTCTCAGGGACTTCCTGGCAGTCCAGTGGTTAAGAATCTGCCTTGCAACTCAGGAGATGTGGGTTTGATCCCTGGTCAGGGCACTAAGATCCCACATGCTATGGAGCAACTAAGCCCACATGCAACAACTAGCGAGCCTGTGTGGTACAACTGCTGAGCCCACATGCTCCGGAACCCACACACCTCAACTAGAGAGTCCATGTGCCGCAATGGAAGACCCCCCTTGCCGTAACTAAGACCTGATGTGTTCAAATAAATAATAAAATATTTTTAAAAAATAAAATTAACTCTCATAGCAACTTTCAAATGTAACAGTACTCACTGTGCTGTACAATCTCTGCCTTTTAATTGGCTTGTTTTGACCATTTTAATGTGGTTGTTGATGTGGGTAACTTTAAGTCTTATTGCTTGTTTATTTTTAAGTCTGTCCTAAAATATTTAAATAAGTAAACAAATCTTATCTGTTTAACTATGTAGTTACCATTTCTAGTATACCTCATTCTTTTTTATAGATCTGTATTTCCAACTCCTTATTGCACAATTCAGACTTAAAGAAAGTAGGGAGAACCACGAGATCATTCAGCTATGACCTAAATCAAATCCCTTACAGTCATACAGTGGAAGTGACAAATAGACACAAGAGATTAGATCTGATAGACAGAGTGCCTGAAGAACTATGGATGAAGGTTCGTGATATTGTACAAGAGTCAGGGATCAAGACCATCCCCAAGAAAAAGAAATGCAAATTGGTTGTCTGAGGAGGCCTCACAAATAGCTGAGAAAAGAAGAGAAGTGAAAGGCAAAGGAGAGAAGGAAAGATATACTCATTTCAATGCAGAATTCCAGAGAATAGCAAGGAGAAATAAGAAACCTTCCTCAGTGATCAATGCAAAGAAATAGAGGAAAACAACAGAATGGGAAAGACTAGAGATCTCTTCAAGAAAAGCAGAGATACCAAGATTTGATGCAAAGATGGGCACAATAAAGGACAGAAATAGTATGACCCTAACAGAAGCAGAAGATATTAAGAAGAGGTGGCAAGAATACACAGAAGAACTATACAAAAAAGATTTTCATGACCCAGATCACCACGATGGTGTGATCACTCACCTAGAGCCAGACATCCTGGAATGCAAAGTCACATGGGCCTTAGAAAGCATCACTATGTGCAAAGCTAGTGGAGGTGATGAAATTCCAGTTGAGCTATTTGAAATCCTAAAAGATGATGCTGTGAAAGTGCTGCACTCAATATGCCAGCACATTTGCAAAACTCAGCAGTGGCCACAGGACTGGAAAAGGTCAGTTTTCATTCCAATCCCAAAGAAAGGCAGTGCCAAAGAATGTTCGAACTACTGCACAACTGCGCTCATCTCACACGCTAGCAAAGTAACGCTCAAAATTCTCCAAGCCAGGCTTCAACGATACATGAACCATGAATTGCCAGATATTCAAGCTGGATTTAGAAAAGGGAGAGGAGCCAGAGAGCTAATGGCCAGCATCTATTGGATCACTGAGAAAGTGAGAGAGTTACAGTAAAACATCTACTTCTGTGTTAATTGACTTCTATGCCAAAGCCTTTGACTGTGTGAATCACAACAAACTGGAAAATTCTGAAAGAGATGGGAATACCAGACCACCTGACCTGCCTCCTGAGAAATCTGTATGCAAGTCAAGAAGCAACAGTTAACAACATGGAACAATAGACTGGTTCCAAATCAGGAAAGGAGTACATTAAGGCTGTATATTGTCACCCTGCTTATTTAACTTATATGCAGAGTATATCATGCAAAATGCTGGGCTGGATGAAGCACAAACTGGAATCAAGATTGCCAGGAGAAATATCAATAATCTCATGATACGCAGATGGCACCACCCTTATGGCAGAAAGCGAAAAAGAACTACAGAGCCTCCTGATGAGAGTCAAAGAGGAGAGTGGAAAAGTTGGCTTAAAATTCAACATTCAGAAAACTAAGATCATGGTATCTGGTCCCATCATTTCATGACAAATAGATGGGGAAGCAATGGAAACAATGAGAGACTTTATTTGGGGGGGAGGGGGGCTCCAAAATCACTCCAGATGGTGACTGCAGCCATGAAATTAAAAGATGCTTACTCCTTGGAAGAAAAGCTATGGCCAACCTAGACAGCATATTAAAAAGCAGAGACTTTACTTTGCCAATAAAGGTCCTTCTGGTCAAAGCTGTGATTTTCCAGTAGTCATGTGTGGATGTGAGAGTTAGACTATAAAGAAAACTGAGCGCCGAAGAATTGATGCTTTTGAACTGTGGTGTTGGAGAAGACTCTTGAGAGTCCCTTGGACTGCAAGGAGATCAAGCCAGTCAATCCTAAAGGAAAGCAGTCCTGAATATTCATTGGAAGGACTGATGCTGAAGCTCTAATGCTTTGGCCACCTGATGGGAAGAGCCAACTCATTGGAAAAGACCCTGATGATGGGAAAGATTGAAGGCAGGAGGAGAAGGGGACGACAGGATGAAAAATGATTGGATGGCATCACTGACTCAATGGACATGAGTTTGAGCAAGCTCTGGGAGTTGGTGATGGACAGGGAAGCCTGGTATGCTGCAGTCCATGGGGTCACAAAGAGTCAGACATGACTGAGCAACTGAACTGGCTGATGTCCAGCTGGTGCCATTTTCACCTGCCTGAGGGCTTCCTTTAACATTTATTGTAATACAAGTCAGTTGGTGATAAATTGTTTCTGTGGTTAAGAATCTGCCTTTCAATGCAAGGGACATGGGTTCAATCCCTGGTCAGGGAACTGGATCCCACATGTCTCAGAGCAACTGAGCCCAAGCACAGCAACTAAAGAGAACCTAACTGCAATGAAAGATCCCTCATGCCACAACTAAGACCCAACAAAGCCAAAAATAAATACTTTTTATTTTATTTTTTTAAAAATGCCAAAAATACTTTATTCATTTGCAGTGATTTTTTTTTTTAGACAACTTACCAAGTTATGCTTCCCTGATAGGTCAGTTGATAAAGAATCTGCCTGCAATGTAGGAGACCCCAGGATGACTCCTGGGTTGGGAAGATCCCCTGGAGAAGGGATAGGCTACCCGCTCCAGTATTCTTAGGCTTCCCTTGTGGCTCAGCTGGTAAAGAATCCGCCTGGAATGCAGGAGACCTGGGTTCAGTCCCTAGGTTGGGAAGATCCCCTAGAGAATGGAAAGGCTACTCACTCCAGTATTCTGGCCTAGAAAATTCCATGGGCTGTATAGTCCGTGGGGTCACAAAGAGTCAGACATGACTGAGCGACTCGCACTTCAGTAAACCAAGTTAAGCAGTCATTACAACCATCCATTTTTATTACATTTTTTTATCACCCCAGTCAGAGCCCTTGTGTCCATTGTGGTTAGTTTCTGTTTCCATCCAGTCCCAGGTGACCACTAATCACCTTTCCATCTCTGTGTGCTTTTTCTGGATATCTCATATAATTGAAATCAAACAGTAAATGGTCTTTTGTGTCTGGTGTCTGTTACATTTTTTGAGGTTTATCTGCGTTGTAGTGTATATCAGTATTTCTCCCCATTATCTACTTCACATTCAAATTTGGATTTTTCTAAAATTCAGTTTATTTAAAAATATATTTCTAGTAAGCCTCCACAAATCACTTGTGCATTGAATTAGACTATAAATAAAAACCATGCACTTTATTACATTTAAGTATATTAAAAATCCTGCTTTTAAGATTTATAGTATGATTGGCTCCTGACCATCTTTGTATCCACTAGAGAACCTAGTTACTAGTAGACTTTCAATAAATAGTGCTCAACTGAATGGAATTATATTCTTAAAAAGTTAAGAAATATGGAAGAGGTACTGGACAACTTAGAAACCAGGTCAGACTATTTAGAAGAACAAAATTATGCCCTAGTCATATAGATAAAACTTTCCTTCTCTTCTGGTCACTTCCACTTTGTGGCAAAGAAGACTTGGTGTGCTAAACTCCAGCCTTTAATATCTGTCTACTTGACATCTCTGTTGTTATATCTTATCGGCTTATCATCCAAAAGAAAACTTGTCAGACTTATCAACCAAAACAAAACTCAAAATTTTGAGTTTTTTTCTCTCTCCCTAACTGTTCCTCATATCTTAGCTCAGTAAATAGCAGTTTCATCCTTTGAGTTCCCTGCTTGAAAAGTCATTCTACATCCCACTGATCGGCAAATGTTGTCACTACCTGTATCACAATCCAGTTGCTTCTCACCACTACCACTGCAGGTGTATTCAAGCCACTAGGATCTCAGTCTCGTGAAAAATATGGCCACAGTAATTCACACTTCCTCCCAAGAAATGGAGCCTATTTGCCCACCAGTGAATCTGGGCTGGCTTTATACTTGCTGTGACCAGTAGAACATGGTGGGAGTGATGGGTGAGAGCTGGAGCCTCAACCTCAGGTAGTCCATGGGCTCCTCAGCATTAGGGATGAAATTGTTCATTCCCTACTGGTGGTGCAATAAAGAGGATTTGGGAAGAATTCAAAATGACTGTACTGTTTTAAAAAGTGAAAAGCACAGATGGTAAGAGTTAAAGGATTTAAATACAGATGACCAACATACAAAAGATGCTCAACATCACTAATTATCAGAGAAATGAAAAATCAGAACTGGGCTTCCCTGGTGGTTCAGTGGTAAAGAATCTGCCTGCCAACGCAAGAGATGTGGGTTCGATCCCTCACCTCACACTGGTCAGATAGTCATCATCAAAAAGTCTACAAACAACAAATGCTGGAGAGGGTGTGGAGAAAAAGGGAACTTCCTACATGTTGGTGGGAATTGATACAGCCACTGTGGAGAACAGAATGAAGGTTCCTAAGAAACTAAAAATAGATCTACCATGTGACCCAGCAATCCCACCACTAGGCACACACCCTGAGAAAACCATAATTCAAAAGGACACCTGTACCCCTCTGTTCATCGAAACACTGTTTACAATAGCCAGGACATGGGACAACCTAAATGTCCAATGACAGGTGAATGGATAAAATGTGAATCATGTATACAGTCGAACATTGTTCAGCCACTAAAAGGAATGAAATAAGGTCATTTGTAGATGGTGTGGGTGGACCTACAATCTGTCATACAGAGTGAAGTAAGTCAGAAGGTGTTAGTCACTCAGTTGTGTCCGATTCTTTGTGACCCCATGGACTGTGGCCTGCCAGGCTCCTCTGTCTATGGAATTCTCCAGGCAAGAATACTGGAGTGGGTTGCCATGCCCTCCTGCAGGGGAGCTTCCCGACCCAGGGATCTATCCCGAGTTTCTTACCTCTCCTGCATTGGCAGGCATGTTGTTTACTTCTAGTGCCACCTGGGAAGCAACACCCTTTTATCGTGTCTCTCCCTCCTCACTTCATCCCTGTCCTCTCACCCCCCAACATATCCTCCACGAAGCGGCCAGAATGAGCCCTTTAAGGTGGATATCAGACTCGTCACTCCTCTGATGAAAATCGTGACTGGCTTCCTCTCTCGCTCAGTGACACTCCTGACCGTGGCCTCTTCCCCAGTGACATAACTTCCTCTCCACTGTTCCTTTCAGCTGTTCTCCAGCTGCCAGGCTGGCCCCCTTGCTATACCATGTTTCTTGTTGGGTGAGCTCAATACCTTACTGAGCCTCTCTGAGTTTGCTCCTGTGCTGTAAAATGGGAGTAGTGTCTCTTACTACTGTCATGGGAAGTCCTCAGCAGAGTAGGCTTTCAGATGTTACTGGGGCTAGGGAGAAGACTTAAATAGCCACTGGCATACTTTTTCTTGCCTTCCCTTTTCTGGCAAGAAGTTGTTTTGTTTTTTGCTTTGCAATTCTTAGAGTGACGTTTCCCCTCACTGCTCCCCCCGCCCCAAGCCCACACATAGCCTGAAGTAAGTGAAGGAGCACATTCTCACAGATTTTTTTAACTGCTGCATTTGAAGATGATGTTGCACAGTAAGTTCCTGTTTTCCTTCGAGCTGTTGGTCATGTTGGGAGCGTGAGTGTGGGGGGGGGTGGTTGTCTGGGAGAGGGGACCTCCACACCGTGCCACCTGGGGCTTCACGAGGATTAACACCTGAGACTTTGCTGTAAGCCTGTCAGCTGCACAGATTTAGATGTGCTGACACACGCAGCACATCATCTTGAGCAGATGGGCGCCTACACCTAAATGAGTGGAAGAGTCACGAGCAATGGTGACTCCGGTTTCATGAAGACAGGAGACAGACCCACAGGTCTTGAGGATAAAAATTGTTTTTAAAACATGATTGATCTCTGTTCTCTCACTCTTCCCAGTGCTGCATTACTACTCACTCATGTGAACTTTGGCTCACCCAGTCGGAGTCATAGGAAAAATAGTTTTTATTAACATACTAGTTGAACAAACATGAGCTTATTAAAGGTGAAGTCTTCAGGGCTGCTGCTTAAACTATTGCGAGGAAAGCCTATCATCAGCACCTGAAGGACCTAGTGCCGACACCCCAGGGTGTTAGCAGTGTGTGTCTGGTGTCAGTATTGAGAAAGGAGTGAGGGGCCATGACCGTGGCCGGCGTGATGTATTCGTGTTCATTGGCCTCCATATTGCACACCCTCCAAGAAGCCACAGGGAATCTTCTGAAGCCTGAGGCAAAGTGCTCACTCCTCTGTGCTCCAGCAGCTTCCTCCCTCGCTCTTGATGAAATCCAGAGATGCCTGTAGCCCGGGAGGCCCTGGTGCTGCTGACTCATCCCTTCCTTCGCTCCTTCTGCCTCAGCACTGCAGCCTCCTTGCATCGGTCAGGCCTCTCAGGGTCCCACCTGAGAACTCTGTACCGACTGTTCCTTCTGCCTGGAGTGCTGTCCTCCCCATCCACATCCTAGTTTCATCTTGGTTTCTTCTCAGAGAGCCCCCATCAAAGTGGCTTTCCTGACTACCCTTGTGGGTGGTCAGGAAAGCATGGAAGCAGTACTTCCTCTTTCATTCTTCCCTGACCCTGCTGTGTTTCCTCATAGCACTTATTAATCCTTGATGTACAGTCATTTGTGTTTCTCTCCTGAGTCGTGTTCCGGAACCGAACATAGGCCCTCTGTAATGTGTACTTGATAGATGCATTGAATGAGTGAATTGACTGTGTTGCTGCCATTTGCCTTGCAAGAGGGAGAACTGCGATATATTCACATAGAAGATGACCCACAGTTTCAAATACACACTGTCCTGACCTTAGAAACATCTCTGTTAGTTCAGCAATGTAACAAACATCGAATGCTTACAGTGTTCCCGGTACTTTATTGAGGCTGGAAATTCAAAAATGGGTAAATGCACATGGTCAGATCCATTTGGACTTTATACAACAGTCTCTGTCTTCACTACCACAGTGCTCACTTGCACATTACTCATTTTAAGAAGTCCTGCTGTAACTAAGTATCCAACTATTTAATCCAGTATTTTTCTATATTCTTTTTGCCTTAGAATTCTTTCATGGAACATCTGTTTAAATCCTTTTAGACTTAGACAGTTGTTGACGTTCGGGAAAGCTCCCTTAGTGGTGATGAGGGTGGTGAGAGATGAAAACTGAAGAGGCATGTACCTCTGAAGGAAGGGGTGTTACTGGTAGATCTGAAGGGTGGTTATTGATTCCTTCTACTGTGTTACCAAATTGTATTAATACACTTAGGAAGAAAAATCATTATTCTGTAGGTGCCAAAAAGATGTTTAAAAATCCACTATCCATTCCTGAATAGAAACACACACACACACACACACGGAATAGGAGTAAATGGATACTTTTCAAACAGAATTGCACACACAAGAATACGTACGTAATCAGTTTGCACTAAAACCAGCAGTAAATACTTATCACTATGTCCATTGCTGTGTAGCATTGTATTGGCAAAACCAGCTACCACATTCAGTCAAGAGAGAATAATTAGAAACAGCAGACACTGGAAAGGAAGAGAGAAAGCTATTTCCACTGCAAACAGTTGACAGTATACATTGAAAATCCAAGGGTCTCAGTAACAACAGAACACCTAAATAAACGGAATTGAGTAAAATGGCAGGGTATGAAATTAGCAAACAGTACTCAGTACTTTGTATATATACGCAATAATGAATAATTGAAAATATGGTCAAAGAGAAGTCTCCATTCCCAAAAACATCAAAAAGATGAAATACTTAAGAATAAACTCAAGAAAAATGTCAGGTCTATAGGAGGAAAACATTCCTGAAAAATATAAAAGTAGTTTTGAACAAATGAAAAGACATTTCATATTTCACATTCACGAATAGAGTAACTTGGCATTACAGAGATTTCAGTTCTCCCCAAGTTAATGTATAAATTCCAGTCCCAATAAAGTTGTTTTTTAAAATTTTTCTGGCACTAGACAAATTGATCCTAAAGGTCACATGGAAAAATGAAATAAGAACAACCAGGAAACCCCTAGAAGAGTGATAAAGAGGCCACACCTTAACCTGAGTGTTAAGCCACAAATGTCTATAATTAAAACTGAGAGCAGGGGGTATAAATGAGAACTCTGTCTACCTTTTGTTCAGTTTTGCTATGAACCTAAAAGTCTCTAAAAAATAAATTCTGTTATAAAAATTGTGTTCCAGTTGTATGGTATGATGTGTGGACAGACATACTAGGCAATGGAACAAGTAGAAAGTCCAGAAATAGTTAATTATAGAAATTTAGAATGAAGCATCTCCTCAAATTACAGAAGAGAAGGTGGGACAACTGGATAGATATTTGATAAGAGATAAAGTCAGATCTGTATCTCACACTGTATTCCAAGATAAACTACAAATGGATAAAATCTTATTTTTTCTTTCTTTTTTTATATTGTACATTTTTTATTTTAAAATAATTTTAGACTTGTGAAAAATAGTACAAAGAATATTCCTTTATCCTTCATGCAGATTCCCTAAAGGTTATCATTTGCTACATGCTTTATCATTTATTTATTCTGTCTCTGAAATATCTGAGAGTAAGCTGCAGACCTCATGTCCCTTTGTAAATACGTCAGTATTAGGGGCCTCCCAGTGGCTAAGAGATAAAGAATCCATCTTCAGTGCAGGAGACGAGGGTTCGATCCCTAGGTTGGGAAGGTCCCCTGGATGAAGGCACAGCAACCCACTCCAGTATTCTTGCCTGGAGAATCCCATGGACAGAGGAGCCTAGTGGGCTACAGTCCATAGAGTCGCAAAGTCGGACATGACTGAAGTGACTTAGCACACACACATAAATGCATGTCAGTGTAATGTGCTAAGAACAAGAATGTCTTGTTCTGTTCAGGCCCCTATAACAGGATACCATAGACTGGGTGCCTGTAAACATTTCTCACGCTTATGGAGGCTGGAAGTCCTGGATCAAGGTGCCAGCAGGGGTCTGGTAAGAACGCACTTCTTGGTTTGGCCATCTTTTCACTGTTTTATCAATATGATGGAAGGAGTGAGGGATCGCACGCTCAGTCGGACACAGATCCCATTCCTGAGTAAGCACTTCCTGAAGGCCTAGCTTTCAGACACCATCACACTGGACATCAAGATTTCACATAGGAATTTTGGGGAACACAGACATGCAGTCTTTAGCGAAGAACATTCTCTTACATAATCAGAGTTATCAGAATCAGGAAATAAGCATGACAAAATGCTTCTCTTTGATCTGTAAGCCTCACTGGGACTTCCCCAGTGTCCCACTGAACACTTGTTCTGATCCACAGGCCAGGCCAGTTAACACTTTCCAGTCAGCTGTCAACTCTCGGTGGTGTCTTTTGATCTGTGGTTTAGCTTTATGTATCATGACCATGACATTTTTGAAGAGTACAGGCTTCTTGTGTATAATGTCCCTCAGGTAGGTTTGACATTTCCTCGTGTATACGTTTTTAGCATGAATCAGATCAGTCGCTCAGTCATGTCCGACTCTTTGCTACCCCATGAATCGCAGCACGCCAGGCCTCTCTGTCCATCAACAACTCCCGGAGTTCACTCAGACTCACATCCATCGAGTCAGTGATGCCATCCAGCCATCTCATCCTCTGTCGTCCCCTTCTCCTCTTGCCCCCAATCCCTCCCAGCATCAGCGTCTTTTCCAATGAGTCAACTCTTCGCATGAGGTGGCCAAAGTACTGGAGTTTCAGCTTTCGCATCATTCCTTCCAAAGAAATCCCAGGGCTGATCTCCTTCAGAATGGACTGGTTGGATCTCCTTTCAGTCCAAGGGACTCTCAAGAGTCTTCTCCAATACCACAGTTCAAAAGCATCAATTCTTCGGCACTCAACCTTCTTCACAGTCCAACTCTCACATCCATACATGAATACCATGAATACCACATTAGCATGAATACCACAAAAGAAATGCTGTGTCATTGGTTGTACTATTTTGCTATGCTATGCTAAGTCGCTTCAGTCGTGTCCGACTCTGGGCGACCCCATGGACGGCAGCCCACCAGGCTCCCCTGTCCCTGGGGTTCTCCAGGCAAGAACACTGGAGTGGGTTGCCATTTCCTTCTCCAATGCATGAAAGTGAAAGTCAAGTCGCTCAGTCGTGTCCAACTCTTAGCGACCCCATGGACTGTAGCCCACCAGGCTCCTCCGTCCATGGGATTTTCTAGGCAAGAGTACTGGAGTGGGGTGCCATTGCCTTCTCCATGTACTATCTTAGAGACTGTTTATTTTGGTCATCACTTAAGGTGGTATCACCAAGTTTTCCTGTAAAGGTATAGTTTTTCCTTGTAATTAACAAGTATTCTGGGGATTTCCCTGGTGGTCCAGTGGTTAAAGGTCCACCTTTTCAATTCCAGGGACCCAGGTTTGATCCCTGTTTGGAGAACTAAGATCCCACATACTGTGGAACAACTTGGCCCACACACCACAGCCTGAGAATCCCTGTGCGTCAAAGAAAGCCCATGTACCATAACAAAGGTCCTGAGTGCTAGGCTAAGACCCAATGTAGCCAAATGAGTAAGCATTCTGGTAGACCCAGACAACCCCCACACATCCCTCTTTGAGGAAAGACTTGGTCAGTTGTGGTGGGTCCGGTCAGCTCTTTGAGCATGACTTGGCTCACCCAGGGTCACAGCCATCCTGGGCCATGGATGACACGAGAGCGCCCTGCCTGTGTCCAAGGCCTGGACAGGCCTGCCCCTCAGGGAGACCTCCCTCACGTCCTTTCACGTGTGTTGTTCCCTCATGAGTTTCTTGCACCCCAGACTGTCTCAGCAGCCGATTCCCAGCCTAAGATAGGTATCTCTGTGGGAAAATCTGTTCACAATTACTTGGACTTATTTTTTTTTTATCATCTCTTGAGGATTCTTGCTTGAAACAAGTTACTGTGCTGGTTGCCAAATGGTGATTTTCTTTTAATTCTATGATTTTTTCTGCATTTAATAGTTAGGATTCTACTGAAAGGAAGAGCTTTCCCGCCCCCTCATTCATTCATTTCACTCATTTATATCAGCATGTTCTCATGGATTCTTCTTTTATGGGTTATAATCTGTCATTTATTTTGTTGCTCAAATTGTCCCAGTTTTAGCCAGTAGGAACCCTTGCATTTTGGGTTCTGTGTCCTTTTGACATGTCCCCATCATTTTTCTTCCCTTATTTTCTGGCACCAAGAGATTTTTTTCAAGCTTATTTGATACTTTTCCTGCCCCTGGAACCTGCCATTTCAAAGTTGACCAAATCTGAATATTAAAAAATAAGAGCCTTCAACTACTAGGAAGAAACGTAGGTGGATGATCTTAAGACCAGGGAGTGAGGAAAACCTGTTTAGGGGGAAAAAAAAAAAATGGATGTGACAAAAACGGTTTACAGGTCAGGGGAAATGAAAATGGCTTATAAATACATGAGAACATTCTTACCCTCATACACTAAAGGTTTGAAAATTCTTTATTGTAGAGAAACAGGTACCTCATGCACTGCTGGTAGGAGTTTTAAAATGGTACAGCCCCATAACAGGGATTTGGGGGAAAGCAGACAGATTTGCTTTCGTCCAGTAATTCCACTGTTAGGAATCTACACTGAAGATAAACTTCCACCAGTAAACAACACATGCATAGGGTTATTCATTGCTGCACTGTTTGTAACAGCAGAAGATTGGAGACAACCCAGATGGCTATCAATAGAGGCCTCATTGTATAACTGGAACACCCACACAATGGAATACCATGTGGTGCTCTAAAAAGCAAACAATGGTTATCTCTGTGTACCAATGTGTAGTGATTTCTAGGGTATAAATGAAAACAGCAAGGATTGAAACGCAACATTCTAAAAACTAAGATCATGGCATCCGTTCCTGTCACTTCATGGCAAACAGAAGGGGGAAAAGTGGATGCAGTGACAGATTTTATTTTCTTGGGCTCCACGATCACTCTGGATGGTGACTTCACCCATGAAATTAGACGCTTACTCCTTGGAAGGAAATCTATGACAAACCTAGACATCATATTAAAAAGCAGAGACATCTCTTTGCTGACAAAAATCCATATAGTCAAAGCTGTGGTTTTTCCAGTAGTGAGAATTGGACTGTAAAGAAAGCTGAGTGCTAAAGAATTACTGCTCTTGAATTGTGATTCTGGAGAGAACTCTTGAGAGTCCCTTGGACAGCAAGGAGGTCAAGCCAGTCAATCCTGAAGGAAATTAACCCTGAATATTCATTGGAAGGACTGAAGCTGAAGTTCCAATACTTCCCACCTGATGGGAAGAGCCAACTCATTGGAAAAGACCCTGATGCTGGGAAAGATTGAAGACAAAAGAAGGGGGCGGCAGAGGATGAGATGGTCGGATGGCATCACCAACTCAATGGACATGAGTTTGAGCAAACTCTGGGAGATAGTGAAGAACAGGGAAGGCTGGCGTGCTGCAGTCCAAGGAGTCACAGAGTCAGACCCAACTTAGCGACTAAACAGCAACAACAAACCAGGATATAAAGGAAAAAATTAGAAATATGTACTTACTTGCTTATTTTGTTGAAAGAAATAGTGGAAGGATAAAACAGTAATAAAAATTATTACCTGGGATGAGGGAGTGAGGAATGATCTTGAGTACCTTTTTATATAATCTTAGCTTTTAAACATTAACATTTGTTATATATCCAAAATAAAACAAAGAGGAGGTACAAGCAAACTAAAATTCGAAATCACAAAACAAATGAACTTAATTTTTAAAAGTTAGTATTATAACTACACAGAAGAAAGAATTGTTTCAAGTGACTTTTGAACATAGTACTCCTTAGTTGCTTGTCATTTAAAGCCAAAACAGAATAAAACAAAACAAAACTTCAAAGAAATCTGAAACTAGTATGTAGTTTTTAAACTATTTTATGTATATTTTGGAGGTGATGGCACCCCACTCCTGTACTCTTGCTTGGAAAATCCCATGGATGGAGGAGCTGGTAGGCTGCAGTCCGTGGGGTCGCGAAGAGTCAGACACGACTGAGCGACTTCACTTTCACTTTTCA